>NW_015090830.1:17521181-17857646 GCF_001431845.1 Calidris pugnax | reverse complement strand
GCGGAGGGAGGGTGGGGGAGAAGGAGGCAAAGGCTAACCATCAAAGGTGGAATTAGCACAGAGGGAGCCTGGTTGCTACCTGGTTGTTGCCAGTGAGGTCCTTCAGCCAGGTACCACCAGGTCCTGCTCTCCCCAGTGCCACCTCCCTCCCCGCCGGTCCCTGCATCTGTGCCCTGCTCAGAGCAAAGGCAGCAATGGGCAGCGACAGTGAGGGAGCTCATCTATCTGTGAGGAAAGAAGCAGCTTTGATGGTTCCCCAGTGGATGTAATTGTGCTCATTACTGCCCATTTACATTTCATCACTCGATTATCGCAAATGCCTCATTACTGTTGATAAGGGTTTGCTGTTGAACTACTTGCTAACTATTCATTCCTGAGCTGTGCTGTCATCAGGCAGACCCGAGCGAGACAGGAGGGGACTGGGGAGGGCTGGGGCAGAGCGGGGAGCGAGGAGAAGGCATTGCAGGGGGGAGGAGAGACAGGAGGTGAGAAAGGTCTTCTATCAGATTTGATTAAAGGCTGTGATTTAAATCGATATTTAATAAAGTGGCTGCTGCCACATAACGCGTGCAATTCCCCATGCAGGCAGAATCATGAATCCGAGGGCCTTGCCGCCTGCTACATAACTCAATTGGGTTTTGTGCACTGGTCTGGCACCTGTGTCCCTGAGCACAGCGCCTCCGAGGTAATGGGTTTATGAGCCGATGAACAGAGCTGATAGGTTCTAAATGGATTAACTAGGTGTCTGCAGCCTAGTGATGAATACATCAGGAAAAAAAAATAAAAAAAAAAAGAAAAGGAGAGAGAGAGAAAGGAAAAAGGGGAAAAAAAAATTGTCTGCATAAGCAGAGAGTGATAGAATGTGTTGACAGACGCTGTGGCTGTCACGAGCCCCACAGGGTGAAACACTGCTCGGCTCCTGTCAGTCAAACGCTCTCCGCGTAATGGGTGAAGATCCCAGGCAGTGAGGCTTCACAAGCCTGCAGGTGCCAGGTAGCATCACCCTGCTGCTGCTGCTCCGACAAGTGCTGCAAAAGGCTAAAGCGGGGCATGGCTCATTTCACAGCTATGGCCAGCTCCTGAGGTCCTAAGGGGTGCTGCATATGCCTCTTCGGCTGGTGGGCCTGCCTTCCACCATGGCTTAAGCGCATGCTCAATCCAACCTGTCTGTATATTTATATCGCTGGAAAGAGGTTATTTTTCCTATTATTGTGGTCTCGCGGAGGTTCCTCAAGCAGGGTTGGATTTCTGCAGTGCTGAGCCCTGCACGCAAACATCCTCTGTAGGGCAGTTGCTGACCTTAAGTGCTTTTTAAGTGAATAAACCACAAGAGTGACGAAAGAAGTATTATCGTCTTCCCGGTTGGTGGATGGGAACTGACAGATTAAATAATTTTCCCAAGATTCCATAGGAGACCTGGAAATTGAACCCAAATCTCTTAAACTCAAGTCTAATGCCCTAACTATGAAGTCATCCTTCCTCCTCTGGAAGGGCCCATGGAGTCTCATAGTCCATGATTGATGTATGGAATATGTGGTAAGTGGAAAATGAAATCAGATAGACTTTAATGCTGACCTCCGTTTACTACTATTAAGCTTCCAACAGTACAGTAGTAGGTTGGAGAATTTAGTGGAATTTTATGTCTTTCCTACCCTCATTTGGTATCGGATAACAAGATACATGTTTTGTAAGTTCCGTAATCTGCCACAGTGCTGCAGAAAAAAAGTAGAAGTCACGTTAGTATATGCAGACATTGCACAGATAAATGAGCTGACGTCTGTATCTACTGTCACAGTTACACAGGAGTTAACCAGACGGGATTGAAGTAGGCAGCTGTTCTTTAGAATATGTTGCTTTTTCACCAAAAATTGAAAACTGAACATTTTTATTTGAAAAATACTTCCACAGTGCTCATGTGAGTTATATTTTGGATCTTTACCCCACCATTGTTCTTGCTGTGTGATTCTCCCTAAACAGATTACATTGCATATAGTTTTCACCTCTTGCTGAGCTGCTGCAATGAATTATGGAATCCATTGGTTTCCCTTGGGAAATGAAGTCTGAAATATCAGTACCCCAGATATTTCCAAATTGAAATCTCTAGTTTAAAAAAAAAAGGAAAGAAAGTAAAAAAGGATTCCTTCACAAGAAATAGCATTTATTGAGAAACAGAGTAATTTTTAGTCTTAAATATGTGTAACATAGAACAGGATAGCCACAACAGATAGCTGTTTACTATGTTGTTGCACATAAACCACAATTTAAAACCATTGTCTGATCATGTTAAGCTATGATTTCAAAAGTCTGCCCGGTCAGGATGCCTCCAGGAGAGCAGATTCTCTGAAGATGCTGAACACCACCTCTTTATTTGAGGTATTGCTGTGCACCCACATTTATTGGTTGCTTTTGAAATTCTTGTCCCAATCTTTACAAAGTCGAATTCTGAAAGGGGAGGGGGGGCGGAAATCAGTGGTATGAGTTACTTTTTTTTCTACAAAACAACATCTACAACACAATTGTATGCAATTAGAGTGGCTGGAATCATTCAGTATTATTCAGACCATCTGGGTACACTATACAATGCCATTCTGGCTATAGCAAACTGCATTCAAAAGTATTAGGAGAAAAAGCAGGTTTTTCTGTAAGGATGCATTTTGGGAAAGGAAACGAAAGTTATGGATGTGAAGGCAAAAATATAGTGGATGATTGGAAAATGATTGGTTCTGTAAAGATAATGCAAACAAGCTCCTTCCCTCCAATCATAATGCTTGTCTGACACACTGAATTTGTAAGAGATTATCTTCTCGTTGCAAGTTCACTCTGTGTAACTCAGCCAGATCTCAGCCACACAGGTAGCTGAGCACCCTGGACACAAATGTTCTGTCTGAGTTCTGAAGTCTCTAAATTTTGCCTGTGACTGTTGAAGACACAATAGATGCCATGATTATACTTATATAAATCTACATTAAATGAACAGCTATTAGTAAAAACCAAAGTGCGTCTCATTTTCTATATCTGTTAAGAGTTTCTTCCACTTGGTTAGTTCATTGTTATGAAAACAGAATAGTTGATAGAATTTCCAACTACTGCTTTGGCATTCTCCCCCTCACAGTTGAGAGAAAAAAAAATAATAAAGTTGTTCTGTCCACTGGAAACAAAAGTATGGTCCCCCAAAAAGAAAAAGTAATTTGGAAATAACACGTGACAAACATCCAACTCACCATGGAAGGATGTGATGTGTAATGGCACGTAGTCTGTCTGGGGAACAAAGTCAGCAGGCAAGCATGAAAGTTAACTGACCATTTACAGTTCTTATCGGGGAAAGAGGTGATTCTGAAAGGAGTAACTGTGGCTGGCCACAAGGCCACCTTTTATTTAGACTTTCCTGAGGGAAAATCTCATGAAAATTGATAATTTTTATGGAAATTTTCAATTCTGTTCAAATTCTTTGTTTTCCTCAAAAATCTGCTTTATTTTTGCTGTTATTTTCATTCTTACTAATGAAGATTCCTGATTAATAATTATTGTCTTGATATGGGATTTAATTTTGTGGATAGGTCACTTGTTCCACCTTAAAAATATGACTGTTGCCAACACTCCTGACATCAGTTCTTCAGTGTGAACTCCAATGCAGATAGAGTTGCAAAGATGTACACGCTCAGGTCAGTGTACTTGGCATGGGAAGAAGGAAAATGTAGCTGCTTCTACTTGGCTAATCGGGAGATACCAAAATAAGACCTTATACACGAACAAAACATGTACCTTTTCATTACCTGGTGCAATGAGGAAAATGTACTAAAATGTATTCTTAATGTTTTCATATCAGAATGATTCATTTTACTAAAAATATCAATTAAATATTCCTGCCTTGTCTCCCCCCACCGCATTCGCTCCAGAATAAAAACACTCTTATGCGAGAAGAGTAGTTGCCTCGTGACATCAAAACATGGGCTGTGTGCACCCATCTGGTCAATGGAAATGATAGACCCCTGAGTCACTAAATGGTGACTCAGAGTAAGGTGACCTTGAAATGCTCTCTGAAAAGCCAGCTCTGATGCTTTTGCCATGGTTTGCGGATCACACTTTCCCTTGCCTCCTGAAGGGCCTGATCTTTGTCTTCTGGAAAATGGAAATGCAATCAGAAATAATTGCTTTGGGCTCACCAGCAGGTACCATGCCGTAGGGTGCCCTTTGATTCTCCTTAGTAAAGATTCCCCTCCTTCTGGTTGTTGCCTTCTGTGGTCATCATACTACCATGATCCCTCCAGCTCAGGCCTACAAAGTCCTCTCAGATGCCATAGCCAGCACTTGCTTCCTCTCGCTCATCCATTCCTGCAAGGAGTCTTAAATCATATCCCTTCTGGTCTCAATTGACGAAAGACTGGGGGTACACATATGCATATATGTGTGCTGAGGAGCGGTCCGCAAGCAATTTCTTCTGTAGAGAAATTTTGTAGCACTGAGGTACACAAAAGTGCCTCTAAAATGGTTTAGGATGCACAATTGCCTACAAAACAGTTTAAGGTGTTGAGCACTCACAAATCTTACCTCAGGAAGAGCAGTGCGGGTGTTCAGCTCCTCTGGATCTTGGCCACAGGGTCAAATCATAGGAAGAATTTACTCATACCTCAGCTGAAAAACATTTTGCAGATGCTGCTCAATGTAGGCATCTGGACCAAGGAAGATAATTAAACCGGGACAGAAACAAAGACAAACCTAAAGAAGATTTGACCAATGGAGTCCCTTTGTTTGCATCAACTAAACATTTGTGCACGGTAATCCAATGGTTAGAATAAATATTTGGTGCCTACTTGGTAATATTCATGAAATGCATTTACTTGTTTAGATTTTTCCAAATCTGCATACCTAAACTTTAAGCACATGTGCAATCAGCTTCAAATTTTCCAAACAAAAATAGATCAAGAAAGGGGGGGGAAATAGCATCTGCTCCTCAGCTAATCAAACCACCCAGGGAGATTGTCTGTAAACATTGCAACGACCAGGTCCTCATGCTGCTCCTTATTCCTCACATGGCACATTGTGTAATGGCCGTTAACTGAAAGCAGATCATTGGAGATCACTAAAAAGTGGTTTTCAACCCCAGTAGAGCAGTCCCAATTTTCGCTGTAGAGTGTCATACAGCTTAATCTTCCAATCAAGATGGCTTGGACGGCAGTCCACATGAATGACCTTATCTCCTTGGAATACAGGGGATAAAGCACCTTAGAACAAGCACCTCACCAGCTGCTGTAGTTGAGGTGAGACCGGCACCAGCCAAGCATTTGGCTCAGAAGTAGCCATCATCTCCCTTACCCAAAACACCCCACCATGTCTGCACAGAGACAAGCGCCTTACTGCTTCACTGTTCAATTGACTGTGGACTTCTCTTGATAGTCATGAGAGATGGGGAAGAGATGGGCAGCACTGCCAGGTGGACCCCTGTGGAGCGGTGGGGGCTGCCCCACACTGGACACAGCCGGTTCCAGCTGTGAAGGAGAAGAAAGAGGGGAACAAGGTGCTCCAGGTGTGAGGGCAGAGTCCCCTGGAGAGAGCTTGGTGAGGCAGGTGGAGCTGGGAATGAAGGAGTGAAGGTAAGAAAAGGGGCATGGAGGATGAAGGTGTTTTACTTTTTTTGCTTCTGTTTCTCACCATCCAACTCTGTTTTAGTTGGCAATAAACAAAATTAATTTTCCCCAAGTCAAGCCTGTTTTACTCATGAGGGTAATGGCTGAGTTATCTCCCCATCTTCTACCTTGACCCATGAGATTTTTCCATCTTATTTTCTCCCTTCTGTCATGTTGAGGAGGCAGACTGAGCGAGCATCTGGGTGGGTGTCTGGCCAGGGCCAAATCACCACAGAAGGAAAGTCATAATATGAGGAAAAAAGAAGATTCTCTTGATAAACACAATTACAACACTTTTAAATAACATGAGGCAATCTATAGCTGTATGATATAGTTTATAATGAAGAAACTGGAAGAAAACTATCCAGTGTGTGTGTAAGCTATTGCCTTGTGCTGAACAAAATGCCAGCTCTTCCTGGTATGGCTGTGTCCCCCTTAAGAAGAGTTCCTTGCCATCTTGTTTAATGAGTGCTTGTGCATGTTGAAAAAGAAAAGGTGTTTTCTATCTGTACTGTTAGTGTGATGTTTTAAGTGGCTACAGTGGATAGAGTGCTGAGACCCTGAAATGAAAAAGATTACACTGTACTATTTGCTTAATGTTACATGCTACTTAGAATGGTATCCCATATTGGACTAGTGGGAAAATGAGATTAAGAAACATGTCAATAGATGGAAAGGTGACGAAAAAAGGTGTTACGAGGGCTAGCTGTTTTATCTATTACAATTTCATACTAACAACAGCGACTATATTCACTGTTGATTGTTGGTGGTTTGCTCCTTATTTTTACTCAAGACAGGGCACTCTCGTGGTCTCATACAATGCATAACACTGTGCCAGCTGGAAGTTATGTTTTCTCCTTGAGTGGTCTTTCTATCAAGCATGTTCTCACGTTAAAACCGGTAGTGGGAAAGGAATAGTCCTATCTTAGACTGGAAAAACTCAGGGTGCGCAGGATGAAAATTGGATAGGGTAGGGCTAATGTGTATTTCCCCAGCATGGTTGTCTCTGCATCTGCTAGTCGGAAGAAAGCTTGTGCCAGTAAGAAAATGGTGACAGAAAGAGCCAAGAACTGCTGCCTGGAGAGACAAAGAGTTGCTTTCATTTCTTGTACCCAGGGTACGTGGTGCCAGCAGCTCTGAATCTGAGTGTGTGACCATTGCCAAGTGCATGGGAGCACCACTGTGTCCCTTCACAATGTCATTTCCACCAGATCAGGATGCGCCACTCTGTGTTTTTTAATATGTGGGCTGCAAGGGGAGTTTATGCCTAAACAACGTGTTTCTGAGTCGAATCATCAAGTCTCACTTTCGTTGAGTTGCAATATGCTGTAAGATACTAAGAAGGTTGCAATGAGATTTTTTCCCTGCCCCGCTGCTGTTAATGTCATGCCACCTCCTGATGGTAAGCAGAGCTTAAAGCAATAGCCAAGATGTATAGAGAAATTACTTCAGATTTATTTACAGAGACTCATTTGTGTTGAACTAGCAGTTTTCTATTGTGTCAGCAATTCTCTATTGCATTTATTTGTTACTGTGACATTAGGCAAGAGTACAATCCTATTAAACCTGTACATTACATTCCACAGAATTGTAAGCCTTTTCTATTTCACAGAATGAGAACAAATATGAATTCTTACTGCTGAAAATTCCTGATACAGCAGTCAAGAATAAAAATACAGTCACTGTCAGAGAAGGAATTTGATTTTTTTTCCTTTCCTTTTTTTTTCCTTAAACTTGTGTTTTTAATAACAATTTTATTCATAAAACAAAATTTACTGTTTTGTTCCATTTATCTAGATGATAAGGAAGACACTGGGACTACTATTGGGGAAGAATTAGAGAGGAATGTTATCATTCTGTTCTGTCCAGCTGGCATCATGTTTACTAAGCAGTTTCTTTGTTTTGAGTTTACCCTTCATTTTGCAGTTAGACACAAGGTTTTAGAAATCATCTGTTAAAAATCTGAGTTTAAAATCACAGTTCTTTCTAAACACATGACATGCAAGACCTTTTGAGTGAGTAGATGGTTGCAGAAGGATGATTGCCCTGGAATTTCCCTCAAATTCCCACTGCCAGCTAAATGGCTCGCTCTCGCTGCTCCTGCAAAAACCCTGACCAGGGACATTCCTCGGAGCATCCTCAGGTAGCAAAAAGGCACCCAGTAATGGTTCAGGGATGGTTTGGTTTTCTTCATGGACAGCTAACATTTTGCAGCAGCAGTGCAGACCCATTGAAAATACCATGTAAGTGAATGACCGCATAGCACAGACTAACTTGCTTCTCTCACTTTTTCTGAGGAAATGGAGAAAAAATAGGATTAGCTTGTGCAAATTCCTTACAACAAGGGAGGGGATGTGGAACTAGCTATAAAAGTCTCTACCGCTGTGGTGAGAGTGCATGAGATCAGGGCCTATATATGCAGCCTTTGTTCTGATAGCCCTATTAATTAATTATCATAATTAATATGATGGATTCACTGGAAATGATAAAGAAATGAGAACTTGACTTTCACTGGAGACAGAGTGCTGTGTTCCTGTTTCAAACCCAGGGTGGGAAACCAACTAATTCTAGTTCATTTCTTGTTTGTCACAGCTTTTGGTGTCACCTTGTACAAATCCCTGTGTCTGTACACTGTTTTATTTCACATAAAATAATACTTCCTCCTTTCAGAGATGTTTTGTAAGGGTATGGTTTGTGAGGCACTTCAATATTAATGTGATTGAACCCATTTAATTTTTGGGGATGAAAAGCCTATTTGCAAAAAATTGTAAATTCTGTTCAAATACTTCTTTACTGACTATTTTATCTGCTATGGTATGAAAGTTGTTAATATTTTCACTCTACCAACAATTTCTACCTTATCTGGAATACATACCAGTCCAAAGTTAAGTTATGATGCATTTTGGTTTTAAAAAAGTGAATGTTCTAAACTTTTACTTGAACTTCTCAATGTGAGATTGTCTACAGCAATATGAATTTTCTGAGGCAAATTTTCAGCTGTCATACTACATACTTCTTCATGCTTCTACTTTTTTTTTCTACTTCTTTTTTTTTTTCTACTGTGTACTTCTACTACAACTACATACTTCTGTGGGACTGCACCGATTTACACCAGCTGAAGATCTAGCCTGTTGTGTCTGTGTTAATAATAATTTTAGCTGAAGTTACATTCATTTTAAATATTTTTTGCCAGGGCTTTATATCTAGCACTGCCTGAATATTTATATCTTTGTCTCAAGGGTTTCATTGTGACAAAGTCATGTCTTGTACAGAACTGTTGACTCAATTTGATTGTAATTTTCTTTTTTTTATGAGTGAATCGTTATGCAAGCTGAAATGACTGAACATGTGTTTTCCCTATTATTAATTTTAATCCTTTTCAAATGCTTAGACAGTGTTGAATTTTAAATCCCATAGGGAATAAATAGTTATATCATCATGTAGGTTATTTGCAAGCATATAGGCTGTGAATCATATGTGCTAACATGATAATTGTTTCCATGTATTTAAATGGTTGCGATACTAGATGACCTTCGAAATCTTACCTGGTGACAAAATTAGCGGTGTGTGGGGAGTTCTGTAAGAGCTAAGCGAGCCTTATCAGAGCTCAACGTGAAAGACTAAGATGACCCACATTTATTTTTGGGTACTTCTTGATGGAGTTGGTGATTTTTTTACTTGGCCAACTATTTGCATAAAAACATACTTGTTTTTCTGCTTCTAAGGGAAGAATTGTAGCCCTGCTAATTCTTTAATGCAATGTAAAAAGGTCTGGGCTAATACTACACTCCAGCTCTGGTGGATTTCCTTGGATAAAAGTTCCCTGTGGAAGCATGAGTGTAGAGGCCAAGCAGAAAGGAGGGCTGGGGAGAGAAATGGGGTCCTCAGGGCAGGCCCACTGGCAGCAGGTGTACTAACAACCTAGGCAATTCTGTGGCAGCCTGGTGAGGCTTGCACAGCTGAGACAGAATGAAGAGACTTTTCGAGGGCACAGGCAGGACTTTTCAAGCTCTTAAGCAATCCAGTATCACCAAGGTCAGAAGGCAAATCTTTGATGGCTTTCTGCAGGGTGGATGAAGAAGGATAAGGCAGGGTTCCCTGCTAGTGCTCTAGAGTTCTCTGAGGTTGCAAAGTGCTTCCCATCCCAGCATGTTTTTAAAAAATGAGTCACAGTTGCATGTGCATAGCATGAGACACCTAAAAGTTGTCAGATTCACCAAGACTCTGACCAAGCTGGACAAGAAACTTTGAGCTGGGAAAGAACTCAGAGTTTCTACTCATGTTTGAAAGGGTAAAATTCATAATCTCTACTGTCTGGTTTCCCAACCCATGATATACATATCATGGTATCCCCAATTCTTTGCATAATAACCCTATTTTTCATGCACATGAACATTATATCTTGAAGGAGGATATATTTAACAGCAGGCACCATTGTAAGTTTCATGTTATTAAGAAATATTTTTAAGACTACTTTCTGTCATTCACTTTCTTTGATTTAAAGTATATGTTTACCTATTTTGCATTGCAGTATTTTACCACAGATGTTCTGGGTATTAATGCAAGTTACTTTACTTTAACTGTATTTGTGTGTGAATACATATAGACTATTGATCTATGTTAAAAAATGTGAGGCTATATGACAGCAATGTTATTTTCCCTTCAGAGCAATAGCTTATATAAGTATCTCTAGCAGCATTTAACACCCTCTGCACGTGGCAGCTCACAAAAATGAGACATCCTAATATGTCCTTTAGTTAAATGGATATTTAGTATTTTTTTTCATGATTTAGCATCATTGAACACTTTCATTAGGACATGTATAGGGCAAGTTCATTGAATTCTGCTGAATCAGGAAGATAAGATGAAAGTTACATCTAGCATTAACCTATCAATATTTAAAACACTGTAAAAGACTAAACTACAAGCTGATATCCAAAATTAGATGAAAAATTGTGTTTGCCTACTCTGTCATCTACCTCTCCCCACCAAATATTGGTTTTGTTTTTTTTTTTAATACTTTGATTCTGAGCTGTTTTGAAGGAATGTTTTTTGTTGTTTTTTTTTTTTGCTACATATTGTAAATTAAATGCTAAACATGATCCAGCATAGCTGGAAAAATACCTGAAAAACTGTGTGTAACTTTTTAAGGGAAACCTTGTGTTTTCTAGAAAGTTAAATCCATTAGCTAAGTGCTGATGAATAGAGAAATATAATGCAATGTGCAGGGGGCTGTTGGTAGATTGAGATGGCTGTACTCTAAGCTTTTAAAATAGTAACCAATGTGGCATTGTTTTAAAATATTTTGCAGAACTTCTTACCTGAGAGATAAGTAATCCAGGGCTCAGGGAAGACAGAAAATATCTTGTGGTATAGCAATGTAATAAAGCCAGTTGATACATGTGAATGTTAAAAAGTTCTGTTAACAAGTATTTTATTTCCACTGCTTAAAAAGGAATAGCAGATGAGTTTTCTGAGATTTATAAAATAAAAATACATCCTCTTCGATTTTTAGTACAAAGTCATCTGTTTAGAAGAAAAGCTATCATTAAAAAGTCGCAGAAACTTTTATTTGATCACTAGTAAGTACTGGTCATCTGCAAAAGATTAGCTTTTGCTAATATTTTTTATGCAATAGCACTTGAGATCCAGCAATAATGCTACAGTTCAGAAACCACTTTGTGGTGACAGCTGGCAAACACCTTCTTTCTTAGTGTCAGTCCCAGTGATAGTCTTGGAACATATGCTGGAAGATGAAACAAATACTGTGAGGACAGCTCAGAAAACTCCCAGTATGTAATTTATTTCTCAAGACGAATTCAATTTGTTTGCTACATCAAAAAATCACCAAAAAGAATAGCATGAAACACAAAAGAAGTGGCCAACAATTACAGTTTGGAAACAGTGTCATTCCCCTGTGTATTGCTCTGAAAATTGTTCTTTTAAGAATAAGAGAGTTGTATCAGCAGTCTCTAAGACATCACTGTAAAGTTTCTCAGATGAATTATTCTAGCTGACCATAGTTCAAAAGAGAGAATGAACTGGGTTAGTGTAATAATGAGTTGGCATCAAAAAGGCCCAGAAGACTGCAGAGGTTAAAACGATCTGTCGCACAGGTCACAGATCAACTCACCCTAAACTAACTCTCATAATGTAATGTCAGCATTCTTTTTTTTTTTATTCTTTTTTTTTTTTGTCTTTACAGCTTATTAGCATTTATTAGCATTCTCATTCTTCTAAAAAGCCATGTGGAAATTTCGTAAACATTCACACTAGTTAGGGTTTTCCAAAATTATTCCTGTTACATAAGTATCATGTCACAAGGAAGGTGTATAGCTGATAATTGGAATAATTTCTGTACCACAGATAGCACTTCTCTCACTCGCATGTCCTGTGGGCCTACACCAAGGGCATCAGAGGATTTCCTACCCTTTCCACCTTTGTCCAGAGATACTTCTTTTTAAGGCACATTGGCCTATCTTTCAAGATCTGCATTAAATCATGTGTGAGTCTAAGATGTATTCTCCTTCCTTTATTTATATTAATCCAAAATACATAAATGCATATGTATGTGTGTGTATAAAAAAATTAAATATTATTAATTATAAAATACTCTTTGTAGATGTGTTTTAAAGTTTAGAATTCCCAAATAAAACAATATTCCCAACAGCATTTTCCTGGTTTAAAATTATTCATGTGCATTCCCCAGAGTACAGGGAAAGCAGATAGCAGAGGCTTTTTATATACAGCGTATAATTGACAAAATCAGGTTCCTGGCATACAGATGAAAACGTGTCCCAATTCTGCTGGATGCACTTTTTGAAAATTTGTGAGGTTCTTTGATTCACTGAGGGCAATGCCTCGGGAAGATCTGGGATAGTTTTGGGGAAGGAAGAGACTGGTGTTTCAGGAAAAGTGATTACTCAGTATCCAGAGATCATCTGGGAACGAAGTGAAGGAGTATGTGTGTGGTCTGAGGTCAAGTGTCCCCATTGTTCAATCTAGTCTGTCTCTCAATAATGAACTAGTCATTCTGCAAGCTCTGTCTTTGTAATAGAGCCAAGAATAGAAGAAGGTTTTAAGCAGGCATCTCGCTGATGCTCACATTTGCCCCCATTGAATTTCATGGATGCTTAACTATTGCTTCTGAAAACTCTGTCTGCTTTTTCTTACCTCTCCTGCCCTCTGAGGGACAGGGAAACCAGGGGGTCCCCAACATGTGAGGAGGGATGAGTCCTTCGTTGGGGAAGTGGTGTCAGGTCCATATCCTTAAACTGGAGGAAGGTTTAGACTTTGGAGCTGGACTTGCGTGGTGCTGGAGCTGTCAGCTGTTAGTTTTGCCTGTGAGGCAACAGCCACTATACCTGCATATGAATTAGGCTATACCTAGGTTATTTTAAGTTTTAAAAGGGATTTTCCTAAACTTTTAATCTTCTGTTTCTGTTACTTTGGAGAAGCAGTGAGCAGTGAGTAGAAGTACTTAGCAGTGTTCTGTCAAAAAATTTGGAACCACAATGGCTATTTTACTTAAGTAGTTGGGGGATTTGTTGGTTTTATTTTTCTGGAAAATGCTTAGAGGCCAGAAGATAGTGCTATTTGATAAATGTTTTTCTTCCTTGAACAGCACTCTGAAGGGGCTATGTTCAGTTTTAAACATTACCTCACATAGTTTTCATAAACAAATTTTGGGAGATGATGGCTGAGCTAGTTTTGTTGGAAAATACTGTTTCCTTTTTGTGAGACTTTATTCTAAATTATTATCTGAATATCTGTATTAGAACTTGTAACCCTAAGTTCCTTGGGCACATAGAGACATTTCAGAACCACAGAAGATAGCACATCTTGTGTTTAATACCTAATAGACTTTTCTTCTGGGTATACATCTAATTGTTCTTTTAACCTTTTTATTCTTTTTGGCTACAAAATTTCCTGTAGCAATAAGGTCCATATTTTAAATACATGTTAAATGAGAAAATATTTCATTCTGTTAACTTTAAACAGGCTGTTTCATGGTCATACAGAATGAGAAATAATGATAATTGTTACCTATTTTTTACCTCCATGTCATTTGTGGTATGCTTTACTTTTCTAATATCCTCAGTTATTTCTTTCTGAAGTGGTAGAGTCCTAATCTGCTCTGACACAGAAGGTCTACTACATTGCTGATTAGCTGCATCATCCTTCTGTTTCTTGGGAAGAGAATGCCATGGTGAAGTTTGTTAACAAGATCCTTGCATTCTTCTGGTCTATGGTAAGGTTGGGGTGTGGAGAAGAAACAACTCATCTGATTTCAAGTGCTTTGATGTGACATAAGAATAAGGATAGTCCTGTATGTACTTTCTCCTTACCTTTTAATTTTTAATGCATTACCAGAGCAGTTGTCAAAAAAAGAGTGCAGATCTGATTCATACACACCTGTCTGAACCGTGAGGGAGCACCCACCTTCTGCAACCACAGCAGCTTTCCACCCAGCTTCAAGGGAATCCTGGCGATGACCAAATTATTGCAATAATCCAGTCTGTGGTGAGTGTACATAAGCAAGTCTAGGTTTACATTGGGTATTTTATGCCAGATTCTGCTTAGATTTAAGATGACGTTTGAGTAAAGATGGGTGAAAGGAAAGGGAGATCAGTGTCAAGAAACAGTGAGAAGCCTGATGAGCTCTCCCTGTGCCATATTTCACCGTGCAAGGGCTTGGCTAGAGGTCCGCTTGGGTCAGGCTGCCTGGAGGAGTACCCAGCCTCCAGTTGTACACTTCTAGTGCACTGTATCCCAACAAAATTTTGCATTAAGAAGATTGCAACAGCAGGCAAGAGGTGACTGATGAGCGCCAGGCTTCAGCAGCAAGAACAACTGCGTAAAAGGAAAGAGATATAAAATCTGACAAACACAGATTTTATAGCCTGCTTCAGAACAGAATTCTGCTTGTTTTAAAGCAAAAAAAAAATGGTGTCTTTTTATCATAGCTGTAAGTCTTAGACAGAAGGTAAAAATGCTTGGAAGCTAAGAAAGCTGAAGTGTTTCTTTTTAAAGAGGTGTTTTCAAAAAACTTTATTGACAGAGATGTTACTCTCTAGTTGTAGGTTATTCAGAATCATCATAGCTAACATTGATATTACAATTCTTAGGTTCAAGTGAATGCATTGTATTTCTTGTTATGCACTTTTGGTGAAATAGAAACATCAGTTCAAATATTTCTTTTGGAGAGTTATATATTCTTAATACATAATGTATGAATCGTCATGTATTCAGGTCTTCTTTTTCAATCATTTGAGGAGGAAGGAAAAGAGGAGGGAAAGAAGGGAGAAAAAGAATCAGAAGTTGAAAGTCAGAGGATTGTTTTCATCAGCATTTTATGTCCTAACTTTTAGTTTTTATTTGGGGCAAACCTTTTGTCTTGATCTAGAGCAGTGAAATGGACCTAGTTCACATCTCCTTACTTGACCACACTGATCATTAGACAGAAAATGTACTTGCCTGAAAACCTTTCCTGACTAAAAAGGTAAAGGGTTGAGCCATGGGCTGAGACAACTGCCTAAGTTTTTTCTAGCGTTGTGGTTGTTTGTATTTTTGCATTGTATTTAATTTCTCCAGCCCACAGAGCAGACTAGACAAAAGAAAGAGATCTGCAAGAATGACACAAAGGAAAAATACTGTAGGTCTGCCCTCTTCTGGGCAATAGGGCTCCAGAGCCTGCTGTGACAGTGGGTTTTTGGTTTCCTTCATACTCTTTTAGAGCCAGCTGTGTAATATTTGAGGGCCTGTGAGCTGTTGAGTAATCATGGCTACCACTAACCAGACGCCATGAACACTGCTGCCTCCCCCTGTCTGTCCTCAAACTGTGAGGCTGTCCTTCCCAAACCTAGGAGAGAATAACAGAATTCAGGAACTGGAGATAGGAGGTCATAAACTCTTAAGCTTCCTGGAGAAAAATAAACTCTTCCCTCCTTCCTTGTGAGCTCCTGTGGTACTTGGAGTGCTCCTCAGGAAATGCTTTAGGACATGGCTAACGCAAATCCCAATCTCTCCATGTGTTACGTGTCCTGCACAGTAAATCTGATCTTGAATGTCATAATACAGATGTCTTCTCACAGGTAACATAGATATCTATGTTAAGCCTGGATCCGAATGAAAGGATCAGAATGAAAAAAAAAAGTAATAAAATACCAAAGAAGAAAATCTCAAAGACTTAGCATAAGGAAATAATCTCTCTAATTACGATGTGCAGTTTTACCAGGCTATACACAACTGCATCCTGAAACGCAGAATGAGCATTTGTTCAGAGCCAATAAAAGTTAACTCTTCCTGTCTCTTCCATGAGTAAGTGAACATGAAAGTATTTCACTGCCTTGTTATTTTGGGATTTCTTATTCAGTCACTTTACACACTCAGATTCTCGGCTGCAGCCATGCTAAATCCTCAGTGGTTTAGTAAACACACAAGGGTTTTGTGCGAACATTTCCTACTTGAGACCCCCAGGTACTGGGACCACCTGGACCCAGTCACATTTGCATGGCTTTGTAGTAGATTTAGGGTGCAGCCCATGCTGTGAAATGGCATGGTGGGTCTGCCTGGGTTTGCTCAAAGGGACATTGTTTGAGGCCTGATCACTGGATTATCCCAGCGTCTGCGAGGGATTTTTGCCATCCCAAATCGTGGTCTCACATCTTGTTATAATCTACCTTACTTCTGCGTGTGTTGTGAAGACTTGGCAGTTTTCTTCTCCCTGAGATAGTGTTTGTGTATCAGACCTCTCACTATGGATGTGAATGTCTGGAACTAAGAACATTCCCACCCCTCATTTTGCTTTCATGAAGCTCAGTTTTCATGGTTGCTTTCCAAAAAGACAATTTGCATATTTCATCCATTGTTAGTAAACAGATTATAAGGCACTCATTTGTGTGCTAAATCCCAGCAAACTGCGCTTTGCAAATCTGATTCTCATCTCTCCTTCATTCTAACCTGGCTGAACTCCATTGATTTCAGTGGAATTACTGCTGATTTATGCTGTGAAAGTGAGAGGAGAATCCAATGAGCAAATTTCCCTTTTGCACATGAGCATGCCAAAAGAAGTCCTGATTTACCATTGTGAATCTCTTCCAATATTATGCTGGCTTAACTTCTTTTGAATTACTTCACTGGAATGCTACTGCAGTGAATCAGGCCCAGGATCCATATAATTCTCTTTGTGTGCTTCTTTCTCCTCATTTTAAGTCCATGTATATTTCTCCACATTAAGACTGAACTTTACTGTCTGTTTGCAGGTGTCTTGCATATGACTCTATAAGAAAATGCATTTTTTAAAATCACCAGATCAGTCCAATAGAAAATGGCTACTAAAAACAAGAATTCCAACACACAAATCTTTTTTTCTGGTTATATGATTATACTATCATAATAACCTGTAATTTCTCCCCAGTCTTTTTACGGTAGTATCTCAGTGTGCACTATGATTACTGAATGCTTTTGCTGTAACATAGCTTTGGTAATGATGAGAAAATGCTGCTCTGCCTGTCCTTTTATCTTAGAAGATAGCACAACAACGCTAAATATGTAACTGCTTAATCACACATAGCTGTACCTACCCCTAAATACATAAAACATAGTTTTCAGGAGTTTCTTCTGGTTTTGTATCTCTAGGTACTTGTTGCAGTCTGAAAAATGAATGTGCTTATGCATTTAAAAATGAACTACAATAAAAATCAGTCAAACTTTTTAAAATCCAAGTGAAATATACACACAAACTGATTAATGCCATACTGAAATCAATACAAGAAAATGCCAAGAGTAACTGAAAATTTGTATGTTGTGAATCTTTAGCAGAATGGAAAATTTTCTGTTTGTATGAATAAATTATACAGTTTTGAATCATGCTGTTTGCACTTACTCTAGGCAACTTACAGAAATAATGTTAATGATCATTGCCGTGATCCCGGTTTCTTACATTTAGTAGAGGGTTTTGCACACTTGGAAAATCAGCAGGACTCACATTCCTAAATTACCAAGGTGCTTTGAAACTTTTTTTTTCTCCATATCTGTTTGCCATATACCCTATATATAAAAAATTAAGATTAAAATCAGCTTGATGGTTGTGTCTCTGCAGCTGACTTAGGTGGAAAGCCGACTACCTCATGGAAAAGGTTCCCTCAATTTGTCCTCTGCTAGAAGAGTCCTTGTGAAGAGAACAGGAAAATGCCAGCTGACAAGCAGTAATGATGAGTGGTTTCAATGCATCACAATTGTAGTCACTGGCACACTGGGCGAAGCGTTGTCCCACACACCTGCTACTACCTGGATGTGGCTGTGAGGCACAGTCACCTGGATCCAGGATTTAAGTTTTCCTAGAACACTAGCTCTCCAGGTCCTACCTTCCTGTGAAAAAGGACTAGCTGAAGCACAATAAGTTAAAATGAGACCTCATTAACTTGGCCATCACTAGAAGAAAATCTGGAAGCAGGAAAAGAGTCAGAGCACAGTCACACAGAAAAAGAGAAGACCTGAGTCCTTTATAAATAAATCATCACGGCATCAGTTCTGTGGAATGTCAATGTTAACGTTATTACAATGAAAAATAATTAAACCAGAGCGATTTGAAAACAATGTTAACATTCTGCCCAAACACTGCCCACTGAGTAACTAATGACAATTATTGCCACTTCTTAGTCAAGCTCCATACAACAGGGCTATTGAAAAATAATTTTCATGCAGCCCACTGTAAGAACCACTATACTAAACCTCCCAATCATGTTTCATAGGAGATGGTAATGTGAACACCTTTAATTTAAGTTATGAATCTATAATTTCATATGGTAAGTAGGAAGAATAAAGATATATTTGAAATGTTAAATACTTTAAGACATTTCTTAATTTAACATGTCAACAGTACTTTAAATACTGCATCACATTTTCAAAGGAGCAGTAATGTGGTTTGTTGAGTTACACCCAACTTTGTACATTAATATTTTCTCTCTCATGCGCTCGTAAACACATCTCAATTTGAACATGCAAACCATGTTTGTACAGAAATGTGGATGGATGGATATCTGGTTCCCTTAATGGCTTGTATAAATAGTACGTTTGAAAACGGAGTGGAGGAACACAATTAAAATGAAGACTCAATTGTTCCTAAAGAAAATAAACACTTTCTGGTACGCTTACAGTATCAGTTGCAAAATGTTGTTAATTGTATGTGTCCAATGGCTGGGAAAATAAACCACCAAATACCCAAAACAGGAAAGAGAAACGATATCTCAGCAACATTTGGAAAAGTCTGGGCTGTCTTATGTTTCATTCCTGGAAGGTGCAGGGCAATGCTGTTCAATTTTTGTCTGCTCCAGGACAGCATCTGTCACATTATAGGACTGGACCATCAGTGCATACAGAGGATAAGCAAGAAGCAGTCCAAGAGAAATGAAATTGGTCTGATGCCAGTTTTGCAATGATTGAAAGGAATGAGCTACAGTGCAAATACAAAATCAAATGCTGGGAGCTGCCATGGGACAATATGGAAAGCCAGAGCGTCAACTATTTTACTCCCCCTTTACTAGCAGAACTAATGGTGTAGATACAGAGCTGTTTGTTTAACATGGTCACTTTCTGTTTGATATATTTACTAGCAGGAATATAAAATTATATTGTCCCCTAAAGTGTTCCCTGCACTACCCCTTGCGCTCCTTCTGTTCCAAGACCTGCTATAATCAATCAGGCCGATGAATGCAAGCATCTTTTCTCACAGCACCTAAGGTTTTACTGAGTATTTTACAAAGGAGAACAAAGCATGTAACAATGAATATGAAACAAATGACACACAGCACAGGCAATGGCAGAGCGAGGTATTCATACCACCAGCTTCAGTCACTTATTAAATTAGGTGGTGAAGAGTCCCAGGCTCTTTATCTAGTCAGTGGGGTGGGAGAGCTCCACTGCAGGGCAATTCAGAGAAGCAAAGAAAGTCTTCTTATCTACTGTATTGCTTGTACTACATAAATTGATTTGGATAGTATGAATACTTCCTAAAAAATAGTTATAAGACAACTGCTGAAATGACTGGAATAGACATCACAGCCCCACATCCAATTGTTTTTCTTCTAAATTGTGGGAGAAATATATTTTAATTCAGAGAGTTAGCGGAGAAAACTCCAGGAAAAACCTCCCTGCCAATGCTGTTGTGGACTCAAAAATAGTTGGCAGCACAAGAAATCCTCAAAATGTTCATGAACAGTTATTTCTAGGTGGAAGAGAATGTATGTCTACATGTTATGTTATATGTCTACAATGTTACGTTGTGCCCTTTACATCCTGTCTTTGTCAGACTGGCAGTAACATTTGGACATGATTTGAGGGAAGAGAAAGGATAAAACCCTTAGATTTGGGAAGCAAAAAAGGGGAAGACTGTAAGAGTACAGGTGTTGGCCTTGCAACATGACTGATGGAATTTTCTCCAGCACTCATGCTTGGGTTTTAAGTAATAAAAAAAAGAATGGAGAAACTAGGGAAACTGTTTTGCAGAAAAAGAGTCTATTTTGAGGGTGCAGCAGAAATTATGTAAGGGAACAGCTTCAGTTCTCATTGTTGATAACTAATATTGGTAATAATCTAGTGAGAATCTATGTCACTGCCTATTCCTGCCAACCCTGCTTTCCATCCATGCTACAATACTGGCCAGTACTTTAATGGCACAATCTGGCCCAAGATGGGCATTGATTCAAAACAGTTGACTCAGAAATGAAATACATGGAAAGGGAAAAAGCAAAACAAAACTCCATGTGAAAGGAAAAAGATCCAAACAACCGATGGTCTTTCTGATCCCTGAATGGATGCCAGTTGTCCCGAGGCAGTGAAGTAGCCAACAGATAATTCCAAACTTTGAAAGGCATCCATATCACCACTCGGTCAGGCAAGGGGAAAAGAAACAGCATATTAGAGAAAAAAAAAAATGAAGAGGGTAGAAAAAAAATATCCCAGGTCTCTGTCAAAAGCCTTTATAAAAATGTCTCTTAAAATAAAATGGACCTCAGGATAGATTTCCATTCTGTCTGCCAAAACCATGTTTACCCACCAGGTCTTTTCCCTGCTCAGCCCAAGTTTACCGTCCCACGGCAATCCTTATGACTCAGGAGAGCCAACAATGATAACTAATGAAATTGCACTTAGGTGAACTATGACAACAAGCATGTGGGGCATACTCCACAGAGGAATAAGTGGGAAATTCATAGTTGGCCATTTTGAGTGCTTGTGGAGGAAAGAGGTGCAATCATCCTCACTTGCAGAGGGAGCGAGCAAGCTTTCCAGATCAACTGGCTCCTTCATGATGAGAGCAGGACATGAGCCAGATATGTCACTCTCACTTTCTGCCTCTTTTATCTCTTGCCACAACTAGGGACTGCAGAGAGGAGATTGTTCTGGCTGGAAGCTGAGGGACACAGGTGGTACCAGCAGCTGCAAGCTCTTTAGCTCTCGTTGGCTCCACTTATTAGAACATGCATTGTATGTTTAATACATTGCATCTCATTGTGTGGGAACAAGAGTTGGAGGCTGGTTGTGCTGCACTACAGTCTCTTCTATTGCTGCAGAGGGAAGGCAAGGTGGAGGCTGCTCCTAGTTAGAGATAATTAGAAGCTGGGGCACCTGAAGAGAATTTGGTAACTCCACAAGAAAACCAGCTGTCCTTGATTACAGTGATATATTAGTCACTCTCAGGTAGCTGGGCCATTTAGCATTTTGCAAACAGCAAGTAGCACAGTGATATTTTCAAGGTAAAAAATATGTAGAGATGTGCATGGCTTAACCCTGGAACAGGCTGGCTTCATTTTTAAATTGTTGGCTGTAAAGAACAAAGGATTTTGGGAGGTCCAGGTCAGGTATCTTCCTTTTATTTGATTTTTACATGTAAGCATCACCACATTTTTGCTGTTGCCAAACTTACTCTGTGTGTGACAATGCTGTTCAGCTGTAACACATATGGGGAGGTTATTCCAGGAATAGTATGATTTGGTTTAGCTTAAGTTATCACATGCTCTGATAATTAAGTAAAATTTTATGGACAGCTATTGACACCTATGGGGAAACTGTTTTCTATACAGCTTATTTCTGAAACTATTAGCTGGAAAATACTGTTTGCTCTAAATTGTTTCCTTATAGTCTTCATTTTAAAAACTAGTGTGTTATGATTTATTACTTTTGTTAAAGAAAGGATTTAAAATGGGAATCTGGGTAACTACAGGTCTAGTACTTTTACTTTAGACTGTGTAACTCTCTGGAATGTGTTTTTGGAGAAAAGAATAACAAAGTGTGGAAGTGAATGGAAAAGGAGAGAAAAATGTACCACAGGTTTATCAATGTAGATGGTTATCACACTAAACTGAAATTTTCTTAGGCAATGAAGTGCAAGAGTTTTTTGTCTGTCTGGATTTTCATGAAGCACTGATATGACACTGATGGAAAATTACTGAGGTATAAAGGGAGGATTTGGTCAAGAACTCCGAGGTGGGGCACAACAGGTTAAAGGGAATATGACAGTGCTTTGTTCTGAAAGGATAGATATTGCAGTTACAGGTTCCTGCAGGCTCAGTCTTAAGACAGGTTTTACTTAATACTTTCATGATTGACCATGTCATAAAAAGCAGGAAAGCGCTAATGAAATTTGTGGAGGTTTACCTAACATTGGGAAACCTTGTCAAAGTTGAGGAAAAATAGCCTACGTAGCAGAGAGGCAGTACAGGAATCCTAAGCAATGGAGAGAAAATGCTACACAAGAGATGAGCAGTAGCACAAATTGCTTAGTTGTTCACTCGGGAAGCAACAAAAATTTCAGATGCTTTTTGTTAGAGCTCATCATCTAGAAATAACACAGAAGGGAAAGAATAGGGTGTATAATTAGTCAATCACATTGATGGTTGAGACCCATCAGGCTGATCCTGCAGAAAAGGCAAATGCAGTCCTGGGGTGTATTGACAGCTGAATATAATCCAGTGTTCCCAGTAGAAAATCTATACCTATGTCAAGTATTTGAAATTCATTCTGATCTATAGAAACATGTTAAGCTGCACTGACAACAAGATGAAATAACATCCAAGTTTCTGGAATACTTGAAAAAGGGTACTCAAGCACCTGTCACAATAAGCACTTATTTAAAATCATTTATTTAGTTTATTCTCATGATAGTCAGATTTTACCTATGCTTTCGTTATTCTGTTAAACCTACCTATAGTGTTAAGCATGTCTTCTTCTATCTTACATAATGAATATGAATTTTCCCCAAACTTCTTTCTCCCTCCCTTCCCCCCCAAGCTCTTTATGTGTATGGGACAGCAATGGGAAGCAGTTGGACAGTTGTAGGGAGGAAAGATCTTCATAGAGACCAAGAAGAAACTGGTATTTGTTATAAAATGAAAATAAATTAGCCAAATTAGTCAAACTCTTGATGGAGACTGGGATAGTTTGTGCAGTACCACAGTAGTCCCTGTCACATAAGTAAGACAGTGCACATCCCATGAGCTTTTTTAGTCTCCCCATACCTTATTTTATTTTTGAATGCAATGTACAATTGCGTAATTCACTGGCATAGTTAACAGTCCTGAGACCTAACATATGTCTTTCTCTAGGAGGTGTAGAGGAAACAGTATTTGAAAACATACAGTTTACCCTAAGCAGTGACCAGTATGATCCAACCTCATTATTATAGTACTTCTACTACGTTGTGTTATTATCAGAAAGAAAGTATTTTTCCAGTTCACTGAACTCTGAAGTATACTAAAATATATCCTGTCAGGTTAGTGTACTTTAAGTCCAGTGCAAAAAACCCCTCCTGTATGAGTTACACCCAGCTTCCTTGAACCGCTACTGGGTTTTTTGTGGGATTTTGTTTGTTTAGTACTGTTACCATACTGACCTAGAAGATAAACATGCTCATTTACTAACCAGCTTTTCCATTATCTCTGTTAGCCCTCCCCGAACAAGAAGCTACAATAGAAAAAAAGAAAAGGAAACATGAAGTACTTTAACTTTTTAGCCAATGTCAATGGATCATACAGCCTCTAGAATCAAGCTTTCCATGTGCATATTAACATTTCCTGAGACATTAAGTCAAGTAATTCTGAACTCAGCTTGATTACTAGATGTAATCAAAGCCAGGCTTGCTGTTTTGGACCAGTTTTTTCCAGCCAGAGTAAGCACTGCTATTACCAAGTCTTGCTTTTCCTGGTTTTCATCTCGTTTACAGGCTGGAAAAACAGAAATGTCATAAGCAACTGAGGGAAAACTAGGCTAAGTAGAAACTTGTCATGGACTTGGCCTCATTTCACTCACACCCTTTCCCAATATTGCAAATAGACTCCTGAGAGCAAGCATCAATGCCATGCAAATCTAATTGGAAAAGTAATAAACAGAAACCTACTTGAATGGTTTTCTTGTTGCTTATAACCCAGGAAGCCACCTAGAAATTGAATCTATTTCACTGAATCTGTTGACATGTTGAGAAATAGGAAATGAGGAAAAAATAAAAGTAAAATCATGCATTTTCTGATGCCCCTGTAATTCATGTTTCCTGTCATATACGGTAGTCATTAGAGAAACATTAGCTGGTATCTGTCTGTAACTTCTCCGCATTTCCCTGTGTCCTATTCCTGTGCTATTTTATTCCTATGGAAGATAAAAAATTAGCAGTCTGTAGATCAAGTAATTATAATCGTGAGGCCACAGGTTGATAGGGCCTATGGAGAAATGTCTACCTTTAAAAATGTAAGTATAATTACTACATTATGCCTCGGAATAAATGGGAGGGGGGGAGCTGTGGACGGCTATCAAATCTAAATGAGGAGAAAAAGAAACATCATCAGTTAGGACAGAAATTAAGCAAAAAGGAAGGTTTAAAATAACTGTGGGACAGATCCTTGATCAGTTTTCATTCATTACCTACCTCCTTTAATGTTACTGCTAGTATTTCTATTTTGTAGAGTTCTGTAAGAAGTACAAAGCTAACTGATTTTGCATCTCCATGTCATTCCCATGTAAGAAGCATTACCTTTGCTGCTAGTGTAGTAGTGCAGCGACTTGCCCACAGATATAAATAAGACAACATTGGGGTGAAAGCTTGTCTGCCCCCTCCATTACCCCACAGCTGGCTGGAGCCACCTGAGGTCCGAGCTTAAGTGCCAACTCATTAACATTTGATCCCCAAAAGTCCAGTCTGTAAAGATAAGATGGTTGGTTTTCTTTCCTCTGTAGATTTAGTTGTCCATCCAATTTATTTTTTTTTTTTATTTGTGTGAAACCCTATTTCTTCAATTTTCTGTGGGAAGGGAACAAGGAAATTTTATATGAAGTTGGTCTATTTGGAAACTACCACTTGTTTGTCTCCTCCTGGGGGTGACTTCCCTGAATTTGACATGGTCACAAGAGATGACTGGGAGATTGGGCTTTTCCCCATGTAAAATGCATATAGAGGCTGCCTTGCTACAGGTGTTGCTGCAGTTATGAACTACTAAAAAGAGGCTGACAACCTGTTGCCGTATTTTGAGGCATTAAATGCACCCTTTTGGAAACCTGCATCCCCCCTGAAAGGTATTCTCACTTGAAAATGATTCCTCTGATTTCCTTGGCCGCCTGCTCAGATGCAAGGCGGGTGCCAAGGAAGCTGAAGCAGAGTGGGGAATCGGTGGGGCAAGGGAAGGAAAGAGGAAACCTGGAACAAATGCCCTTAGACACAAGCACAACCTGAGCTTTTCCTAAATCATGTCAAGAAGTCGGTTAACCTGTGGGTTATATATATAAAAATACATAATTTGAGAAATACAGTGATGCTAGCTGCTGGAAGTAGGGAAGATAATTTGTATGATGTCATACCAGAAATATTTACTGCTGCTGTTAATTTCATTACTTCTCTTCCCTTTCTTCTGACTTGTTGGGTAACTTTAGACAAGGCATGTAACATGCCAAAGCCTCTGTTTACTCATTACTGAAGTGGGTAAGTGGATATAGTAATACTACCTACCTCAGAGGTTAAATGATTGAGGCTTAATTAATGCTTTCTTCTGTGATTCTGTTGAAAGATACTACACAACTGCAATACTCCTACTGTATTATTACAGTTTTTGAATTTTATTATGCCTTCCAAACTTTTAGACTCTGCTGTCATCATGCTCTTTTAGCATTTATTTTGCAAAAGCAACTTGAGAACTCTTTCAAAACAGCGTGGGGGGGGAAGTCGTGTAGCAATAAAGAGGCAACAGCATTATAGTAGAAACACTCCCCTGCGGTGAATTCCAGTCACATATGGAGCTTTTCAAGGTGGGGCTCATGTGGGATGTGAGCAGTATGTAGCTCCTAGAGGTGAGAGAGGATTTGTCCCATTGTGCTGCCTGTTCGTACAAACACAAGACCGCAAAGAGTATCATAAACCAAAAGCTCAGATTTGTCTTGCTTATAAATGCTCACAAGAAAGTTTGTGCTTGGATACTCCCAGAAAATCCCAAGCCGTGGACAGTCCCAGTCAGTAGCTTGAGACCTGCAGTCATTTTTGTCTTCATTGCATGGCATAGAGAGCAGAGTGACAGAGAAATCTATCAAGTATTTGGAGGAGAAAACAAAAATCATAGAAAGTAGGTGGACTCAGAAGGATGAATTTTTGGGCCAGTTTGTGTGTAATGGACAAATTACTAGATGTTTCTTTTAAAAATCTGAAAAAGAGAGAGGGCTTTACACCACATGATCATTTTCTTTCCTGATAGAACTGGAGGCCTACTAGTGCTGGACCAGTTAAACCTGAGCTTGACCAAGCATTTCACTGCCAGAAGCCCCCTTCTTAGCAGTATCACAACCCTTTGCCTCCTCCATTAGGGGAAAAGGCCAGTTACTCCAGCAGCCATGGAACCATGGGCTGAGTGAGCCAATGGATGCTAGATGGAGAGATACCTGCTGCAGCTGTGTTTGTGGAGAAAGGTGTCCTCAAGCCTCACTCTTCACCCTGCATCTGAGTTGCACTCTTGCCTGTCTGGCACCTGTAGGACAGCATACTGCAAGTTAGTGAAAGTTCATGTTCAGGAGGATCCATCACATAAAAAGAAAGTTAAATGGGGAAGTGAAATCCTTCTTGCTCTATCGGGATTAATAAAATTAAATAATTGCTTAAAACCAAGTGGGAAGGAACATTATTATTCTATTACCAGTATTAATATTTATGTATTATAGAAGGTAACTCCATTTTGAAAATTAGATAGCTTGGATTGAACTGGAAGAATTTTCTTTTTACTTTCAGAGTAAGTTTGGAAGAAATTAGGCCTCTAGATTTTGGACAGTGTTCTGCCACCAGCAGGAGCAGGTGAAATCAAAACAAATCTCATGTTTTGTGTCTTTTTGCTAGACCTTTGATTTCTGGAATATTTTTGAAAATGCTATCTGGCTACTTATGATGCATGAGTTAAAGAATATAGTATGATTTTTTCAGTCCTCAATTAAGTTTGCATTGTGCTGGCATTGAGCAAACACCGTTGAACTGTAAATTTAGCAAATTTCACATGAAAGTAAATGAGACAGAATAAACAGAGAACCCCACAGTGTCATTTTTCCCAGTCACTTCTCAGAATATAAATAAACTTAAAGATTTCCAGGAACTAGAAAAGCATTGCTGCCATTTCTGTCTTTATATACCATAGCAAAAAAAAAAAACAAAAACAAAACCCTTACTCTTCTACAGTTAACCTAAGTATTCAACCTTCTGGTGATTATTTCATGATTAAGGCACTGATCTGAGACATGGGAGATCTATGTCAAATTTCTGGCCCTGCAACAGACTTCCTGTGTGACCTGGGGCAAACCAATTAATATTTCTGTGATTTCATTCCCTGACTGTAAAATGGAGATGGTACTGCCTTTGCCTGTCTAGAGGGGTACATTGCCAAGTACAGTTTTTTCAGAAGCAAGGTAAAATTTTGGAAGGAAAATTACTCCCACCTTCCTGCTCGTATTCCAGCCCTTTCACTGTGTTACTACAAGCATTTGCAGGATCAGCGGGGAGAAAAAAAAAAAAAAAGCAGGGGGATTTAACCTGGATTATATCGCTAAATTGATGGATACTCAGCTGAGGGGATAGTGCTGGCTGGTATCCTGGTCTGAAGCAAGAAAGCTTCTGCTTGGCATCTTTACTGAGAAAAAGCTAAATGGAATGGTACCCCATCTTCTAGTGGCACATGAGCCCCACCAGCACAGTTGTTGTTATTTACATCACAGTAGCTAGACAGCCAAATTGATATTGGACTCAAATTGTGATAGACTCTAGAAATGTAAGCATTTGTTAAATGACTATTGTCCTGAACAGCTACTGTAGAATTAAATATGTTGAACAAAGAAAATATCTCTGTTTTCCGATTGGGACAGGGAGGACAGATTAACGAAGTAATTTGTTGCAGCAACACTAAGAACTGAAATCAGTTCCCTGCAATCCTTGCTTACAGTTTTTCTCATAGAACTCTCTTTCCTCTCCACCAGCTTAAAGATTGTGCGGATACTTTAAATGTCTTAAAACTGTACCTGTTTGAATACTGTGGAATTAACAGGTATTTCTGCCAGGAAAATATTAATCTCCAGGGATTCTGTTTTAGACAGGGCTTCATAGTATCCCACAAATGCAAACAGTAATGATACTAGTCCAAGTATACGAAGAAATATATCTTCCCTGAGTCATAAAATAGAATAATTCCCATTCTGCAGGTCAACAATGCAGCTTTCAAAAGAGGGCAACAGCCAGAGGTGGCTTCATCAGGGTGGAAGTTTATGGGTTAGGCAGTCAACAGCATGCCCCTCCCAAGGGTCCTGCGCTCCAAACCACATGCCTCTGCCACCATCTCTTTATCCACACCAGGGCTGTTTCAGTCCCTTTTGCTGCACTGCTCAAGGATGTTCCAGGGCTTCTACAGCAGCAGTGGTGTCACACCTTACCGTGGTGTCTCCTCGGTGCTTGCTGCTGTGCATTGGTGCAGGCAGCAGTTGTATGGTCTTGCAGGGGTGCCCTGCTCCCCTCTGAGTGTGGCTGTACCTTTTCTAAGGTGGGTTGGCAGAGCCTGCTGGGGCCAAACAGCTGGGAAGCCAAGGAGTGGGCGACGGGCACCCTGTCTCAGGCGTGCACATGAAGTTAATAGCTTTGCTCGTTGCCATCTGTAACTGAAGAAATAGCTTTGTCAGTTGATTCCCCACATAATTATAGAGTGAGTGCACGGCACCTTCTCCTCTGGCAGAGCACTAGAACCTGCTTGCAGCGTTATTAGTATCTGTGTATGGTTGTTTGCTGTCTGCTGGGGCAACCATCTTGCTTTAATTTAGGACACTAATGATATTATAAGATAGTTTGATGGCGGTGTAATTTCTTTTGATGTTTGTTGTTATTGGATATATCAGCTGGTTTTGATACCATAAAACACGACGTTTCATGTCCTCCCAGGGAGGGGAAAGGGGAAGAAAGAGGGTGGTGGCAGGCAGGCAGAAGAGAAGGGGAAACGAGGAAAGGGAAGTCATTCAGCACTCGCCCGATCTGCTATTTGGAGTGAATGGTAATTTCTTAGTACAGAAAAGCTGGCAGCAGTGCATTTGCTATCAGGGTTTTTACCGTGCTTCTCTGCTTATCTCTCAGCATGACCACTGAAATCTGTGAGATCACACTACGAGCTGTGGTATCCTGTCAGGTTTGAAATTATTTCCGACAGGCTACAAAAACAATTGGGCCCTCACTTTGGCTGCTTTTACACTAGTTGAAGTCTAATTTATAAGATAGATCATTCGCTTCACTGGTTCTGTCCTTGATACTTTTCAAGCTATGGCTGGTGTTGGTGACTTTTGTTTTGTGATTCTTGCGTCTTGTGTGGGTTTTTTTTTTGTTTTGTTTTTTTGTTTTCCCAGCTCATATCCCTATTTGATAGGCACAACTTCCTTATCCAAATGCATTATTTTTATGCAAGTAGCTATTTCATTGTTTGTATCAGCTTTGACCTTCACAATACATCACAGCCTGCCTGAGCTGAGATTTATTTAATACTCTCTAGAAAGCTCTTGAGTTAGATTTTTATAGTATTTGTTCTACCTTTGTGCATCAAATAAGAGAAAGTTTGTTGTCTCTTTTGACCACAGGGGTCTAAATTACAATTAGGGTAATTACAAAATTAGGGTACAATTAATGCTAGGGATTGCCAAAGGATTAGACAGTAATCATTTAAAGCTACAGTATTGCTGAGTTCTGTCAGGCCTGTCTAGTTTTAAGCCCAGTCTTGGTTATGTAAAATTAGGTATTAAATTGAAATAATTCTTAATTTCTAGAGAAATGCGTACTGAGACTGGGCTTAAATAAACTAACTGGGGTACTCTGTTCCCACCATTTTCCCACCTTTGAAAACCTTATCTCTGATTGTGGGATGGGGTGAAAGAACGGGATATTCTTTGTGATCCTTCTGTCTCTAGTGTGGAACATGATGATGCTTTTAGTGAAGTATGAAAAATTAAAACTTGCACCTAGCTCATGTTCCTTTGTGAATTGAACATGGCTTGTATTTTTATGACTACTGAAATATACTTGAAAAATAATCTCACTGCAGCGTGCGATATTGTTTTCTTGGTGATATTATGAACACTTCACATCAGATATTTGGGGAGTGACACTTGTGTAGGTAAAACAACTTTTTTGAAATTAATATTCCATCCTTTTCATACCTTTACTCCGCTACTTTCTAAAAATCCAGGGGCCTATCCAAAATCCACAGGGGTGAATTCTCTGTACTTTTTATCTTTCAAATATTGTGCAGTTGTGGCATCTTATTGGCTTCTGGTCCTGCAACAACGAACCTCAGATTTAAATGAAACATCCCAGCAGCTTTCACACAGCTCTTGGTACGTGGAAAGCTCAGTGGAAAGAGTGCTGTGGAAGACGGAGGTTTCTCCCCTCTTCTTATGTTTGCTTTGTGGTTTTCTGGGACATAGGACTCAGCTCCACAAAATGCCTTGTTATGTTTTATGAATTACTGCTATAGACCGATTCTGTTCTAGAGTTTCTGTTTCCATATCCATAAAACAAGGACTGTGTCACCTAGCATTTTAGTAAAATGCATGGACAACTTTTTGATGAAAACCATCATGTAACATGTAGCTACTACTAAATGCTGGCCAGATCACTGTACTTTACAAAATGCTCTTGGCCTCGCTCTAAGATCAATGAGCTATAATTTATTCTGTGCAAAAGAATTTGCTGTAACATGGCCATAGTTTTTAGTGCTTAATGGGAGGAAACCCAAAGCATAGAAGATGCCATGAAGATGATGCTGTTTGTTATTTTTGCAAATATGATACAGATACACCATACCAAGACCATTCCTCTCAATGGCAAAATTGTTCAGCATGAGAGATGTGAATTTTTTGTTTCCAGACTTCTCTGTCTGTGATCTCTCTGACTGGTTCCAAGGTGACAGATGACTGGGTGGCAGAATGGGTGATGGATAGCTTGATTATTTTAACAATTAAATATGTAATGAAGAGCTGGAAAGGTTCCATGTAAGTCTCATTTTCACCCTGGTTAAATATGGTGTGCATAATTAATTTTCAAATATGAAAGGGCTCCAGCAAGAAAAGAAATGAAAGAAAGTTGAAGAGATAGTGAATATTTTATTAAACGTCACTCATTCAAAACTCATTAATATACATAGTCTAGGCGTAATCATCTCCTATAAAGTTAAAAGCAGTAATGCTTATTTTTTTGGTAGGTTATCTGGTTTATTGCTGAATGCAATAGTTTAATATTGTCTACGGACCAAACCCAAGCTTGTCTGCCTCTCAGAGAGGCCATCAGAAGGTGAAAAGTCATGGCTTTCTGTGTGGAGGTCAAAAGTAGCACAAATCTGAAAAGAAAGGAGACTCTGTTCTCTGGGTCAATACAGAAGTTTCTTTAACAGCAAAGCCGTATTAGTCACTTTTCCTCAGCAATAAGGGATTAATCTTGTCTACCTAGAGCCACCTCAGAACTCTGACCTAACAAAAAGAGCTTCTTCAGCACTCAGTGGAGTGAAACAGACACCTCCGGGGAGATTTCAACCTGCCTGTGTTAGTCATGCATCTTGTGCACAGACCAGTAAACCTACTTCTCCCTCTCTGCCCACTGGCAACCAAGGATGAGAGAATAGCCTCGTGTTCCTGTGCTGGCAGGGCGCTTGTATGCAGCTGAAGTTTGGGAACATAAATCCCAGCATTGGCCTTTTCCTATTTAAGAACACCATTTCCTGTGCTTGTTCTTCAGCTGGATGTATCTGGAGACAGTGATTTCCTCATTTGCTTTCTGAGCCCACACTTCGCACAGTAATTGGTTAGAGGAGAGGGAAATGGCACAATGCTCTGTCACAATTTTGGACTTAATAGAACTGATGAAAACTTGAACATTCATCTTGAAGGAAATTCTATTACTTCAAAATTTATGTGTTCTAAATTACAATATTAAAAATGTCTCTCTGCTATTCTTTTTTTTTCTGTTTTTTTTTTCTTTTTCTTTCTTTTTTTTTCTCAAAATGGTCAAACAGTATTTGATAATAATCAACTGAATACTCCATTTCAATTCATTGAACCAAATCTACATATTCCCTTTTGGCCTTGTTCAATATTCATTTGAGTTGTTTGAATGCCACTGACGGTCACATTGTGGTTCTTGTCTTTTCCTCAAGGAACCAGGCTACTTTGTCAGACTGAATTCCCTAGATATTCAGATTCAAATATGAACTAATAGAACTATACTTCTGCATATCATAAAATTAGGACTTTTAAATATTTTCCTTTTAAAGAATTAGCAGAGAAATCCTGGTTAGTTCTATTACTTGTGAGCAATATGATTCATAGTTAGAGAATGCTTTGAAGATGTAAAGTGTTATGTAAATGCAAAGAAATAATAACAATTATAATTAGAATATTATTAACTATGGGAGGAGAGAAGATTAAACAACTGGGCTTCCTTACAAAATCCATTCGCATGAACTAAGGCTGAGGATGTTCATTAAATGCAGTGCCACTCCACTGCAAAAGAAATATCCTTGCTCCTGCATGTAGCTTTCTGATCCTAGTGCACATCCGTGCTCTTTCAGCGTGAATTGGATATAAGCAAAAAGCAGAGCATAAGGAGAAAAAACGAGTGTAGTAACAGAGACACTATTGTATTCTTGCTGCCAAGAGGAGACTGCTGTTATCCTCAATTACCCAGTCATGGCTGGCCACCAACTTTCTAGATATGTAATCCAAAAGATTTTGAGCTTCTCAGTGCAGCTGAAAGCAACATCCTGATCCATTTGAAAAGTCAGAGTGTAACTCTGCGTGTTGCATTTTCTCTGTGTTATTTCTTCTCACCTGACACTGGATAGAAACTTCAGTTTTTCAAAAATTCCTTTCTTCTTTGCTTTTCTGAATATTCGATCTTTTAAGAGGCACTACTGGTTGCTATGATTATTATTTATTAATTTAATTTGCTGTAGTCCCTTGAAGCTGTAATCAAGCTCAGAATGCACTGTGCTACGTGCTGGTCGGCTTTTATTTAGCATTTCACCAAAACCCAGATTAATTGAGAATTATCTTCCAGATTGCAAGAAAACTCAACTTTATTACCTTGCTAAAATAAGGTTTCAATTTTAGGTAAGGGGAAGCAGTAATATCTCATCCCTTTGCAATCACTGTCAGTCTACCCTATTACGGACTCCTTAACTTCAGCTGTTAACCACAGCTATATGAAGTCCTTGGTTGCAATAAGGTTTTTTCTGCATCTCTGGACACAGCTGCCAGAAGGCGGCAACTCCACCAAAAAGGGTGTGCTGGAAAATACTCCACTGGCTCCCACTAGTCCCAGTTTACCCCAAAATGCAGCGCTGTAAAAGATGGGGAGTGGAAGGGTGAAGAAGGCAACCTAAAAAGCTATTCCATTTTGTGTAGACAACTATGATTGCATGAAATATGGCCCCTGTGGTAGGCAATGGCAGCCTCAACGTTGACTTCAATGGGCTAGGATTTCGCCACAGATGCTTATTGTGTCATATAGCCCACACACTCATTGTCTGTGGCTGATGGACAGAGATCCAGGCTGGGTGTGGTGGGCCCAAAGGAGACAAAACTGGAACACAGTCTGTCTGGTCTTGATGGCTGGCATGGCCTTATAGCTTATTCTTTAGTAAGTGTGCTTTTCGTTTATGACAATCCGTGTCTCCATACATCACGACAGTAACTGAATCCGGGAAAGCAAATTGAGGTTTGGCATCCTTTTGAAGCTGTGTTATTTGGGTGACAATTTAGATAGGTAGTTTCTCTAGCATTTGTGTGACTGGTTAAGCTCCCATTTTGTTTCCTCTTTGTCCTTACCAGCCTTTTTTCTCCTCCTACTGAAACCAATGGTGAAGCTTGACTGCAAGGCAAACTCCTATCTTTTTAGACAAGCATCATATGTTAGAAATTTTGTTTCATTTTAGTGAAATTACATTATGCAAAAAATGTTCCATAGTGTCAGTAACTCCTGCTAAGGCATCACTTTGTATCTTTCTAAGGTTATCACTTTGTATCTCCTCATATTACTGAATCAGATCTAATTATCATAGCATTTGTTGATTCTCCACATATTTGCCTACCATTTCTGATGTGCTTCTCTATAAAAGATATTCTCTTATTTTTGGCATACAGTAAATTTTATCTGAAATTAGGGGTTTAGCATTTGGTACATTGATCTTCTATAAAGAAAACAAATCTTCACATGCATTTTTGTGTTGTCATTTGCCTTTGATTGCCATTTACTGCTTCTGCAGTTCAGGAAAGTCTTCTGTTCTTTAGAATATGCTGAACTCCCCAGAGTCAATTGACCACAAACACTTATTTATCTACTTTCCCATGATTCTTTTGACTGGGATTAGTCACCAAATCCAGCTTTCTCTCCTACAGCTATGTGGACTTTGTTGTTAAAAAAAAAAATATCTTAATGTTACCAGTAGATAAAACAATCTGTAAAAGGAGTTAATTTCTCAAGAAATGAGACAGTGACATTTTTTAAGCAGTACCACGTGCAACCATATCAGCAAGAGACTGTGCAGCCAGTGGCTGTTGATAAAATGGAGATCAGTGACTCCCTTAGTCAAGGTCACAGATGATAAAGTGCCAAAGGCCCAGCAGCAGGGACAGAAGGCCTAAACATCAGATCAGTTTTTGTGTCTTTCAATAGCAAAATAATTTCAATATTTAACTTCCTTTTCTGCGAGAGCCTTGGAGGTCCACAGAGGGTAAGAAGTCACTCAAGTTGTCGTCTTCGTCAGTTTTAAATCATTCCAAGAGATGCAAATCTGTTCCTAACAGGGACCCCTCCTGAGCTTTGTTTGCATTTTGCAGAATAATAATAAGGGCATTTTAAAGCTTTCTGCTTGGTGAAGGAGCTAACATCTTCTGTTCCCTTTGTCAAGTGACTTTTGAAAGAATATGTGGTACTGTACCTTTGGAACATTAAAATAAAAGAGATAATCACTTACTCTGCAGGGATTTTGAAACCAAGATATTGCAGATTAAAAAGAGCATCTTGAAGAGATTTGCTGATGTGAGACTGTTACAAAACATCATTTTTACAGACCTTGGCTCATGTCAGGAACAGTTTCTTTACAATTGCTAATCTATTCCAATAATGCTTCTGGTTTGTTTGGTGGTTTGCTGTCATTATTTTTAAAATATTCAGATTGTGCCCAGTCCTTACTGGATGCTCTTTTAGAATTTAGTTGGCATTTTAAACTAAATATGCATTTTAGGACTGTGCCAGATAACAAGAGGCAAACATTTGTGCCAAGAAAAGTAGTATACCTAGTGGTATACTGAATGATGTATCTGCTCTAGATTGCATTTAAATAATTATGTGTTTAATCACAATGACAAAATCCCAACTGTGCACTGCTTACATTTCTTCTTAACTGAAACTGGCAGTGGAGGGATAGGATCCAATTAGCAAGAGTTTCCTTGTCTGATGGATTAACATAAAAATTCCAATAAAGAGTTTATTTTCCAGCAGCATTTACACTAATCATAATAAGCCTCTTCCAACTGCATCCCAAAGACAAGATGGTTTGCCAAGCAGATGGTGTAGAAAAGTTAGGCTGGCCAAAACCCAACAAATTCTATTTAATGACAATTTTTTAGATTTCAAGATCTATTTTTATTCATATGCAGAATGAAACCAAAACCTTCAGGAGCTTGCATGTGCACCTAAGACATGACCCCACAGTAGTCTCTACCTTGTCAGTTAGGACTCTCACCTGAGATGTGAGAAATAAAAAGTATTGAGTGTTAAAGAGAAAAGGACAAAACAGTACAAAAGTACCATAAAGAAGCAGACAGTAGTGTCTCTCCCTATCCTATACATCACTCTGAGCTTTGGTAGTATGCGATGACTTTTGAAAGCATTCTGGTCCCATGCTGTCATGATGAGCCTGAGGGTTAGTTTTGAATAACTTCATCCAGAATTCAGTCTGTATAGATTCTAAGATCTAAGCAAACACATCTGGCTTCAGGATCTGGTCTGTGATGGTATTTTACTGGTATTTCAATTAAGTTCATATTTTCTAGTTAAAAAATTAAATCTGGTGGGCTTGAGGACACATCTTGGTGGCACCTTAGAGCACACTTTGTGATCTGCAGATTCACTGTAATTAGTGAGTCATATTTTCAGATAGTCCTGATGTTGAGCATCCATGGAGATTCAAACAATTTTGAGAGCTGCTGGTGAACTTATGAACTATTGACTTAAATATTTAGTAGCACTTAAATTTTTGTGCTTTCTTAACATGAGGCAAGAAAATAATTTTCTACATAGTCTTAGAAAAATGCATCCTATAACTAGAAAAAAAAAAAGTCTTCTGCCATCATGTTATCCACCATTTCTATTTTCCATATGTAGGGTATAAGTACTTTGACACAGGGACTGTTTTTCCTCTGACCTCTGTAAAATGCTTTGCACACTGTAATCCTCATTGGAGCCTAATGCCATAACAGACACCAACTGTGTGCATATAGATTTCTTTCATAAATGAAAATTGCCAAGTGAACATCCTTGTCCTCCAGAGAGTTGTATGTGTGTATATATATATATATAAAGAGAAATACAGATATATGATTAAATATGTACCTATTTGCATCTGCATGCACATTGGAGATTTATTGTATATATTTAGAGAAACATTTAGTTATGCAAAATGAAATGCAGCTACATGCATTTGTCTGTGGTGGGGAAACACTGAGAATTTACAGAGGGAAAGGCATGCGCTTGGGTATCTTGCCTAGCTTAGAAGAGAGCAAAGTTTCAAAATAATCCATTGGCTCTGGGAGACTCAAAGGCCTGTTGCAAATCAGAGGAAGAAAGAGAATATTAGAACATGTCTATTTGCATCCAATCAAAAGGCTCCTTCTGGCTACCTATAATGCACACATAGCTGACTATGGAGGAGGGTATCTTTCCATCTCACTTGGGAGATCAACTGTAAAATACAGTTTGCCTGCTCACCACCATTGCCCTATAAACTGGGAGAGCAGAAGGGTGGGGGAAAGTGAAGAACAGAGCTTTGGCTAAGCAGAATCAAGGGGGCAAAAAATAAATTTAATCCAGTAGATGACCAGCTGTCTTCACAGCATTTTGACTTCTGATGGCCCCGGCAGAGTTAGGATGCTGCAGTGCTCTGTAAAACACTCCCTCATCTTAGTTTTAAAAAAGCTTCATTGCGCCTTATCACATCAAAGCAAAGCATCTGCATGTTTCAGTTGTGGGGCATCATGTGCCTGGCTCCCCTCTGGCTCTGGCTAATCCTCCGGATTATCACAGCTCTCTAAAGCGGCTCTTAAAAACCCTGTGAAAAGAGGGCTCCAAGTGGGTGTGTGAGAAGCGGGGACTGAAGCAATCAGGCTGCCTGTGCCTATGGAATTCATATAATCGCAGCCTATGTTACCCAAAAAAGGTGTTGAAAAGTCAGTTTTTGCACCAGCTGATCCCAGACAATATTGGCTCTCCATGAGACAAAACAAGATTGAGTCTGGTTCATTCATTTGCTGCAGCACATCCAAACGGCTGCTATGAATTATAGCTTGTGCTGTGCTGAGTACACCCATGCACTGCTCCTGAAGGACCTTCTGTCATTCAATTTCTTTGCTCTCTTTTCTGAAGCCTCCATCTGCAAGTCAGGGAGTTCTGCAAGGTGATGCACCAGAGGGTTGCTGTGATTCACGCAGGGTGGGCTTGGTGCAGGCTGCAGAGGGGAGAGGGGAACGGGGAAGCCTTTGTCGTGGAGGTGGCATCTGACTCTTCTGTATTGTGGGTGGCTGTCCCTTCAGAATTATAGGGAGGAGATGGTCTCAGATGGTAGGGCAGCTCAGGTGTGAACAAAAAGAGGGATCCAGCCTGTACTGTTAGTCCAGCACCTATCATAAGCCTCAAATCCACTTCAGAGTAAAGGAGCCGAGTAATGAACACAGAAGATGAAGGTTTCAATATGTAAAGGAGACAAGAAGTTTATGCAGACATCATGGCTCTTTCCCCGTCTTAGCTCTGTTGGCTGCACATTCCTGAAGGAAAATATAATAATCCCCATGAAAATCATGGTATTGAGAGTTAAATAATAGCAAACCCTAAAATCTTCAGTAGTTCATGAGATTTTTTTTTTCCTTTTCTCTCATTTAAAAATAAAAAAGATCATGCATGTCTGACATTGACATAAAGTCTGGAGAACTGACCCGTAAAGTAATTAGAAGAGGAATTCACCCTCTTCTCTGGCCCCCTCCCCAACCTTTCCCATCTCAAAGCCAGATCAGATGAAAGGCGAGCTCTGTTTACTTCCTGATCTGTCTAATTTCAGTAACAAGGACCATCCCGACTTCATCTTCCTGCAGCTGCTAGAAGTGAAACTCAAGAGGCTGCCCCAGGCACTGCAGCACCTTCTCAGAACTGCTTGACCTTAATGGATTAGCTTTTCCCTGAGCAGGTGGCAATTTAACAAGAGGAGACAAACTTTTTACACTTAGGAGACCTCTGGTGAATGGCATCAAATATCAGAAGGTTGAAACAGAGCAAAGAGACTTATGATGCCTTCCCACCTTAACCCCGTGCCACCTTAACCCCCTTGCTATGCACATAAGTTACAGCTTTCCAGTTAGGATCCTAAGTCCATTTATTAAGGAATCAAAGTAAAAATGGCCTTATATTCTTCATGTGTCGTACCCTCACAAATCCTATTGAATTAAAGGAGAGCAACTGGTGCTTTGATTTTAGGCTGCTTATGTCTGAGTGTCTGACTAGGGTGTTAGGAGTATTACTTTAGGCTCTTCATTTTGCAAGTATGTGCCACAGTAAATACATCATAGTAAAAGAAAAAATAGTATCTTTTTTGCTCGTGAAGATCTAATTCTACCAAATAATTCACAGTTTAAAGTAGCACTGCCAAATGCATTGTACTGTATGCTTTCAGTAGGTAGAACAGTAGAACAAATTACTGGTCTACAAAAAAAGAGGTATTATTTTTTGTTGATTCCTTTTACACACTTCAGGCCTAGCAACAGACCAGGTTCTACTTTGTTCTAATGTGTTTTCCACCGTCTACTATGATCTGTTTGTTTAAGGATTTATCATAATAATTACAAGTCATAACTGTCAGACAGATGTCCAAGATCTGACAGCCAGGTGTCAGATACCAATATCAAAACCTAAAGACAGACAAACCTCTACTTAGGCTTCTCTTCGCTACGTATGCATTTGCACAGGAGCTCAGCAACTGCAGCTCCCACCATGATGACTTACAAGATCAGATGGAGAATGTTTTGAAAGAGAACAGTGCTGCATATTACTAGATTTTCCAATCAGCAGCTAAGAAATGTGAGATTGGTTTTTGTCACGATATAAAGGAACATTTCAAGGAGACAGGCAAGATGGTAAGAGAAAAAAAAAAAGCACAAGTAAAATGCAGTGATAAAACATTTTATTTGATATAAGTAAACCTGGTGCCATCTGAATAGTTTATTCATGTCGATAATCTGTAGGAATATTGTATAAATATGCACATACATATGTTTATACATTTATTGATTTATATGCATTTGTGTCTACTGTTCCATATATATACATATGTGTATGTATGTGTGTGTGCATATATATAATTCACATATAGTGCTACCAGATATTTATTTAACAGGTATTTATTTCTGGGATCCAGTAGTTTATGTATCTCTTTATCAGTAGAATATGTTTTGTGTATTTTAAAGTTGTCATGTCAAATGATTTCAGTGGAAAGTACTGACATACTGTTACCCTGTATTTGCTTAAAACCTGCAGTCATTCAAGATCAACGACATTATCCCTATAAGAAAATAATGTCCTGAGAAGCATTGCTTCTGGGAACACATTTGTGTGTTTGTCCAGTGACATCCAACTTTTCTGAACATATCTGGCTTTGTATTGTCCTGTCTTTGAAGAGCTGCATAGCCATATAACATTCATGAATATTAAAAGCATGATTATACTTTTCACCCCAGCATAGTTCATCTGTCTTTCCAGATAAGTATGTCAGCTATTTTAACTGAAACTGTCTCCCTGACTAGTACCTCACGTACTCATATAGTCTTTGCATGGCTTTCTGAATACATCAAAATTGTAAAGCTGCGTGTCCTACATGCACATTTCTGAAGCTTTTTTAGTAAGGGTGAATTCCCCAGGGCCTGCACAAGGCACAAGTGGAAGCAACTGGCAGAAAGAAAGATCAGCAAAGATGAGATCAGTGGATTCTCCCCCAGTTTGGTGGGGGTCCTGTAGTCAGCACTTGTTGGTACTGTGGCTGTACTGGTTTTGTGGGCAGCAGCACACAGCTTTGTAGGTAGACCCACGTTAAAAAAGCTCCCATCTGCTAGTGGGAGAAAACTCCTGTAGAGTTTAGCAATAGAGGCCAGTGGGTTTCAGCAAATGGCTTGTTTTCCCTCTCTGCACAGTGGATCTATGCTTGAGAGCTCCTTTCCCTCAGAGACTTCCTTTGTGGACAACCCAGTTGGTGTACCTCCTGCCCAATGTACTCTGGTTCTTTCTGAGTAACAGATAGTAAAGCTACTACAGAGCACACAATATCACAGATACTGCTTGTCTGGGGGAAGGGGAACAAAGGGAAAAACAACTCTCCCCACACATACCCAAACAGAAAACAACACATTTTCTCTTTCAAAATAAAGCGGAGTTAATAATATCTCTTTCCCTGAGTCCAGCAAAATTTGCAACCAAGCAGTAGTTTTCTGTAAAACGGGCAAGTTTCAAAATCATAGAATGCTTCAGGTTGGAAAGGACTTTGAAGACCCAGTGCCTCACCACCCTCATAGTGAAAAATTTCTTCCTGATATCTAATCTAAATATCCCCTCTTCCAGGCTGAAGCCATTACCCCTTGTCCGATCACTACGTGTCCTTGTAAAAAGTCCCTCTCCAATGATGCACAGTGTAACAAAGACCAAGGTTGTTTTGTCTTCAGTCCCCCTGAAGAGTAACCAAAAATAAATCATTGAAATTATCCTGGAATAAAATACTATTTTAGAAAAGTAAGGAAATATACATAATGTGTATGCAGTTCCCCATAAATTTCCTCTCCATCTATGAAAATGGACAAACCTTGGCTATGCCAGACTAAGAAGCAGCATGAGAGCTAAACTTCTAATCAGTCAGTTTGCTTCTCTCCTCCAAAATATACAATCAGGCAAATTCTCACGCCTTGAGAGCTTTCAAGGGCTAATCCCCAAGACATATATGATGTGAACCAGTAATTTATTTGTACTAATTTTAAACATTCAGCAATTGGAGAGTGGGAGAGATCACATGACTGTATTAGAGGAAGAAGCATTCAATCTAATATGCAGCACATATCTTTTGACTGCATCAGAAATCTTATGTTTGTTCTAGCAAGATAGATTTAGGGAAATCCGGGAAATTTGTAAGGCTCCCTTAGGTTTCGGGGGTCTATAAACTAATTAATGGATGGCATCATCTCTGCAATACAATAGGTAGATTTTTTATTTGTGGCAGATATAATAATGATAGTTTCTTTCATTAACTTTTAGTAATAATCTTTATTTAATAATTAATAGAAGTATAATTTAATACAGTACAAATTAAAAGTATTCTTCATTTCTCTGTAATGTTTCAGAAAGCCCTGTCAGAGGATAAACGATAGTAATTGCTTACAAAATACATACATTAGTCAGGTTACATGTAGACATTTGCTTTGCAGTACCTAAGGGCCCAATCCTGCTGACAGTTCACAACACAGTTTACTATTCTGAATAGTAAACTTTTGATTTGTCAAAAGAAACCGGTAATATTTAGCCTGTACCCCTGCATATTACAGCCTAAACCATGTGCAATTATTTTTATTTGAATGCTGAACTTCATGCTAATCATTGGTAGGACTTCACCCAGCAATCCTTCAACAGTCACCATTTAAATTATGGTATCAGTCTTATGGAATAAAATAATATCTCAATCTTCCATAATTAGATAAACAATAACACTTTTCTCATGAAGAGCTACACAGAAACTTCCCCTTCCCACCAGCAAAAGCACCATTGACTAACATGTCAGTTTATTAAGTGGGGCAGATGTATTCCTCGAGAAATATTCCACCCTAATATTACATTGACACATCAGTCTTGTGGTATTTACGTTAGTGCTGCAGATAAGTCATTCTTCTGCTGTGAGATTGCCGCATCTTTCAAAGGTCATCCCTGGGCCAAAATGAAGCTTCCACCTTCACTCAAAGCCTTCAGTTAAGCCAAAAGCCTGTGACAAAAAACTGTAAAGCTGTTCTGACATGATCAGTTAATAAGGCCTGTATACCTTTCCTCAAATCATGGTTTGGTACTTAACACATCTTCCCACATCATGGTGTGATAGCAGTTATGCTTTCCCAATGGTTTATGATTTTGGTAGAGGAAGGATAGAATCATTTCATACGGCCAGATCTTAGCCTAAAGAAAAGTAAACATTGTTGTACATTCATTCCAGAAGTTAAAAGGGAAAATACTAGTATTTTTGCAGCCTTAACTTAAAATTCTCATTGTTCTGTCTTATAAAGTAGTTTCAAGAATACGGTGTATGACTGCATATATAATATTAGGATGGGTCTTCCACTGCAAGTGCGTACTTGCTGTCTTTATAAGTGCTAATTATTAGGGTGCGTGTATACTGGAATATTTGTTTTTCCATGTAACCATTGGAGACCATGGCATTTTCAGTTCAGATGCTTCCATAGATAGTATCTTCATTTTGGCTGGCTTTCCAGTTAAAAAACAGGAAAGGAGTGGCAAAGAGCACTGAATGTTTAATTAAACAACAACAGCTTTTCATCTTCCTTACTCAACAGTTGCAAAAGACTGAAACATCAAAGAAATATAGGAAAAAGATGAAGAATGTCTAGCAAAAATTTTTTTTTTTTTTAAAATCTCCTAGCTGCCCCCTTAACAGGTGTTCTGTTTTCCAGCTTCAGACCCAAATCCACATGTGGTCACTAAAATGAACATTTGGTACAAAAATAGAGGATCATCTGCTCTAAGGCCATTTATCAATAGGTTTAAACTTCTCAGGACATTTGGATTTCAGCCCACAGATTTTACACCATTCTCACATTTCTGTAACTCTTGCTGTTTGGAGCAAAGGAGAAAATTACAGAAAAGACTGGGAGCCCATTATAAAGAAGTATCAATTCTGAAATGGAAAAAAGATTGGTTATTAGGAGGGGATTTTTTCAGGACACTTAACTGCATTGTGTAAACTTCAAACGCTGCAAAACCGGCTGCTAAAACAAGTGTCTGTGGTAAAAAGGCCTGACTCGGGGGAAAAATCAGAGAGCAGGTAAAAGCTTTGTGAAAGAAATCTCTTTCCTCACCTTGGGAAAGATGCTTATTGTGACATGAGCTGGTGTTTGGAGCTCCTGCATGTTACACCATATTTGCACACCCTGTTGGAAAAAAATATCAATTTGCAGGATGTTGCCAAGGAACTTGGTCCCAGGCCTAATGAAGTTAGGAAAATACCTCCTTTGACTACTGTGGATGCAACTGCAGGGCCTCTATGTCCTATGGATCAAGATGATCAAACTCATGGATGCAATTCTGTGAGCTTAAGTAATTAAACATTATTCCCAAAATGTTTAATCCTAGAGGTCTTTACTTGTGCTAGCAAGAAGCTAAGTATTTTTATAAGGGACTAGGTCTTCAGATGTTGCAAAAGACACCTAGTTGAATTTCAGAACTAGAGATTTTACAAAACTTGATTATTTGATATTTCCCCAAAGTAAACACAAACATTAAAGGACTGTCATTGGCGTGTGTATGAGACCTTAAAATGCTACATCTAAAAATACTATCTTCTATAAACCTTAGGACATTTTTGGTTGCTTTATAAGTTTTACATGTTTAGAGAGGTATGATACTTACTTGTGAGGATTTTTTAATATTTATTTTAATCTACTGTTTCTGGAAAACATGCAAATAACTTTATGACTGTCTACCTCCCAAAATTCCCTCCAAATTTCCAATTGGCTGTAATGTTTTGCTTTACTTCCTATCCTAAACTCCCGTATAATGGCATGCAATGCTCTGTTGAACAGCTGCTGAATTTGCTCTTCTCTCTGTTTACTGATAGAAGATGTCAGTACTCTGTGCTGGATCTGTCCTGCAGCATGTTGATCACATCCTCACGTGAAGACATAGGGATCGAGTTTCTGATTGCCAAAACTTCAGCTGGGAAATTTATACTGCCTAAAGATCTGGTTTTATTTATCACATCTAGCATTTTATTTGGAAAGCTTTTGGGAAAAAAAAATCGTAGAGAAACTCACTGTGCCAATGGACTGAAACACCTTCAAGACTCTTTCTCCCCCTCCTTTAAAAAAATTCTCTGTTGATTTAAATTCAACTTGTCTAAGGCTTCTGAGCACACAGTGAAACTACTTTAAAAGAGATTTTGCTTGCCTTGGGTTTCTCAAACTCTCCACTCCATCTCTGACTCATTCCATGTGGGAGTATTTGCAAAATTCTTTGGCTCACCCAGTCTTTGATTGACATCACCATTGTTTCCTTGCTATTTTTATCCACCTTGTCAGGGCTAGTAAGTACAGTGCAGCGTGTCGATTCCGAGTCAATTTTTCATCAATGTTACGCAGCTTGTAGGTTTTAGTGATGTCTTTAAAGCTGCTTAGCTGATCTCTATGTGCAAGCTTAAATAAATGCTCTTTGCATTAGGACTAGTAAATCTGAAAGATTTCTGTTCCTCATTCTTTGCCACCTAACCAGCAGTAAGGTGCTTTGCAGAATTTCAGGCAGTGCCTTCATATCATGTATATACTTATTTATATATTGGCATCCTCATGGTTCATCATAGAAAAATAAGTGTGGCAGGGAATTTGTGAGAAAAGGATGAAATAATAAAACTGTACCTTGCCACAGTTTTCAGGTACAACCTTCAGCAAATCGCTCACTCTTTCCATCCGTGCAGTTGCTGTCTGTAGCTGGAGACCCAGCACACATTTCTCTCTGACTTGCAGAGCTCAGTTCATGCCTGATGTAGAACTGGAACAAGAGCAAAGTTCAAACAAATCCTGAGGGAGAACCTGAAAAGTGGGGTTAACCTCTATTCTGTTGCTGTCATCAAAAAGGGACCTGTAAATATATAGGTTACTATTATGTTTAATTAACTCTTGAAGGCTCCAGGCACTATGGCCCAAATCCAGCTTCCACCTCTGCAGGCTTTGAAGTGCTGGAAGAAGCGTGTCCTATGGTAGCGTAATCAATTTATTCTCACAAGGTGAGAGGACTTTAATGAAGGAAAGGATGATCAATGGATTTTTGCCAGCATGCTTGGCTTTGCTTCACAACTGTTGTCATGGCTGGCTCTAAACCAAGCCAAAGGATCCACTTACCCACCCAAACGCTCCTTACTCATGGTGGGAGGTAGAAGAATATGGTAGAATGAGCAGCAAAGATCATATTTACTCAGTTTTCTATCCCACCAACTCATCCCCCATTCCATTTCCTAGTGTTCAGGTCTTACCAATTTTACCTTTTTTTGGCTGGGACACTGAATTCTCTTTGTTGTCTGTTCTACCTCCAAACTTAATTGTTCTCTGGCCTTGCAGGTAGTTGCAGGATTTTGCCCAAAGAATACTGTCAGAGCCTGGGCATGGACTAGTCTAAAACAGCAATAAATTGCTGAAATTTCTGCTTGGACAGCTGGTTGGTGTGGGCAAACAGCCTCAACCAGTTGCTGATTGCTAGTTCAGCTCTACCCCCTGCTCATATGTGGAGGACTTCCTACGAGACAGTTTTATGTTCTCGTCATGAGAATCAAATGCTGGAGCAAATCTCTTCCAACTAATCATACTACGCTTAACAACTTCCGCTCCTTGATTACGGAGGACATTATTAGAAGAAGAAAGTGTGTAGACCTTTCATCATGCCTGCCTCAATTTAAGGAAGGTCAGGAATGGTAAGGAAAGGAGAGGTTTGATCAGTCACTTGACTTTCTTAAATGCTCTTATTCCACTATTTTTCTATCTCGCTTATTGTCTGCTACCTAATTACTTCCATATCAAGTTCTTTAACTCAGCATTCAACCTCGCTCAGGCTTTCATAACTTTGTACAAGTCTGCATCTGGAAGCTGCAATTGTGAGTGAGACCTTGTTTTCTCCTTTCACAAACATAGAGTATGTCACTTACTGCTAAGAATTTCACCCACACCTGATGTATCTCTGTCCCTCTGATGGTGATGAAACTGCACAGCATGCTCAGGTTCACTATGAACATGAGTCTTTGCTGAAGCCAGTCCCTAACGTGCTTCTTTGTCATCCTCAGCAAAACATTTGAAACTGCAATAACCAGAAAGGGTTTAGGTAATTTCAGGTACTTATTATTGTGACTTTGGCATTTGTAGTGTATGAGGCAAGAATCAGGTTAAAAGATATTGTTCGATACAGGATGAAGAAAGCCCTCAACAAAAGTAGTGAAAATACCTTACTCATACCTGCAATACAATAGGGTATTTCTGCTCTTTGGAGCAGATTTCTGAAGGTGAGAAATACAAGTTTTAGTTACTATATTTTAACTCATACAGAAGAATGAATTAGACAAATGTATGGACAGTGGGAGTTCCTGTTGCTGTGGAAATTACAATGACTCTAAAGCTGCACATAATGGGAAGAAAAGTTCTTTGATGAGGACTCAGCCTGCCTCTTATGTGGTGCTGAATCTAGACATCCTAATGGTGAAAGAAGCAAATATGGAAACATTTAAAATCAGTGTTCACTTCTAATAGAGTTAATATGTCAGATAACAGCATTTATTGGGCCAAATAAATAGGGCTTAGAACCATATTTTAAAATATATTTCTCTTCAGCTTCCAGTGCCTTTGACCAAAGGCTCTGTTTTCTGAAGGCTCTTTGAGGCATCAGAGCCTAATCTTGTATGTGCAGTTTTGTGCTCGGTATTCAATTCAGGCAACACCAAGAGATCTAATATTTGGAGGTTAAAACAATCTCTATACATGCAAATCAAGTAGTTTGATAGCCAAATGCCAACAACTGTATTTGTAATTGATAACACTTACATTGCTTTAGGCTAAGACTGACAGGTCAAGCCTTTAGGCTATGATTTTCAAAAGCTTAGGGATTTATATGCATTATTCCCAGTAATGGATAAGTAAACTGGGCACCCAGATCCTACAGTCAACTTCAAAGATACTAGCTCTTACCAAAATCCACTCAACTTCTTCCTTATTCTACCAGTGCAGAGAATGAGTGGACACCTTTTGGAAACAATTCCTCTGAGAAAATGAGCATTTTAACTAAACAAAGTATGTAGATGAATGAACCAGGTTGGTCAGCAAAAGAGGCAAAAGTTGTTCTCTGATCTTAAAGTAAGGAAAAAGACTCATCCTGAGGAAGAAGAAATGATAGGATAAGGCTAATGGAGTTCTTTCCAACTCCCACATACAAGCTAAGTATGATTATCTGCCTCACGGCCCTAGAAGACTTCCAGAAGTTTCCAGGAAAATATATCTTCTGTTTCTTTTCTCCACAGCAAAGTTTTCCAATAGCATAGGTAACGCTCTATCAATGAGGTTTGTTTTTTTTTCCTTTCCTTACTATTGACTATTGCAATATTCCGTTTTATTTCATATTTTCTATGCCATGTAATTTGGGCCTTGTACACAGTGTTAATACATGCAATAATTATAATTCTCCTTGACTGCATCATATTTAAAGGTGTAAGCTTCTCAATCCATCTCCTTGAGGCAGATTACCCAGGAGACAACCCGCACATTACAGATGGAACTGCTCTGATCCCATTAACTGAACAGTGAGGAGAGCATTTGAATCACAGACTCCAGAGCCTAGTGAAACCCTGATCTCATTAAAAGCAAAGCTGGCAAGACTGTACCATTGGGGTGCCACTTTGGGTGTACCTTTGAACTTAGGGCTGCATCCAAAGGGTAAGAGTTTAGTGGAGATGGGACTGAGACATTGGGATGAGGTCCCTTACACCGTATCCACCTGTGCCTGTGAACTTCTGATCCTTCCTACCAGACACCTCTTAGCAATTTCTGAAGGTGCCAGGGGGCTCAAACCACCGAAGTGAGGCACAGAAGGAAAATAAAAGAGCAGACAACTTAAAACCAAGTGGATTAATTAAATAATCTATATATTTACCAGTGATAATTCTACAGTAAAAAGCCTCAGGGCTTAGACATTTTATAGGGATTTAGATTCCTTAATTTGGAAGGTTTGGAGCCCTGAGGATTGTTACTCTTCTTGTTTTTTAAGTGATTTTGTGGAATTGTCATGGTGCAGGCTTTGTCTTTTGGGCTGTTTGCTGTCAATACAAACATCTGTCAAGGACAAGCTGTAAGACAGCCCCACTGCCATATTACATCATGTAGTGCATTGATTTTTGTAGTGCTTAATGGTCGAGAGGTACACACACTGATCTGGAGAATTAGGAAATCTGGATTATATTTGCTGCTTTACCAACAAAGCCTTCATTTTCCATAACTAAGATAAGAGATTTGTTTACCAAATTTTGCAATTTGTTGTGTGATCTACTGCTACAGGAAAAAATATTCTGTGCAAGAATTAAGTATTAGTAGGGTCATGCATTAATTCAGGATGTGGGTAAATATGTTGCACCTATACAGTGAGTAACACTAATTCTGAAGATGAACAGAAAAATAAGAACAATATAGCTCTCCCTTATCCTTCCTCTCCCTCCTTCTTTGTCCCAAATGATCTCTTTAAAAAAATAATTCCTGCCTTAAATTTTACATCTTTATCATTGGGTAACACAAGCTCAATTAGATTTTCTGGTTTGCCTTCCCTTTCTTTTCCCATTCACAACCTCCCTCCCCCCCTTATGTTTTTTTTTTACTGTACATTTGAGAACTGAGGGACTAATATCTTATTCTACTGGTAGACTTTTCCAAAGTGTGGCTTCCTGGCATTGTAACATAATGAGAACAGATACAGAGGCATAAAGCTCCTCATTCTCTTGCAAGGGACACGGAAAGGTTCAAGATGAAAATATCAGTTTATCAGCTGTTTTAAGTAGCTGTGTGAGCTGTGTTCAAACTACAGATGGATGCTTTTCTATGGATTGGCAAAGGTTAAAGACATGGTTGCATTGCAAGTCTATCTTGAGCCTGAGGAAGTTCAAGTTTTCCTTCTTATGATATCCCTGCTTGTTGTCGTCTTAACAAGGATCTACCCTTTTTGGATAAAAATCCAGAGATCTTTCTACACCAAAAGGGAGCAGGGACACAGCATTATTTTTCACTTTTGGGCACCTTTAGGGAAGGAAAAAAGCAAAGGCAAACTAAACGCCTAAACTAAATGAGAGTTAAACTTACCTTAGGGAAAAAGGGAATCAGAAGCTAGAAACAATATTTGCTCTAAGCAGTGATGTGCTACAGATAAGACTGTTTTGTCCCAGCCTCCAATAAGTCCTCTGTCCTTGAGTGCTCCCACAGGAGGGAAGGAGGAGAAATCAGCCAAATAAGTAGCATCTCCTGCTGTTTAAGTCATAAAAATCTTGCATAGCCAAGGTGAGGTGAAAGCACTGTTTAGAAAGCTGGCAATATCATGTTGCTGTGAAGGGGAGTATCTTTTTGATTTATCTGTACTAAGTTATCATATATTCTTGTAAGAATAGGTCAGATGGGCTCTGGGTGGGTAGGGGAAACGGCTCCTTTCTGGAGCAAGATGCTGAGCATGCTCCAGGGAGCAGGAGAGCTGCAGAGCAGATGGGAGCTGGCTGCCTTAGAGGTGATGAGAAGGCTTTCCCAGGAGATTGGCAAGGTTTGGCTGCTGGACAGTGAGTCACTGCAACCCAAACATAGTAACTGCAAGGACAGAGTGGGCAAGACCAGAGTTGGATTTAAAGCTTTTTCCTTTTTTTTTTTTTTTTTTTTTAAATTTTTTTTAAGAGAAATCAGAACAGCAAACTTCTGTTTACAGGTTCAGATTTCAGATGTTTAAATTAGGACTGATGAATCTCATAAACTATTTCAAATCATAGTTTTTTGAAAACCTTAACATTAAAAATAACCTGTACAGACAGAAAGGAATTTCCATGGAGATTATCCAGGATATGACTTGTTTTTAAAAATCAAGCAATCCCACAAGTGTCCCACGTTAGCGGGAAATGTGTAAGGTTTTGCCTTCAGAGAAGCTTACTCCTACATTTTATTTACTTCTTATCTCATGATCTTTTTCACTGATTTGCTTTTCCTCATTTAATATTTTGTTGTGGGATTTTATGTTTGGTTTTAAGTTTTTTTTTTTTTTTTTTTTTTTTTTTTTAAATGTTATCTATTTAGTGTATCTGTTTTTAAAAGCTTCTAGTTTTTATTAAAATAAAGTTCTGGATTTTTTTTTTCTGTCTTCTTTCTGTCTCAGTCAAAGAATAGGCAGAGCAACCTCAGCTGCAGCTAAGCTGTGTTTCTCTCATAGTTGCACTTTCCTGGAAATACGTAGGTACTTTTTCCTTAAAAATACATTCTCCTTTGGCAGGAAAAACACAGTATTATTGTACAATGAGGGTTACAGCTAGAAGACCCTGCAGAACACGTCAGTATACTTGCATACTTTAATAATACCTGCCATTTGATTAAATCCAGTTCATTGCAGGGCCAAAAAATATTCTTATGGAGGAGTATTTTGAAAAAGGCAGGGATAAGTCGTTGCTCACAGCAATGTTTTAGCCTTTATCCAGAGAGCCAATGTGTGTGGGAGAGATGAGGCAAAGAAAACATCTCAAATTTCCCTTTACTTCAGTTGCAAAATTTTAGAAAGAGGCTGCCTAGATCCACCCTTAGCACGTCAGGAGTCCTGGGATGTCTGTATCTGCATAATGGGTTGTTTTTAAATTTTTCTCAGGGAAGTACTACAGAGCTGAATGAGAACAATATATTGCACTCCTCCTCCCCATATTCCAGGAAGTCTCTCAGTTTAGAGACAGTCTCAGTGTTTTCCCTGAGATCTTCAGAGGCCATGGAGCAGAGCTGCTGTGGAGCTGATACCTTCTGTGCGTGGTAGGGTTGAGTTTTGTGGAAAGAGCCTACTTTCATTTATGCAGCAGAATGGACAATGCAGGCCAGTAATAACATGCATCCATTGTACAGCATGAAAGAGGCTTCTCTGCAAAGAGTATTGTTTGTTTTCCTTTGTGTCTTCTCAGCTGCCAAATGCAGACTTCTTCTGCCCCTTCTCTCTCATCACCAGCTCCCACTCAGTATGCCTCCTTAGCACGCTCTGTGATGGTGACACACACTCCATTGAACCCTGTTGGAGTCTGAAATTCCCCAGCATGAGACAAATAAACAGCCTTTTTTTCCCTTTTTTTGCTTTTTTGTCTAACTTCCCAGACTGACATGCTGTAAAATAAAATAAACAAGAATTTTGAAACCTATGTTGATCAACACTCGTGTGGTATGCAGAAAATATGTTGTGAAACAAGTGCTTTGAATTAGGACAAATGCAAAGGCTTAGGGCTGATTAATAGCTACTGCAGTCAAAGACTTCTGAGATTTTTTTTTAGTGCTGTGGGCCAAGATAGAATTTCAAACATATTAATTAGCAATAGTGTGCATGTTTGTTGCTGAACCACTGAGCAAAGGAAAGTAAGTGCTAGAACAAGCCAAGAAATACTTTTGCATACTCTGTCACAAAGAAATCAAAGCAAGAGTACCACTGTCAGCCTCTGGATTAATTGGTCTGTAGAAGTGGATAACTTTGAAGATAGAGAGGAATGAAAGACTGATAGACTAAGGATATATTTCACTTGCTAGTCATGCGCCAATATCTGATTGATGGATTGATTCAGTTTGACTGATGAAAAGCACTATCAGCCTTATGCTGCACCAAGATACAAACATGTCCGATCAGGTAAAAATGTTCATCTGCACAAAATAATCAACCTAGAGGTGTATGAATAGGATCTCTACAACAGCTGGGGGAATCCCTCACTGTACAAATAATAATTTCCTCTTTGAGGCAGTGAATTTTTGCATATTTATTTGAGAAATACTGATATTTTTTATTAAATTACCCATTAGGAATGCATTGGATAACTGTCCTTTTTACCTCCTCCTTGGTCTGGAATTCCACACAATGAAGACAGAAATAAGAATAGAAAGTTGTTGAGCTTCTATTATCATCTCTGCACACAAAGTTACTGGCAGGTGAGGAACTGGCTGCCACCCAGAAAAATCACCTGCCCTCATGAGCTGGTAACTGAGTTACTGATTACCTGACAAAGACACCTGGTGATTAGGAAGGAAAGGTTGCCTGTCATCTCATTTATTGAAAGGGAGAAATGCTCAGCTACCTCAGTGGCTGAAGGAGTAAGATGGGATGACGGGTGACTAAGGGAAACCCATACAAGTCTATATGCAGAAGGAAAGGCAAGATCCTTGAAGTCTTAAAAGATTCAGATGAGTGCTCAAGAATAGGGAGAAAACTCAGGTAAGTGAGCACATATGCTTATTTCAGTACTTCCTTTGGCTCCATTTATCTTTTCTCCTAAAGTATGGGTTAATGGCATAAGAGAACTTTGAGACACGCTTTACAGCATCTATGAAGAACTGAACTATAAACCAGAACCTTTACAAAGCTGGTGAAAAATTATGAGATTAAGGAACTGGATTACAGTTAGGTAGCAACACTAGTCCCACTTCCTACCTTTACTGTGTATATGGCAAAAGACTGGGACCAAAGAGCCCAAATTGAAAGAGCACTGAAACATGCTGCAGTCAAGAGAAGCAGGAAAGCATGCTTGTCCAATACGGTGAGATCCACCACCATGACTTTAAAGTGTTTGCCAAGAGACAGGTATTAGGCCTCTTGTTTCCCCAATGTTGACATCACCAAGGAGTTTCTCCATATGATTTCTCTCCAGTGTGGAGCAGAAGCAGATATTTAGATGTCCTCTGGAATTTCTTGAGCTCTAATTCGGGGCAGGAGATTCATGCTGAGGGGGGTAAAATATACCTGTGAAACTGCTCTGCAAACACAGTCATGGCTGGGAAAATATCTTCAGTTCTGTCCACAGGGTGCTGCTCAGTCTGGGAAGCTCTCTAACTGTTCAAATCTGTAAAAAATGTATCTCTTGCCTCCCCTGCTAGAAGGGAGTCCAGGAGCAAAGCTTCTGCCTCTTTTAAACCAAAGGTAATGAGAGAGGCAGAAGTTACTAAAGATGCATCCAGAAATTGTATTGCTAAAGCTCCATCTCCTGGAGTCATGCGATTATGCAAAACATTCATGGTTTCAGAGTTTATTCTTTTAACACATTTCTGTGTTATGGTTGAGAAGACAAGTTGGAAATGGGAACAGAAGGCTGTGAAGCACAAGGCAAGTGAAGGGAAATCCAGGGTTCATTGGTTGGTTGTTTTTCAATTATGTGATTTGGGTAAGGGGGTAGGGAATTCAGGAATTCTTTTCTTCAGCATTAGTGAGAGCTTCCTCTAGAGGACTTCCATAGCTAGCACTAGTAGAAACTCTGATGATGTCTACAGATGTGCCCTTGCTACTGTGATACTTCACTTCATACCAATACTGTATGAATGATTAGGACCTTTGGAGATGTTCCAAAGCCAGCAGAGCCCCGTGGCATGAGACTGAATTGTACCAAAGGAAACCATTTTAAGTGCTGAGCAACTATTGCCTGAGAATCTACCTCTTCGCTTCTGGTCCCTTCTGCAAACCAGAAGTCAAGACCTTTTAAACCACAACCTGCTCCTGGAAAACCTCAGCCGTGCAGCACACAAATCCACCCCCATCAGCATGATGCTCTCACGTGGGCCAGACCTTCTGGTTCTAAGTTACGAGCGCTGTGGATGCATTTTGCATCAATTAACACCACACCTTTCAAGAAGGAGGAAGACAACCTGTGATTACTTTAACGCTTAAGTGATCAAATTGGGGCTCTCTATGTAAGGACATCAAAGTGGTAATGAAATCATAAGTAGCGCTTGAGGAGGTCGCAATTTTATCATAACACCAGAGGTTTCTCGTATTCTCTGTTTTAACTGGTATGTACCATACGGCTGGCTGATGGCTGTTGGTTTGTTAAAGCTTTCCTTTATAAACAAATGACATGCTGCATTTTTTTCTGTGAAAACTGATGTTACTGATTCTAATATGTTCTTCCATGAACCTTTGAACTGGCACTGCAATTTTCCAATAACAATTTGTAACCAAGATGCAAGATATTAGAATCCTAATCAGTTCCTCCCACACACACCTTTTCTCCACTATTTTTGAAGTGTGATTGCAAATACAGTGTTTTGCTTTCTAAGCTATCAAAGCATTTTTAAAAGTTCAAATATACTTAATCCATATAACTAATTTATGGCTGTGCAAGTAGGAGAAACAAAGGTTACCAATTAATGGCCTGAGTTATTTAAAAATGACTGAGGTAGGCACTTTTCCTCCTGATTTTTGATGACTTTTCACATGCAAATGTTGGCCTACATTGTACATGAGCTTACAAAAAATAGACTCATGCAGATATAGAAATCCTTTCCCAGTACTGTAAAGAGAAATTTAATGTGCACTCTGACTAAACTGTAATGCTGTGGTAGCATAAAGTACTTGTGTTATGCATGTGCATTACTCCAAGAATGTGAATGGCTCAGAAATGTCTTGAGAAAAATTCTGGGCCTAGTAAAGTAAATACCAAAACTTCCCATTGACTTTGAACAAGGAACAGGTTTCCACTGCCTTATAATGTTTAATGACTGGCACTACCAATGTTAGACAGACCAAGAGCTGTTTTATGTAATCAATGGTGCTATTTCAGCCACCTGAAGTGGTAGTTTGTTTCTTTTTACTTCTTTAAACAGAGTTACTTTTCCCCTGTGATACCTATTAAATATATTGTTCACTTATGAGACCCAATTTAGTAAAACACCTACATGTGTGTTTAATATCAAAGCCCACTGAAGCCCATTTACTGAACAGCAGTCAACTGAATTGTTTTTTAAATTAGTCACATACCTAAAATTTGGCTGGATTATGGCCTCACTGACCATAACAGTGATAGGGCATAGCAGTCTGTTTATTTGATTATGTTTTCTTGATGATCACTGAAATTTGTCTGAATAATCTGATTCTACTGAGATGTTACAAAAGAATAATTTTGGAGAGTACACAATTTGGAAAAAAACCTCTAAGGGAGAGTAGTAGAGGGAAGTCTGTTGCCTGTGCCCTTCTGCAGGTTGTTTTACTTACAGAAGCAGAATAGTTACACTAAAGACCAGTCAACAATAGGGCACATCAGGAAATGGGAAAACAAATGCCTGCTAACAGGTTTACCTAGATGTACTCCAGGAGAACATCTGTGGCCCCTGAGAGTGGGTTAAGCCCTCCCTAAGCATGACGTTTTACATGAGTAATATTGAAGACTTTAGCCTTAATCTGGTTATTCAACCTCGATCTTATTCATGCAAATATTATTGGTTTATTCGGTACACTTAACTCTAGATCACAGCCCAGGAAAGGGAAAGGAAAAGCGGTGAAGAACTACTGCTTATTCACAGCTTTTATGTTCAGGGCGAAGAAATTATCTGTTCCCCAAAAGGTTCAGTGCAAACTAGCTGATCTTTATTAATTTGTTGAAATGCTACTTAATTTTTTTTTCTTTCTTTCTTTTCTTCTTTCTCTCTCTCCCCATTTCTCTCTTCCTCTCTCTTTTTCTTTCTTTCTTTTTATTCATTTCTTTTTATTTCTTTTTCTTTCTCTATTTCTTTCCTTTTTTTTTTCTTTCCTTTTTCTTTCTTTCTTCCACAGGTTTTTAATTCCATCTACACCGTACTAAAAAAAAATCTCAAAATATTCTAGATAGACTGAAGCTTCACAAGGAGAATAATAGTCATAATAACTATCATACAGTTAGAGAGGAAAAGAGGCATGCTGGGTATATCTGTCTCCCTATAGATGCTGTTCCATTTTTATTCAAGTCGAAATTGCAAGAGTTGTGTAGATGGGTCCTCTGAAGATCTCTGAATCAAGCCAATTTTAATTAATCTTATCAATCATTTCAGAATAATCAAATTAATGAAAAAAATGTGGTTGACTCTTTGATTCCAGCAGCAGCTACATTTTATCATATGAAAAAATGGCTTTTCCCTTTGTATTTTAAATGACTGAAATTTGAAAAATAGATTTGTTAACTTCATAAAGGGCAGTAAATGTTATTACAAAAGTGGTTGGTTAACTTGTCACTGTTCTGTTCTGAGGCTTGGAGTAACACCCGCAATGGGATTATTGATATAAATAGCGTCTTTTTAGGAGGAGGAAGGCAACATGTTCCTTTGCAGCAGTTCATTTATTAAAACCTCAAGTAATCTTCATCCTTTCAAAAGATGGGAGCTCCCTGAAAATAAAGGGTATATTAATGAGGGGCATATAACTCATTGAACTTGGAGATATTATATCACTCTTTAGGATATAACTATGGATTTTTGATGGAGTCAGGTGTGTGATGAAGAGCCCTAGTAGCTGCATGGTACTCTGCAAAAACAATGGGAGTACCTAGCCCATCTGCTAACTGTAATTTAATAGCTTGACTCCTGGCACATTGCTGGCAGAAAAAGTGACAAACACTGCTTTATACACTGAGCAATGTGCGCTCTACACTAGTTCCATTTTATTTAGATAGTAAACTCCTTGGGGCAAGGTATCTTTCTGTGCTGTGTTTGTCAAGTACTTTGCACGGTAGGGTTCTGGTTTGTGACTAGATGTTTTTACGCTGTGCAGAGATGCCCAGGCCAGCAGCACCTGAGCTCCAGCTGGGAGCAGAGGCAGCCCAGCTACAGCACCCCAGTGATGTGTTTGCACCTCTGAAAAAGTACCAGCTTCTTGCCTGGCTCTAACAAGCCTGGTGTTGTGCCGTGCCAGTGCCACCACAGTGCTTTGGGACCCTGCTACCACGCTGCTTTGGACCCATGTTGGTGGAGCTGTACAGCACGGAGCTGTGCCACAAGGATGTGCCAGTTTGGGCCTCCACTAGCTCAGGCATCTTTGTGCCATGGCTCATAGTCCAGGACAGAGCAGCACTTAATCTCCAGGGCACGGCAGTAACACTGCTAATAAATACAGCCCTGCAGACACTTCTCTGTGACCAGGACCCCAAGCAAGTCTCCACAAGAAAATCCTTCTGCCAGACTCATTCAAACCATCCCAGATCTCCTGGGTCTTGGTTCCACCATATGCCTGATCCTGCTAAACTCTTATGCATAGAAGTAGCACCAGGGATTCCACCAGACCAGTCCATCTATCTAATCTCTTGAACAAGATTATGGTGCTCTTTTGATTGTGGACCTGAGCACTCTGTGCTTTACAGGGCATTGCTCAAATTGGTTTCAGTGGGACTGAAGGGCTTTTAGAAGTTGTTTCTAGAGGAATTTGCCCCAATGTTTTTAGGTGCTTCAAGATCTACAGTGGTCATAGGAATTTACTGATGTTCTGCAGGTCCAGGGAGTGCTAGTTCCTCTCTCTGACCTCGTGTTTCAGGGTTGACCTGCATGTTTCCAGTGGCACATTCTAGATTTCAATTCTCTGTCTCCACACTGAGGGTGCTTCTAGCTGAGCATTCCACCAGAAAGCAATGTATCAGGATGCCATTTAAGTATTTCTCTGCTCCAAGCCCTTGGGCACTGAGATTGCAGTGCTCTGTGTGGGGAAAAGGTCTTCATCCTCTGCTTCATCTCCTACCAGCCTGCTCCTGCTGGACCCAGTATCTGTTCCTGGAAAACATCAGCATGTGCACTACTGCACACGTTGCAGTAGTGCAAGATGCGACAGGGCTTTCAGCATATCTTCTCTTTCTCTTACATAGTTGTATATTTTGGTTTTCTTCTACAGAGTAAAATGTTGCACATTGTCAACATGGGGGGTTAAACACCACTGACTTTTATCATAACAGGCAATATCACAGGCCTGATCTTTAAAACCATTGAAGTAGTCCAAGGTATTAATACATAGAGCTGTAATAAGTCATCATGGGTCACCTGGTTTTTGGCTCAGTGTTTTTGCCTGTACTTTGCAACTTGTCCTTGGTATGGGAACATCTGGCAGCTTGGGCAATGCAGTAATAATAGGTGACAGTGAAGTATCTTTCTTGATTCTAAGTGCAGATGCCGATATTGCTATGTGCTAATAATACCACTCACAACATGCCTTGTGTCCTACTCTTTTTCTGGACTTAATGTTTTGCCATTTCTGGTTCTCATCGTTCACATTATCTTTCAACGTGTGTGTTCCCTTAGTGCTGGGAGACTGTTACCTGCTCTTCTCCCCAGTGAGAAAAGGAGAAAGGAGAAGGCTGGAGGCAGGCACATGCCCCTTCTCTCTGCAGCTGTGCCAATCATGAGCTGCCAACAGGTTGCAGAAAGAGAGCAGGAAAGAAGAGGGCCATGTTAGGGAGGGAAGGCCTGTGTCACAAGGGACCCGGGTAGAGAAGTGGGTCCAAGTACCTCTGGTAGCACCTTGCTAACATACTTTCCGGTGACAGATGCAAGAACTCAGTATCTAAACTGAACTATGTTTTATTTTCTAAAGAGCCCTAAGATAGCTTAGAAACAGTGTCCCACAAATATCAAGCAAAAGTAAAATAAATATTTTTACCGTTTCCAATCATCCTAATTGAAAGTGAAGGCTGTGTATAGAACTGTAATTTTGTCCAGAGGCTGCTTGTCAAGTCATGTTTTTATTGTAATTACCTGATTTGTTCAGCTTTAATCATATTTACTTTTGAAGGTCAGCTGTCCTGCTCTGAAATGGTTAGTGAAGGCTGTGAGAATATGCAACACCCATAGGGAGAAAAGCAAAGAGCACATAAGCTCTTTTAATTTGGACTTCATGGCAGAAGAGGTAGTATTTTCCTTCATTTCTTAGCAGTCCATATTTCTTCATCAATACTGTTTATTATTTGTTATGTAATAACTCTTAGAAGTGCTGCTTTTGACTGGGCTCCAGCGCGCACTGTGATGTGTAAGTCCATAATAAGTGTCAGCCCATACCTCAGAGACCTTGTAATGTAAAGAGGCAAAACAAAGCACAATAAAACCAGTATAATTCTGTAAGGCGCAGAATTTTGTGCTTTAGCCTCCCAACTTCATTTAACACCATAATCACAGTGTTGTCAATTCTTTGTACATCACAGGAGTGTGTAGGTGAACAAACTATGTTCAGTCTTCCTGTCCTGGTGAGACATGCACAGAAAAATGCTTAGTCTCCCTACCCCAAAATCATTTCTATCCACTGGAAGAAGACTAATAAGCCTTAAAAGTGCACTTGTAAGCAATCAAATATACACTATGGGTTTCCAAAGTCGCCCCAAGATTTATTTCATTTGTTTACAGTTTGATAATATCATGAAATTACCCACCTGAAAAAGAGCGTTTGTTTCTTGATGAAGAAAATAAACCTGTTACCCTGGGAAGATGAGAGGTACTAGTATTATGATTCCACCTCAACGATAGCGTCAGGTTTAGAGCTAAATGTTGAGGCTCAAACCATTGGTGTTGGGATGGCCTGCAAGGCAGACCTTTATGATTCAATTTCCACATATTTTGAAAGAGAAAGAGAAGCTTCAATCTTTCTAAAATTAAAAAAAAAAAAAAAGGAAAAGTCCAGCTCATTATTTCCTTTGTTCAACAGTCCTCAGTTTAGTCCTCAGTTTAGTTTCTAAACTTTGGGCATGCAATGGAAGACCACAACTGCGAAGAGGGCTCAGTGGCATCTGACTCACGTTTTTTAATGTGCAACAGGCATTTTGTGTGCAGCCTGCTGATTAACTGCGCTATGGTGTAAATCCATCAAAGGAAAATCCCCAAATAACAAAATAACCTTACATATAAAAAGAGCAGCAGATTTTTAAATGCACTTAATTATTTTTAAAGTTTTCTTGTTCTTTACAATTTGAAAGGAACGTTAATATATTCATAAGCACTAACCTTAAGTCAGTGCTGCGTGCTCAAGCATAAATGCTATTATCAGTAGATCTACTGCAATTCTCAGAAGAGGTAAAGTTGCTGAGTACTAACATTGTTGGCAGCTTCTTGTTGAATATAAGCACTTTCCTAGAGCTCTCCTAAAGGGAAAGGCTTTCGTAACTCTTCTCACCTTCATCTTCTGGACTACCCTTTCTCATATCCTAATCATACCGAATAACTGCCTTTAAGTTAAAACTTCTAAAAAAGTTAGGTATCTATATTAAATTTATCTTTAAGGTCTGAGCACACTAATTTTCCCAAGTAAATAATCTATACTGCTTTGGTATTTTATACTGGGCCTTTTGTGCCTCCAAAGTATGTTGGATTAGAATAACATTTCTAGTTGGCCACAGCTGGACACTGTGCTACTCAGTGGTAGAGTGGTAAACAAGGAAACAGAAAACCTCAGCCATTTGTTCTTCGAAAGTGGGCAACGTGGGACTAGTCACTCTTCTACCTGTCTTAGGGAATTTAATTCAGCTGTTTCTGTCTTTACCTATGACTGCACTACTCAGGTGAATGGTCATTTCTGGAAACTTAAAAAATGCTACCGTGGTATCTCCATTTCTGTGCTCGCATCTGCCTTGTAAGCCCTCTGTTAAAGGAGATATGTTTCCAGTTTCTTTTCTAATAAGGTTCTTAGAGGACTGGAATAAGGATTTTCTGCATCATCAATTAGCATTAGCAAAGCTGGGCAGATGAAGTAACACCACACCTGCCTATGCAAAGCATATTATATATCCATAGGCACACCTTAATGGCATCAAAGCATAATCTAAGGAAACAAGAGGAAGTGTGGAACAGGGAGAATTAGATCCATCACTGGTTCCCCCAGGTCCTGATGGTGACTCCCTGGAGCAGCTTGAGGTCTATCAGCACTGTGGTTCCTGCAGCACACGCCTCTCCACCTACTCTTGGCTCAAAATGTGACTAAAATAGCCCTAAAGGAGGCAGTAACAAGGGAAACCATATAAATAAGGATACAGCAATTCATCTCAGCTGTGATCTCTTCCTGCACACACGAAATGTACCCTGCTGAACCATTGGACTGTTTCACCTTCTGTTAAGAGTTGTACACATCAAACGACTATTTACACAAAAGGAAGACCAAGCCTGGGTTATTCTGTTAACTGGAATATCGAGGAGCCACATACGGAAATCCTTTGCTTAGTGGCATTTTACCATCAGGCCAAGGCATACAGGAAGACAGTACCAGTAGGTGATTCCATAATCAAGAGAGCTAATCTCTAGGAATAAGGGCTTTTCCTTTCACCACTATGAGAGAGTAATGCTGGGGCTACAGTTTAAAAAAAACGCAAGGTCATCTAATTAGAACTGAGGTAAATATTTTTTCAGAAAAATCCCTTCCCTAAATTTGACCTGTATCCAGTAATACAGCCAACAGTGACAGTGCTGCCAACACTCCACTTTCTGACAGACGTAATTTCATCCCTAAATCTGACCCACTTTTACATGTGAATAAGGAGAGGCTTTCTTCATGTCAACTGCTTCACAGTTTATCTGTCTTCAGCTTTAACTGGGTTTTTTTGGTTTTTTTTTTTTTTTTTTTTTAGCAAGGATCCTGTGCAATGATATGTTCACATAGGGGATTCTGGGGTTAAATAAGGCAAGCTCTTAAAAAATACTAATTCTTTTGTAGACAATTCCACACTTCGTTATCTCCCTTTCAAACTGTAACCTTATATTCTGTTTCCAAACTTGGAACTCTTGCTCTTTGTTACATTGCGTGGTGAACAATTTCAGATAGTACCATGTCTCCTCCCTCATTTAGAAAGCTTTTGTTCGCTGCTTCATCACTATCTGCATGTAGAGACAGGCAATCCTAGTCTGTAGGCTACAGTAATAATATCACACTAGATAATATCTCCAAATCAGCTACATGCCACAAACACATCTGAAATTTTCCATGCTACAGTACCATTAGGAGGCTAGGTAATATTATGAGTATTAGAAAACTCTTTCTTGTTACAATGGGATCTAGTTAAGACAAGAAAAAATGCTTTGCATGGAGAACTTAACACATTGAATATAAAAATAGGGACCAGGAGGGATTAAAAAAGTGGGAGGAGAAGATATAAATGGCAACATTAAATTAGGCTCCCCAAAAAAAGAGAATCAAGTATATAGTCATACTGCTGATCGCTTTAGAAGGTGGGATTTCACCAAGCCCTGACTTTGGAAAGTCCAGGATTTCTGCCAGAAACTTCCCTGACTTAAGTTTCAAGATGGTCATCTCAGCATTTATGTGGCACATAGGATGCCGAGAGGTTGAGTGTCTTTAAAAGTAAGGCGTAACCCAGGCTAATGATGCAATCATTTCCCTTCCCAGCTCATGTTTCTAGAGGCTCTTGCCAATCGTGGATAATTTTTCTAAAGGTGTGAGCTAACTGCTTTGCATAAGATAAGAACAGAACCAAATCAGAACACAAATTCATAGGAAGTTCACAAGAGGTGAAATTTTGGAGGCTTTAAGTTATATATTTATTGAGTGCAAAGTCAGGTAGGCCACTAGAAATCTGAGCCTCACATCCCACACATCCTAGGCCCTTGCAAATCACACACATTAATTACCCTGTATCAAGACCAATTTTTTATATTTGAGTACACCTTCAAAAAAGATGTAAAGTCTTCATCGGAAGATCCCTGAAAACGGCGGTTTATTGTGGTAATTTATCCCTCCCCACCACTACTGTTAAAGATGTGCACCTTATTTTCTATCTCAGTGGTTCTAGTTTCAGCCTTTGGCCATGGTTATGCTTTTTATCCCTCTGAATTAAGTAGTACTTTAGTACCAAACATTTCTCCACTACCTGTGATCAAATCACATCCCATCGTTCTGATCAGCTAAAGAGATTGTTCTCACTAAATCCCTCACATTTGTCCTTGGATAATTTTTGTGGTTCTTTCTTTTCTCAATATTTCAGCATATTTTTTTTTTTATATTTCAGCGTATTTTTTTTAATAAAAAAGCAAGGTCGTGAGAACTGTAGGTGTCTCTACAGCCATTTGCCAAGGCTATATGTAAGTATGAGATCACTTTTCCATTCATTTTCATTGTTCCCTTCACTTACACATGGATGGCAGGGGTTCCTTTAGCATTTCAGTTATTCTGGAAATTTTTTGAGGGCTGTTTGTCTCATGTGCTCTATTTCAGTTGCATTGTTTCCAGGCTATGGGCTTCCCCTACTCTCACCCTTGTCTTGTCATGAGCTCTATTTTTCTTCTTAGATAAGACTAATTAGCTGTATTCAAAACAGTTCATTTGAATAAGCTTAGCTACAACTGATCCAGATCACTTTGTGTGCCTGCCTCCACAGTCACCTAGAACCTTCCACAGCTGCAATTCATTATTTCCCAATCACTGATTCCCAGCACTGGAAATACTGAACAATACTGTCCTGGCACTGATCCTTATGGTGACCTCCCACCGCTAGGACACTCAGCATTGACCACTGACAACTACAATTTTAAGAGCTGTCGTTTGTCCAATTTTTAATCCATTTAACATATTCTTTATTGATGTTGCATAGCATTGACTCTGTAATCAGAATATTATGTGCCGCTGATTCAAAGGTCTTGCAAAAGTCCATTACATTTACAGAACATCCCGTCAATCAAAATTCAAAACTGAGCACTGAAATAATTCTTTGTCCCCTAAATTTAAAAGATGCTTATTTTCTAGGAGCTGTTGTTGCTATTCCGTTAGCAGTGCAGAAGGCTGGTAATATACCTCACCATCTTCAACAAACAGAATACCATTCCCTTATTTGCAAAAAGGACATTCAAAAATTTCCTTTTTACATCCTGAATAATACTGCCACTTCCCACTTACTGTGCTTTGCCAGCTTGATGGGGCCAACCTTCTCAATATCACAACACTTTCTGTTCTTTCTGATGTTTTCATCCATCAAGCTTCTATTATTGTGACTTCTATTTTAGATTATCCAGTATCTACTTGTCCTTTATTCCAACATACGTTTGCCTTATTTCTAATGACAAACTTAGATTAGTACAGTTTTTCCTCTTTCTCTTGTATCAAACCATGATTTCTGGCCATGGATTTTTTCACAGAATTCCAAATTTTCATTCATATGTTTCTTTCTAGATTTTGCTTGGTACTTTACCAGCTTTTTTCTCCTTTAAATCACGATGTATTTGTGTGCATATATACATCATTATCATCAATCATTGTCAATGTGAGAGTTAGTGGCATGATAAACCAAATCTCTTCCGGTTGGCTCTTACTAATCGTTACCTGATGAATGAATATTGGAAAAATTGGTATGTCAAGAGACTCTAAAATATGGAGCATGTAGTTAAAATGACAGTCCCACAGAAGAGCCACTGAGCATGTATGAAAGGAAAAAGAGTGAATGTGTGAGAACTGGGCAAGGGACACAGAGGAACTAACAGAACTGAAGACCACTGTGGCTCATACTTGCTGCTGTGAAGAGGGAACTTTGAAGCTTCACGGCTTCTCACCCAGATCCTGCTCTTCAATGGCTGTTCTCCACACAATTTCCTTCTGAAAGGTGATTTTTTTTCCTTATTCTCTTTCAAACTGAGCCTTCAGTTCATAACGAGCCTTGACTCAATGAATTTCCCAGATCTCTGTTGTGTCTAATTTTTTCTGAAAATCCCATTAATGTGAATTATCTTGACTAAGAGTATATACATAAATGTGTAGTTATTCAAGCTTTTATTCCTACTAGAGCTCTTTGTGCTGTTGTGTTCTGTCAGAGACACAGTCCCCTGCCCCAGGCTTATAATTCCTTTGTGAATGGGGCAATCAGTACTTAAATTTTGATTTCACTTTCTAGTATCTCTTCCTGGTCATCTGTGTTAGTATACTAAAGAGATAAAGCCAGAGCAAACCTGTTACCTTATCCCTTTCTGGAGTACAAATTACTTCTACAATATTTTTTTCACAGTAACATGTCAAGTAAGCATGTAATGTGTCAACACGGTGGACATTCCACCTTCAAGTCAAAACTTTTTTTCCTCCTAATCAAATGCTTTAAAATCAGCTAAGTAAACATACAGGTGGCACTAGTCTCACATCTCTTGATCTCTTGTGCCCCTTCTAGGTCTGACCAGTATGTGTTTGGCAGATGTTTGTCATTTTCTTTATCTTTGGCCTCCACCAACCTTTCTTTTGTATGTGACAACTGAAGAAACTCTTATGCACTCCTCCTGGTTGACTTTCTGCGGTACCATAATGTGGAATGATCTTACCTAATAATCTCATTTCATCGTATATAACTATGCTTTGGACCGAGGCCCATACTATACTCAATGTAATCAAATCGAGTTCACTGATCCTTAAACAAGCACTGTTATTTGCAGTCAGAAAGGAATTAATTATTATGTTATAATGAAGTCTAGTAAGTCTATATATTTGAATTATAGTTCAAAACAAAACAATTTGGAAATATTTGTAATGAACGTCCCTTGACTACAATGGGACCAAGATTTTTTCTCTGACCAACTTTTTTGTTTCCATTTGGAAATGCTGAAGAATGGATAATCCATCAGTACTGTCTACACAGTTCAAGAACTATTGTCAGGACATATAAAAAATGTCTGAAATGTGAAGGCCTGACACAATGCACATTCATGTCAATAACAGCGCATTTTTCTACAGAAGTCATGGACTTTGGATCAGATTTCATCACAAAGGAAATGACAAAATGCTTGAGAACTCAACTCCTGTTCTGTTAAATTAAATGAAATTGCTCTAGATCAAAGGGAAGCCCAAATAGTTAGTATGGAGAAACAATAGGATCGTGCATTCTTAAAGAAAATGGAAAATAGTAATCATATTCAGAAGAAAAATGCAATAAAGAAAACAATTTGACGTAATATTCTGTTGGCAAAAAAAGATATCTCATTTTCAATTTAATATTAAAAAATTGCTCACATTAATTCTCTTCAGTTTTCCAATATACATGTATGAGCTGCAGATTGAGCTGTGCAATTCATCATAAGTGTTATTTGCCAATATAATGTCCAGACTACTGACTCTGACAAGAGGGAACAACTTACTTGAATCTTTACATCCTTCATATTCTCAATTCCTTACTCACTATGCGTGTTACAGTGTAGCAGTGTTATTTAGTTCATTTAAAAAATAAAATATTAAAAGGCATGTAAAACTCTTGATAGTGTCTGCCATTGTCTTTTATAAGTAGTAGTGGAAAGAGTATCGTATCTGAAGTCCAAAGTGATGGAATACCGTAAACTTGGAGTAATGTAAATATGTGTTACACTGTGGACAAATGTCAGCCCATTAAATATGTATACTATTTGTTTTTCATCAGTTAATTTCACTTCTTTATACGAGTACTTCTGTTCTTATATCATGCAGATAGGTCAGAAAAATGGAAGTATCACTTTGAAACAGATTATACAAACATGTCAGGGATGGTTCAGGGAGACCGGATCCTCTTCCAAATAGAAGAATATGAATAAAATTATCTCTTCATCAACTATAGCTGTCCAAGATGTCTTTTATCTTCAGTTTTTTCATGCAAGGATTCAGATTCCCATAATCTTTGCGCAAGTCTTGACTCTGCTGTCTGTATCCTTATAGATTTTGGAGGAAACTTGATTAGAACTTGTATATTAAAAGCCTCCTCTGCAGAGTGCCAAGATCCAGTTTCACTGAGACTCCTGCATATTGCCATAATACAAACATATATTATCTTTCATAATAGTAATAGGAGCTTCAACACAGACCACGCTGGAAAAAATAACTGGTTTTTTGTTTTGTTTTGTTTTGGAGTTTCACTGTGTATTTCCTCTTCCACCACCTGGCTGCCTCATACATCCCTTCCCCTTGTGTCCTTTAGGTTAACGTGACCACACACATTGATGGAAATTTGGTTGTGATACAACACAATTTTTTTTTTTTAATTTAAAGTACTCTCATTGAATCAGAAAAGATATTCAAGGTTACAACTTTGGTGTAGAATAATGTACATCAAGACTAAAGGCCCCACAGAATGGAAGGTAAGTGTAGGGTTGGGTTTGGTTTTTTTATGAATTTATGAAGGGACACTGTGATACGATCCATCCACCTGTTTCTCTCGCCCAGGCATAGGTTTTCCTTTCTTACAGACACAGTGATTGTTCCTACCCCTCACTTCTGGATCAATAAAACTAATTTTCTGCCTACTCTACTGAGAAGCTGTGAGCTGGCTTTGCCACCAGCTTAGCTCTTACCACTTCAAAACCATTATGAATAAATGGGCATACAATCCAGGCTACAGCCTCAATAGCAATTATTTGCCTTGTTTATTCTTTTTTTAGAAATAAATATCAAAGAGAAATTTTTTTTCTGTCCCTGTTTGTACCATATGCTGACTTTTCATACAGAAAGCCATTCACTGGGAATACGGCTCGTTGTTTTTAGGTACTTTCATTCTTTACATTAATCTGAATAAGTGGGAGTGTCCCACATTCCCAGAATAGCCCAGGAAGCATTCAGTAAGCAGGAGACACACTGGTACTCTTTCCCGAAAGGTTGCCACTGCAAGGGAACATTTCCTTCTGCTAACTCATTTCTTTTTTTTTTTTTGGTGTTTTGTTTTGTTGTTTTTTTTTTTTTTTAACCAGATTGTTTCTGAGGTCATCTTAGGCAGCCAACACTATGTGAAAGAAGAATGAAAAGCTCAAAATCATCATAATAATATGAAAATAGGGCAATTTTCACATTACGTAACTAAGTGGGAAAGGAAGGAAATGAAGATAGCACTGGATGAAATTAATGTAGCTGCAGCCCACTGTAGTCAGAGTAATTTGTCTGCCCTCATCTTGTGTATGATCTAAGGCAGAGGGTGGTGTGTTTTTTTTTTTTGAATGGTTCCAGCTGCAAGTAATTGTGAAGGAGCTAAGGAGAATCAGCAATGATGGTCTAGGAAAGAAGTAAATGTTGTTTGTTTGTTTGTTTCTGGGAGGAAATGAAATAACCAAATGTTTCAGGATTTAAGACAGTCAGACTCCAAGAACACAGCACTCTTACCAAGGATTTGCTAGGATGCCACAACCCAAAGGGCCAGTTCTCCATGAGACTACTGAAGGGGGGTATGTAGAAAGACTAACGTAAATCTTGGCATACTTGATCACCTCATCCTTCACGTCAGTGGGAAAAGACAACTTTCAGAGGCTGACTCAGGACAGGAGTTTCAGCCGCCTGCTGCGATTCACATCCTTGGGCACCCTATGTCTCTCCACTTCTGGCATTTCTCCCACTAAGGTTATCCTCAGGGACTATCACTCCTTCTATCACTTCCTTCAACTGCTGCAGAAATTAATCCTGAAGAATATCACATAAACCCTCAAGTTTATGAATAAAACTACAACCTAAAGTTTAAAAAGAACAAATAGTAAGATCAGGTAGGAGCTAAGAGCAAGAACCACCAAGGCCCAAATATAGGAACAAAAGCATCTCCTGGTCAAACTTACAAGCCTGTGAAGGGCTGAAATATCCTGCTTGTCTAACAGAGATCCCTGGCCGTTCAGGCAACCAGTCTCCAGTATGTCATTTTTTCATACTGAAGTCTTGTTGTGATCCACAAACCAGGCAATTATCTCCTGTCTTGCCTGCAGTGTATTAGTACACTTACCCAGCCCTCCACAACATATTGACATAGAAGGAGAGAAGGAGGTGAAAGGGGGAAGGGAGCAGTTGATTATTTCTTCCCAATAGCTGTAGGACATTAGGCCTTTTACCCTTCCAGCTGAAATAATTTCAACCTCCATGGAGTGATTTAATGCATCAACCCACCCTTAAGGACCCCAGTAATCGTGTTGTTCTTTAGTAACATGGAATTGTCACATTTCCTCCACTCTCTTGTAATACAGGACCACCTAAAGCCATAAGGGCTGGAGAGCGTTTATGGCTATGAAACTCCTCATGGTGCAGCATTAGGTGTCCAACGCTCAGTTAAATAATTAAATGTCTCTTTTCCTCCCTTAACACACTGGTCACCTCTGAACATTTCTTGTTGACTGTCCCTTGCCCTCCCTGTTGCAAAGCCACGATGTGAGACTCAGAGTGAGTAATCCCACCAATGGCAACAGAACCATTCAACTACTTGTATTTTTTTGCAGATATGGGCTTCTTTGGCTTGGACGAATCTCCCTATGATAGAGTTGTTACACAGTGCAGAGCCATGAATTACTTTCTAAAGTGCTAAAGGAGAAAGAGAATGGAAGAGAAAGGAATGATAATGACAGATTAATTTCCTATCGAAGAAGACAGATTATAAAGGGTAGTTTCTTGGACCTTTGCAACTGCACCGCTTTGTAAGAGTATGAATGTAAACTGATATGAGGAAATGCAAACTATTAAAGAAAGTTCTGCTCTTTGGCCTCCTTGTTCAGTGGGTTCACATTTTGTTCTTTAAGGGGAAAAATTTGGTTTTTTGCCTTGGAGATTATTCATTTTACTCTGAAATGCAAAAATTACTAATGATATCACAAAAACCTCTTATCTGGGTTTTGGAAATATTAGACTGCTTGTCCTTGGAGCGTTTGTGACTTCTTCAAACTATTCTGCACATATGAACAGTTCTTAGAAGGAAGTATTTTGTTGCTTCTTGGCACTGCTGACAGTTTAAATGTCACCCTGCAATAGCATTCATCAATATGGTTATCATAACTCTTTGCCCATTTTTAATCAATAATTATTCAGCTAAATAAGTCATGCATTAGTTGGGTACGACCACACTGAAACTCTGTGTGGAGAAACGTATAAGGCATTCAACTTGAATATGCTATGGGTAACTCTAATTTTTATAATCATGTTCCATCCAGCTGGTAAATCAACTTTTCTCCAAATGATACTGTATTAACAACAGCAGACTCTCAATGAGTTGTTCTGCTGCGTTGCTGAGATAAATAGCATAAATTTTGTTGTACTAAATTCAGTATCCAAATATGACAAATACAATAAATGGCCAAACAATTTGCAGGTGATTTATTCTATGAATTGCAACTCTATATGTGAATTGTTAACTACTAGAATGTTGTTTTTCTTTCATATGCTACCTGTTGGAAATATTCTGATGTTTTAAAAATCATTCTTTGTCTGCCATTTTCTCAGGATTAATTCATTGCACATAAACTAAACTAGAATGGATTTTGTTGGACTTTGGCTCATATTTCATGTTTCTGTGCAGTAACAGGTTGATCCTGAGTTTAGTTACTGTTTATAGCACAGATTTTTATTATTAGAAATACAGATTTCACTTTTTTTTTTTTTTTGCAAATTACCTGAACCTTAAAATCTTTCATTTGGGCAAACATTCCTGCCAATAAATCATTCACTAGAATTATCAGATAAAGTGTACATGAAATATGTATGAACAGAGTTGAAATGAGTTTATTTAAGAGCTGGAATGAGTATTTGTAGACAGCTTTCTGAAGCACTCATCCAGCACTAGGGAAAATGGCATAATTATTGAATAAAAAGAAATGACACCTGATAAGCGTAGGGCTGACAGCACACTGGAAGAAAACTATAAAAGATATTACTGGGATGGCAAAACTTTTCATGGAAAAAAACCCCACCAAACAATTAATTCATTGCATATGCCATGCTGAGAATGTTCCTACTTGTCTGGGCAGACGCAAACTTGTGTTTTTAAAAGGGGAGTTAAATTCGGAAGGAAAAACGCATGGTGGAGTTGTCATAAAAGCCAGTAATTAAAAAGGGGGAGAGGGAAGATTGTTTGATAGAACTGTGAATTACCAGGGTGTGTTCCAAAGCAGATTTATTCAGTCATTGGTTCTTTATCCTCTACAGCAGCACTGATTTCACAGTCAACTTGTTTGCTCTTGTTTCTGGGGGAAAAAAAAAAAAAAAAGAAATACTTTTATATATTTACATTATTTATATATTTCCACTCTGGATTTTTCATATTTCTCCTTTAAAAACAAAAAAACAACTGGTGATTTTGCGAGTCTTCAAAGTATTTTACAGACATTAACTAGTTAAGTTTCACAAGACTCCTCTGAGGCAGAAAATTAAGTATTAAAATTCCCGTTTGTTGGATAAGGAAACTTAGGGACAAAGGTTAAGTGATTTATGGAGGCCACAGGAAACAGCATAAGCAGTGGAGTAAGGAGTTCTTCAAACCCATTCCTGTGGCTGGTAACATACTGGGGCACAGCATAAAGTTGTAAAATTTCACACTCTTCATCCATAGTCTAGTTTTTTACTCCTTCCCCTTCCCACGCCAATAAACATTTTCAGCAAAGCATTATTCCATATGAAGTACTGGGATTTCTATTTCTGTCATCATTTTACTTCAAAGAAACTGAGTTTTCACTCTCTTGTTTAAAAGGCTAGACTATCTAATAGACAATCTAGTCTTCCTCTCAGGAATATAAAGTTCCAGTGGATACAGAAAGTGTGGCCACTGCTGAAGTGCCCAAGAGCCACACTAATGCAGACCACAAATGATGGCTCCCTCGGAGCCTTTGGAACAATGCAGGCCAAGTCGTAAGTTGAACCAAATGGCATTTTTCCCACGTAAAATGTCATTCCATTGAAAACAGCTTCTGAAAAAAAAATTAGTTTGAGACTTTCTTCCCAAATATTTTAGACTGGAAATTTTGAAATGAGATTAAATTTCTGTTTTCTGACTGAAATGGTTACTTGTGGATTTGAAAGAACGATATTAATATATTAAATCAGATTCCCCCTTCCTCCCTTTCTTCCTCTAATCTTTGCCAGGTTAGCAATAAAATGGATACAACCTGGATATATTCCTGTTAACTTCACCTGTCTCCCTCCCCTCTTCCACTTATGTGTCCCTCCATTCAATTTTCAAATTCTTCTTGACTTTGAAAGACAGAAAGGTAAAGTAAAATAGCGTCAGTATGCTACTCACAGATCCTGAAACACTGAGAAAAGGGTGAAAAAATTATGAAGGTGGAGTGAAGAAGCTGACATTTCATAAAGAATGTTTTGAGTCAAAGTGACTTAGAACCAAATTTTTCTTCCAAGTACATTTGAGATTTTTTTTTTTTCTGTATTGAAAAATCCCCTTGAAATTTTTTTGAATGGGAGAAGGTGAAGGCTATTTTGGACAGCCTTTTTCATAGAGAAACCTGAAATTTTAGGTGGATGGGAGAAACTTCACAACACTTTTTAGAGCACTTTTAATATGTTCACTAATGATCACTTTCATTTTCCTGCATTCAGCTAGCTTAGTTTGTTTACGTAGGGCACAAGGAGAAAAATCAGTTGTCAAGAAGTTAATTGTGTTGTAGTCTTTATATAAACTTGCTCTAACAGGCCGAGCTTACTTGAAAAATTTCCCTCCCCTTTCTGCAAGCATCTTTAAAATACACAGTTTGTGTAAGCAGTCTGCTTTGTTAGACGGTTAAGGCTGCCTATAAGTGGTCTTTTCTGAGCAGGAGAAGGAGACAGACCGTAGCCTCTTAACTGGATGCAGCCTGCACGGAGACACCTGAACTGTTCCGGGAGGCAGCATTAGGTGATAAAAGCACAGCAAACGTGGGACTATACTGAGAGAAGCTTGTAATTGTCATGGCAATCCCCAGAAGCACAGCTGGGCTTGCAGCACACCTTCCAGCAGTGGTCAGGGCTGCCCTCCTGCAGGCAGGGACTTGTTGGGGCCTGACTTCTCTGAGAATATCTCACAGGGTGCAGAGCCCCTCAGTTCCTTCTCCCATAGCTTCTAAAAGGTACTGAATGCCACTCAAAACACACCTTCGGTTTCTATAGAATATATGCAGATCTATCATCAACAAATTCAAAATATTTACCAGAAAAAAATGTTTTCTTCTCACAGAAAAACCCGTTGTTTTTTTTTTTCAGTTCATTTGGAAAGAGTATTTCTCTAATATGTTATCACAGCAATAGGCAAAATGGGACATAAGGCTCTCTGTACTCGACAGTGCTTCCCTGCCATGCGATTCACAAAAATCTATGTCAAATAACAGCAAATTCCTTTAAAAAGCGGAATCGTTTAAATTTACCACCAACAGAATAATTACCTGAAACTCACATGAAGCACTTGCTGATGCATGTGTTGGTGTAATCCAAAGATGTAGGTTAGTTTTAAAAGGTAATTGGAACAACTTGCAACACATGCCAGAAAAATGCAGCAGACTTCCCTCTGTACTTTGCTTCGATCTGATATTATTAAATGGACCTTCGTGTGAGCACCCTGACCTATCCAGAACTCCCACTGGCTTTCAAGATTGACAGTAATGCCAGGGAGAAGCTTATGAATCAGGGCAAATCTGCTAAGGCACGTAAACCCCTTTTTCAATAATGCCTCAAGCATTCAGGCGCAGACCTTGGAAGGGATCTTGGCAGTAATAAATTTTCTAAAGACCACAGCCTCAATCCCTAAGTTGCCCAATTTTTGAAATAACCTACCCTGCCAGGGGTGTTAAGAGTCTACATGATAAACAAGCTTAAAATGCTTTGAGATCCACAAACAGAGTGTGCCATACAAATATAAACTATAAATACGTATTTCCTTGACAGATCCCAAAAGCATGCTAAAATCATGACTCAGGACTCTACTGAGAAGAGCTTATAATTTACGGAAAATGGACAGTGATTCCAATAGTAAGTCTGAGTTTTGTTTTGTTGGGGTTTGTTGTTTGTTTCTGTTTTTTTTTTCTTCTAAATACAATGTTAAAGAAGATGGGCTTCCATTGAGCTGATTTGTGTCCTTATAGTCAAAAAGTCAGCCTAATTCAGTATCGGGGAATTATTACTCCCAGGGCATTAGTGTGGTCAGTGAAGAGCAGTGACTGTGCTGCCCAAGCTTTAACGCAGTCTCTCGGCTGTTCACACTCGCACTAGACCACTCGTAAATGAGTTCTGTAATTGAAGGTCTCTGAAAAAAAGCCTTATATGGTTTTGACCTGCCCTGACTGCATCTCAAGGGCAGGGTTACTATGCTTTAACTAAACATTTCACTTATGAATGCCTCTGCTGTTATCTAAGTTGTTGAGATCATGTTGAGGAGGGAACCCAAGGGAACGAAGCGAGAAGAGAACGAGACAAGAATGTGGGAATAATGGTGAGAAATAAAAAGAGTATTAAAACAGAACAGAGAAATCTAATGGCAAGAGATGAAGACGGATAAAGCGTGCCTGGAAAGGGGCAAGTCGCACAAGGCATGAAGAGGGAGGTTATTTTGGAAAATGCATTGAACCCACCTCCATTTCTATTTACAAGCTGATTCAGCACTGCCTGTCATTCAGATCATGTCTCAACAGCAAAGGAATTGTTTTGAGAAGCAAATCATAAAACCAACAGGTGCAGAGAACATGCTGCTGCTGCTGTGTTTGAAGAAAAGAAATTACAGGTCTCACATTTAACGTCAACTACAAAAAGTTGAGGTGGAAGAAAATGCTGTAAGAATAAAGGCGAGCGAGCAAGCACCTATGCCTACAGTGGTTTGAGTTTTTTTTCTTCTGTGTCTGCGTGCGTGTCTGTGTCTTGCATGTGTGTGTTTTTGCGTGTATGTATGCATTTGCCTTTTTCTTTTTAATCTACCTCGCTCCACCCTATTTCTCACTGGTTCCTCTAATGAAGGGTCTACCACTGAAAGATAGACTCTACCTTCTTTCTCTCATTATTTTAAATTATATTTTGTGAGCTGCTTCTGCCTGGGACTTCCTGGCCACAAGAGTCCTATTCATTAATTTTTTAATTATTAATATTGTTATTATTATTATTATTTTAGATTAATAGAACTATGAATACTGTGACTGGAAATGCAGAATGCCTCAGCCCACACATCTGGGGCAGCAGAGTGCATGCAAAGGAGTGCAGCTCACCCCCTTAACTAGCACATCTCTAGCCTGCCCTACCGCAAACCAGTACGGACTTTGTGTGAGCCGTGCTCCTCCTGTAGCAGTAACAACAGTCGCCGGGTGCCAAAATAATGCCGCCCCGCAAACCCCCGCCCTGTCGCCGTGCTCCCCAGCAAGCACCCGTGCAGCCGCACGCCCCTCGGGCAAGCGGGCAGGGGACTGTCGGCCGAGCCCGCCAGCCAGCTCCAGAGGTACGGGAGCGAGAGGAAGCCTGGCCAGAGCTGCAGTTAGCCAACTGCCATATGCCCTGACAAAGCTACCGACAGCAGCGGCGAGCCCAGGGAGCGCTTTTATCATTAGCCCCTCACCCAGCAGTGGAGGAAACTCATTTAGCCCCATGCTGGACTTTCATTAGGAGCGACTTGCATCAGATGGTCGCAGCGTTCTGGCACCGGTGTCGCCCGGTCCGTTGCTGGGGACGTGGCCATATCTCACCCCGGCAGGGATCCTCAGATTTGGAGTGGCTCTCTGTCGACAGATGCCAAGACAGCAGCAGTAGCGGTGACAAAGGCAGCTTGGCTTGGTGCTATTTTTTATGCTGGCATGTTGCGAGCCCTCAACTTTTCTATGGCGGCTTTTTACAAACCACTTATTCCTGTTAAATCTAAGACAGAAAGGCAGGGAGTCTGTATGGACAGGGAGAAATAAAGTAAAATAAAATATGCCTGGAATTATCACTTGAAGCTAAAGCAAGCAGCAAAGAAGCTGTCACTGACAATCATTATTTCTAACCTTGGGACTGTAATAAAAAATCAATGAAGCAGGAGATGTCAATATTCTGGTAACAAAGATGTGATACTACTACCCTCCCCTCCCAACATCCTAGCTACTTATGTTAAAAATACACAAAGTGGAAACATGGGTGTCAGAACAGAAACATTTTTCTCTTTCCAGAAATACCCCACTATTTCAGGACCACTGTTTGTATTGCTTGCAGGAGAGGATTTTCAAGGAGGAACAGTGAACCGAAACAGTATTTTTTAACGCTGAGCTGTGAGCTCTTTAAAGTCCAGAGTGACTCTGCCAAATGTGACTAAAAAATACCCCAAACCCATGAAGAACCAACAAAGGCAGCAGAGCACCTTGACTGTTTTCACTGCCCTCCTCCCTGCTTCCCAAACATGGATATTCGGTATTTAAATCCCTCACACTTTTTGCAGTAGACCACCTCCACCATATAGATACTTCATAAACTGATAAGGGCTAACAAAGAAACCCCTAAAAAAAAAAAAAATCTTGATTTTATCAGCATGTTTTAATGAACTTCTGTGTTTAATAAAAACACCCAAAGTAGAAAATGAGCGATTTTTAAATCTAACATTTCCCTCCCTTACTTTTCCCGTCACCACAGCAGAAGGCTGTCCTGGGCTGTTTAATGGGTTTGCCTTTGGGGAAGGCAGAATACCGGTAGCTCCTTTTTACAGCTCGGGAACGAAACAGCGAGAGAGCAATGAGGTCCTGGCTTCTTCAGCAGAAACTGCAGCCCCGACTCACCCAGACAGAGGGGCAGATAGAGGGTGTGAGGTGGGAAGCAGGGAAGGGAGCTCTGGGGAGAGGCAGCCAGCCTCCTGTTAACTAAACTCTTCCCCACCTCAGGCGGGGGACCCGCAGCCCAGCAACCTCTCCTGACACTGAAGCTTTTCATTCCCAAAACTGACCGATTCCTGGAAGTGTTCAAGGCCAGGCTGCACAAGGCTTTAAGCAGCTTGGCCTAGTGCAAGGTGTCCCTGCCCGTGGCAGGGGGATGGATGGTCTTTAATGGTCCCTTCCAACCTAAACCATTCCATGATTCACTTTTCCATTAAACCAGTTTTACGCCAGCATGGCCCACCTGGCACAAACACCCAGCAGCCGTGAGAGCTCACCCCTGTCACACCAGCACCTCTATTGCCCACGCACCCACCACGGCTGCAACCAGTGCCTGCAGCTGGGCGCGCTCTCTCAGGCCCTGCTGACCAAAAAACGCAGCACTTTTAATTTGCCTTTTTTACAGCTTTTCTGTAAGCCACACACCGTTGGGCTGGGTGGGCCAGCCCTAGCTGGCCTTTTGCCGGCCGTCCTGCTGCTTCTCTCTTGAGAAGAGCTCACCCTCAAAAAGCAACTAACAGCTTTGTTCACCCCTTTTCTTATTTTTTATTTATGTTTCATTTCTCCGAGCACAGGCCTTTGCCGCGGCCCCGAGGAAGGCAAGCACAACGCCACAGCCGTGCCGACAGGGCCTTTTGTGTGACCCGGCCGGCGGCCTCCTCTCCCCCTCCCCCGCCAGCGGGGGACACAAGCCCGGCACGACGACGGACGGCGGCGAAGGAAGCCGCGGTGCCAGACGGGGAAGGCGCGGGGCTCCGGCCCCGTTTAGCGGTGCCTCACACCGGCCTTCACCGCCGCGGGCCGGGCCTAACCGGGCCGGGCCGGGCCGGGCCCCGCCGCCGGCCACGCGCAGGTGGGCGGTGTTGAGGCGCCACCTACCGGGCGGGAGGCGGCGGCAGCGGCCCCTCAGAGCGGGGGGCGGGTGTGTGTGTGCCGGGGCGTAGAGATATAAATACATATATGTGCCTATACACACCCTTATATATGTATATATAGGCGCCGGCGTGAGGAACGGCAAAGGTCGAGGGAGAAGGAGCGCCGCGCTAGGGGCTGGGAGGCAGCGAGTGGGCCTGTGGAGGGGCTGGGGGAGTAGGGGGGGCACACACACCCACACACACACAACAACATGGTTCCTGGTTTTAATTGCTTCCATTTGGCCTCTGCCTGGGTTGGGAGCGACATGGACGTAAGCGAATGTGTCCTGACCACAGGAAGGAACAATGCTAAACATTTTAATTGTAGGGGGAGTGAAACAAAGTAAAAGCAGAACAATGAAGAACCAAATATAAAGAAAGGGAAGCTAATTAATGGAACATTAACATAAGAATTTAATGCAACCAGGCTGAATCTGGTTTGCAGCACGACGAGAAGGAAAACAGCTCTATTGTCCTGAGAAGAAGCGAGCGCAGCCCAGCGGCCGGCCATTTGTAGAGGGCACGGCCACCATGGCCTTCACAGAACCACAGAATCTTCTAGGTTGGAAGGGACCTTAAAAATCATCTTGTCCAACCGTCAACCTAATTTTGACAAAAATAAACACTCACACAACAAACAAAAAGCAACACCATCACTAAACCATATCTCCCAGCCCTACACAAAGCCGTCTTTTGAACACCTCCAGGGATGGTGCCTCAGCCACCTCCCTGGGCAGCCCATTCCAATGGCTGATAACCCTTTCAGTGAAAAATTTTTTCCTAATATCCAGCCTGAACCTACCCTGGCACAACTTGAGGCCATTTCCTCTAGTCCGGACGCCTGTGACTTGGGAGAAGAGACCGACCCCCACCTCTCTACAACCTCCTTTCAGGTAGTTGTAGAGAGCAATAAGGTCTCCCCTCAGCCTCCTCTTCTCCAGGCTGAATAACACCAGCTCCCTCAGCCTCTCTTCATAAGACCTGTGCTCCAGCCCCCTCTCCATCTTTGTTGCTCTTTTCTGGCCCTGCTCCAGCACCTCAATTTGTTTTTTATGGTAGGGAGCCCAAAACTGGACACAGTACTCGAGGTGTGGCCTCACCAGTGCCGAGTACAGGGGGACGATCACCTCCCGAGGCCTACTCCCCACGCTGTTCCTGATATAGGCCAGGATGCTGTTGGCCTTCTTGGCCACCTGGGCACACTGCGGGCTCATGTTCATCCGACAGTCGACCAACACCCCCAGGTCCTTTTCCCAATGGGAAGGTGCTTCTAAGATTCAACATCTCAAGGAAGCTGTGGACCAGCCCATCTAGGCTTGAAATCAATGGAAGAGCCAGGCACATGGTCACTCCCTGCAATCATTAACCCTCAGTAGTCATCAAGTCCAACCATACACAAAAAGGAAAAAAAAATAAAAGGTGTTGCTGTGGGTATTTTCAAAACTAAGTAAAAACACTTGCCACGGACCTAGCTGCAAAATTAGTCATGTTTCGCAAGGGGCCATCCTGTTGACAGGACACAGTTTTTTGCCCAACCTGTACTTGGTTATTCCTACACCCCAAATGTGGACATTTCACTCAGTGTGAGGGTCCATTTGCTGCAGGCACCCTCTGTGGTCAGGGGAGAGGTGGAAAAGAGGATGCAATGCTAAGGCCAAAAATTTGAGAGCAGAGCAGAGCCGAGCCACCCTCTGCCACTGACCACAGAGGGAGCCCAAGGAGATCACCCAGCTAGTTCAATTGGTCAGCATTGAGTTGTAGAGCTGCTACTAAGAACTAATTTCCTCTCCATCATGACTCCACCATGTTCTCTCTGCAGCTCCAGGTGATAGCACAATAAAGTACAAAGCCCATTAACTAGGAGGAAGATTTTGAAGTAAACACTTTCCTATTTAAATAATGCTTCTCTGGCTTTCCCACAGTAGCATGAGGCATTACGTGGTATATGCATAAGAAGAGAAAATGGAGATCAGGTTAAGGATTCTTTCATTATTTGGCCCAAACGATGTCTCAGCTTGCATGACACGAACAATGAAGTTCTCGTTACACACCCTGAACTTCAGCTGAGTTTGCAGACCTGTTGATGACACTTAAGTAAATGTAAGCATATCAAAGCATTTTTAGGGGAAGCCATTCACACGTCATGAGATACATATTTTAACTTTCAGGTCTTAGCAGACTGTGACTGGTTTAGTTAAGTTTCCATAAATCAAAGCTAAATGCAGAGTATGAACATCAAAAACTTATCAGGCCAGGTATGCCAGCGTCTGGCAAGTCTGGCCAAAATTTGCAAAATGGATCAAAGAGCCTCCCTTGGCATTTAGGACTTAATGTAAATCATAATCATCCTAGGGTGTTTTGCCATTGCCTTTACTAAGAGACAGAGTCATTCTTTCTCTGGAGAGGCAGGAAACAAGACGAGTCACCCTGAGTATAACAGAGAACGTAGGGTTTCCTAATGTATATTACAGTCTTTTGAACAAAGAGTTGGGTTTTGTGCTGTTTTTTAAAGCAGATAACTAGCGATCCTCATTAAGTAGGTATAGAAACAAGTCAATAAAACAAGTAATATGTTATAGCATAGTTGTTTTTCAATCATCTTAATACGTATTTATGCTATGTATGTACATAGCAAATGCACTGCAGATTTGAGAAAGTACTGCTAGTGAACAATTAGATGGTAAATTTGGTTGGAAGTGGATCTCTTTAAAGTTACATCGTGCTTTTCTAAACTTCATTGTGAAGTTTAGACCTAAATGTTTTCCACTGAATAGTAGGACCTATTCCTAATGCCACTTCAGGATTAAATGTTAGGTTTCTGCAACAGATGGACCCAAACTTGAAGTTGTAAATGGTTTGGATGAATCTGAGCCATAACTGACTTTTGTCCAATACTAAATCTAGGCCAGGGTCAAACTAACCTTCCCCCAAATTGACAAAACTTGCAACCTAAAAGCTGACTACCACCAAACTTATAAAATTTTAAATCCAGAAACATACGTAGTTCTGATTCTTCCAATGTTATCATCCTAATTCACTGTGTCTGGATATGGGAGGAATCTTTAAGCAGTGGAGACCAATGTCATTAACTTTTTTTCTGTCCCCCATCTTGTAGTTTATTGCATCATAAATATCTGCTTTATATAACATTCTATGTAAAACTCAGTAAAACTTAATTAAAATAAGCCGTTGATCAGGGAAACCAAAGTGAATACAGATGGCCAGATTTTTTCTGTTTCTACTGGAAATCTTAATCCAGTAAAATTAATGCACTATCACAGAAGGCCTGCATTTGCTCTGCTGCTCTACATCTTCCAACCATATCTAAAAGCCATTTCAGAAATGAGACTAATTAACACAGCCCCTGTCTTTTCCTTTCCGTCATCTGAATGAATGAAGGAGGGACATGCACAGGCAAGGCCGTAGCCAGTATATCATTAATAGTTGATATATGTGGCATCTTTTCTTACAAGACCGGTGAGCAGAAGAAAGGTACTCAGAAATAGTTAGCTGGGGATGCAAGTAATAGCACGTAAACTATAGCAAACTAAATATGCAAACAGTAGTGGTTAGACTATGTTCAAATCCAGAAAAGGCAGAAAGACTATAGGGAATGTTATGCTCTGGAAGGGATGGATGTCTGTGGTCTTCAAGGTTTTCTCTCAAATGGACCATTGACCTTTGACCATTAGAAAATGCCTTTCTTTTATTCACCCTAGCTCTGCTTCTGTAACTGATAATAGGCACTGATGTTACAATATTGAGGACAAGTAAAAGATCTGCAATTCCATTTTACCATGTGCCTTTTAATCACAGGGAATAAATAGAAGGGATGCAGTGAAGGCTTACATATTGTTAAAACTTTTCATTAAAGTGCCACCTTCACTTTTATGAGTTTAATGTGGCAACGAGGCATGTGTGTATGTGTCTGTGTGCATTTGTATATTTGCATGAGGTATCTATAAATATCCCTTCAAGAAGGACATACTGAATACACTTCTCAAGATGCTGAAATAATTCAGTATGGTATTAAGCCCCAAAAGGTCGAATGATCATCACAGATATAGATTCCAACCTTTTTTTTTTTTTCATTTTAATGTGTTAGAAGTGATTTTACCAGTCAGTATGCTTTCCTTACAATTTCCTAATAGAATCATTTAATTTGTATATTTTATAGAAAAATCAGGATATAAAAAAGACCTGCCTTGAATGGCTCTAATTTAACAACTTCTGGAATTTATTTATAGAGATCTGGAAGGATTTTGAATGCACTGTGGTTTTGTCAGAACAAATAAAGGTACCTCTAAAATGATATTTGGCAGCTAGCATCACCCAAACTTGCAAAGTCATGTCATGAATCAGAGGAGCTGCATGGATGAACCATAGGATTCTTCCCATCCCCTTCCTGACTTCTCTTTATCCTCCCTCTCTCTTTCCTCTTCCCTCGCAAAACCAAGCCTTTTTCATCTTGGAGATGGAGGTATAGTTATGGAAGTATGGACTTTCCATGGTCTACAGCTTGAGCCAAGCGTGCAGTCTCGGGACTACATAAATTTACTGTGAGACTGAAAGATCTTTAGCTTGCCATACATTAATACCAGCTGGTGTGAGACATGGCTGCACAGAGCTGTGCATTTAAACGGAAACTGCATCTGCTCCTACAAGGATGAGCAATCAGTTTAGGGAAGGGGAACACCTTAATTTCAGGGTACAAGGAGAGCCAGGGAGGGATAGTCATTGCTGCTATGGATGCCAGGGTCCTACAGGCTGTGGGCTAATAGTGAACAGTGAGATACCAAAGTGAATTTCTGCTTTCCCAGAAAGCATAAGCAACCAGAGGTCCCCACATAAAATTTCTCAAGGACTCCACATGGCATGTCATCAGGAACCACTAATAATTTTCAAAATGCAAAACCTCTTCTCTCAAGTACTCAGTAAAAAAGACCAAAAAAAAAGATGAAGCCTACAAAATTCAGGGCGTAGTTTGAACTTCTCCTCTAGTGTAAAAGTGGTAGCAATGGGAGAAAAAACATGGGGAAAAGACAGATGTATAGATGGCATGTAAATTCAGGACATAGTGATGAAAGCATCTCTGCATGTCTTTATATGGTTCTAATGAAAAACAATTGCTAATGAGAAGTGACTGGTTAAATTGTGTCAATGACCAGTCCTATTCTGCATCTTCTGCTGAAGCCAGGCACCCTGTGAGGACAGCTGGAGCTCAGCCAGAATGACATGACCGTGGTCAAGGTCATAGGTCCTCATGTGCCAAGCAATACAGTCTGGTTCCTAATCTTACAAGCTCTCTTTTTCCACGGGGAAGCAAACTGGAATATACTCAGTTGGACACGTTAGTATTTTTAATCCTTATCTCCTTTTGATATAAAAATAAAGCTACCAGTTATTTTTTGTTTCATTATTAAGCCCTTGGTTTTTACAAGGATTTCAGAACTTGGCCTAGATTAGAAACAAAAATAGTAAGAGCTCCTTTTCACAAGAAATAAGATTTAAAGGTATTAGGGGGTATATGCTCTCCTTTTTAGGAAACAGTACAGGGAGTTCTTTTTTTCTGACCATGAAAAAAATCAACTACAGTAGCTCAAAATATGTTGTTTCATTTTCGTAAATGCTGTTTGTAGTAATATTCCACTGACACACACTCAGAAGAGAGTTCTTTCATAGCCTTTTTTCTGGCTAAAATTGGACTTGCTATGAATAGTTGGTACGCAGCCCAGTGCAGGGGGATTGGACTGAATGTTGAGACAGGTGTATTTTTGGCTCAGGGACCACCCCAGTATGTAATTGTGGTCCTTGCATTGGTTTTCCCTCCTACCCTAGCTTGTCTGTTCTACTTAAACAAAAGCTTTGAGTTTTAAGACATGACATCTTACTATATATTTGTAAGTAACCATACCCAAAACAATGGTTTGTGCTTGAATCCTTATGCTCCGTGAGCATTGAAATAGCAGCTTTCAATGGTTGCCTCTTCAGAGGAGTTGGGCAGCTTTGACATCATGCTTTAATCTTAAATTGGGCTTTGTTTGGAGCTGTAGCAGTCAGGAACAAACTATTATGTGTGGGCATGTGAACGCAGGAACAAATGGAAATGGCTGCATCCAGGAGTCTGGAAATCATTATGTTCCTGCCATCACAGGCAGCCACATTGTACAGCTCTTTTCAGAATCAGAGCCTTAGCTTGAAAGGCACTAGACTCTCCAGATTTTGCAGAAAACAAAACCTGGCTGATTTTTTGGAGGTTGCTGATGGTTGTGATTCCATGATCTGAGCCAGTGCCACTGCTGACTGTTCAGCGGCCTCATCAGTCCCCAAGACTGGTGCCAGCCAGTTTCCCTTCCATTCCTTGGTGCTGGCAACCACATTCTGATGCAAGACTAACTCTCTCTCCTCAGCGACAATATTTTTTGGAAACAGATGAAATGCCAGACAACATCAGGCCCGCGGCTCAACTACTGTAGCACCTGCTCTCTGGCACTCTGGCCTGGAAGTAGTTTTCATTTTGGTCTCTCTAAGTTGGAAGAATTAAATGTTCACACCCAGCTTTGTGTGGTTTAATCTGTCTTTCAGAAGAAAAGTGCAATAACTTTGCATATTTTTATTATTGTTCAGAGAAATTTCCTCTTCAAATTCCATGTCTTCTGGGCCTCATTGCTTAGGCACATTTTAATCTGAGGTGCATTTGTTATCTTGCAGTTAAAGCAAGCACTCCCTTCTCCTTGCACTATGAGGCATTGAATCTAACTCCTTCAAACCTTTCTCTAGTCTTGTGAATGTACACTATGTTCCCTAGTCTAATTTTAAAGGGAAAAGTTTATTTCCTTATTAGATGTTTGAGTTACCTGAGACCTGTCATCATGATGCTTTTTCTTTAAATATTCCTTAATCCTGCAATACCCTTTTGAAGTATATGACTATATACAGCAGCTGAGATCAGGCGTTGCTAGTGATTTATGTAATGACATTCCATTATTTCCCAAATTACCATCCAACCCATTTCTAATTCACCCTGGCTGCTTCTTATAGACAGGTAATACAAAATGACAATACTGATCATTCTTTTTCTAGCAATTGTCTGGGTCTGTTCTCTGCCTCCTATAGTCATTATTAAAGGCTATAAATGAAGCCTAGTGAGTTTCAGAAAGCCCAGTTTAGTACTCATAGTATTTGTTGCTGCAGACATGAAGAGTCAGCTTGTCCACAGACTCAGTTTTGCTGCACAAGGCTGGATCATTGCACAGGCAACTCCTCTCTCCTCCTCCTTTTCCTCTTGTCCCTTCTGTGAGCAGGGAACAAAGATAACCAAAGGACTTCCCATCCAAGGGGGCACAAAGCCTACTTGCCCAGAAAGGGCTCTGGAGTTATCAAACACCTTGCTTCTGTAAAGGATGCCAGACAAGCCGGTTATATAGGAAATAGCCTACCATGTCAGGTCAAGCAACACATGCCCTACAAATGCTTAAGAGATGGGTTTTCTGATCTGGTCCATACTAGAACTGCAGCATGCATTTGCAAAAAAATATCCCATTCAGATGAGCTGGCCAAGTGACCTGTGGCAATACTTGTCAAGACCAAATTCCCTGGCTCTAAACCACGTAATATGTTTTTTTATCCCTCCCCCATTGCTATCCCTTAGGAAATACGTCTCTGTTTTTTATGAACGCAGCCAATCATGGCAAACAAGTTCTTTTCCCTTTTCTTCATCCACTCCCATCTCATAACACAGCTGATTCACAAGTAAATAAAATAATTCCAGCTACAATTGCTTCTGCTGCCTGATCATTCATTCCTAGATTTTCAGAACTTAAAGGGCCATTTGCTCACCTTACCTGGACATGAAAAATACTGTGCAAATTGCTTGCAGTTGAGAAAGTGCAGCAAAAAGAGAAAGACCAACAGGAAATCTGGTTTATCAATAGGTTGGAAGAGAAAAGACGGAAAAGACGGCTACTTTACTTTTATACTGACAAAATATATGTGCTGTCTAAACGGAGAATTCAACCTAGTCTTGAACATCCAAAAAAAAAAAATATCTTCACACATGTGAAAGATTCTGGTTGTTTCACATTTGAATTCCTGAGCTTAAACTTTGGTGTCCCGGGACAATTGGGCTCAAGCCCAGGAGCCTGGCATTCTCTATCTTCCCACATCCACATAAAAAGCAACTGGGACTCCAGTCTTGCACTGGAGACTCCTAAGTGTTCTGCATGCATGGAAAAGTGAGTCCCAGAAGCCAAGCTGATGGAAATAAACTATTCTGCCAACTGTGCACAAGAGTTTAGTGCACAGTCAGCTGTGTGCCATGGGTGCATGCCTGCCTACAGAATGTGAGCTTGTGAGCTGTAGACATAGTCGGTAAAAAGGAAGAGTCAAACAAGAAAAGCATTTCAGGCCTCACTTTTTTTTCATAATCATAATGTAGCCGGTTTCTCCAGAGAAACGGAACTATTTGCCTCTTTCTCCTCAATAGTTAAAACTACATTTCTTGGGAAAGGCTAATAAACTGAACAATAGAACCCTGGAGCCTGCAGAGATTGGGTCCAGTTCGTACAAAGAGAAAACAAAAAAACAACCCCAAAAAAGGCACTCTTCTTAAATTTGCTCAAACAACCTCATGCCTAGAACCGCAGGAGGAGGCCCACACATAGTTTGGCCATTAATTACGATTTTTGCATCCTTTTGGTGGCATTTTTTGATGACAGGAACAACTGGAGGAAATCAGAAAACAGAGTTGGGGTCCACTCTGAGTCTCTTCTTGCTTTCCCTGTCTCCACTCAGGGGTTGGCAGCCTCTGGACTTATTTCTGCAATTTCCTGAGCATTTTCCATGAAGTGCTGACTTGCAGTCGGCAGGCTGTATCACTTAGAGCGGTATTCAGCATCACAAAGGATCAGATCCCGTAGCTGAATTCAGCCAAGCTGGACTTACAACTTGTCAGCAGTAATCCACTGTGAGCAAGGTGACAGAGTACCAAAGATCAGCATGGCTGGATGGTTGGCACATGTGTCCCACATTTTTGGGGCACATGTATGACCGTGTGTTACATTAACACACTCTGACTTAGTCTTACGGTAAAGAACTATCAGCCTCATTCAATCTATTCATTGTGGTTGAGTGCTCACCGATTATCTGTAGGAGTGCAAATACAGCTGTTTGTTAGACATGAGACATTCATTTAGCTCTCTGTATTGTCAAATACATTATTAGCTAATTTATAGCAGGAGAATCTTTACCTCCAGTTTGTGTGATGAACCTCATTTGAACCTATTTTGCACCTATTCCATGCCTCAGCTTGCTCTGGGTAATGCGTAGTAATGTGTGAGAGCCAGAAAGAACTGCTCTTAACTTTCATAAACATACTGAGCTTCCAAGAGTGGCAATTAAAAAAAGAAATATGCATTAATTACTTTCTAATTTCTTGCTGGTAAATGCAGTCTATTTTACGTTGATTAACAAAGACACGATGCCCATGAAATCCCACAAAACCATTTTTTTCCCAATCATGTTTCAGAAAATAAATTTAATATTTTAATGCTTAACGTTAGAAATAGCTCAAAATCAGACATGAGAGTCCTAGAAATTCTAAAACACTAAATCTGAATTTCTCCGAAGGGATTTCATCTCACTTTCATATTCGGCATTATTTCTCACTGTTTTGTTTGGTGCACATAAAAGTATTTATTCATCGCCATGCTTAATATGGAGAGTGGTGAGTAGCTGGATTTTGAACCAACTTGTAATTGCTGAAAATGTCAGGGCCTCTTCTTCAATAGACATTGAAATCCCTTGTTAAACAATGACAGATATATAGCAAACAAGCAGTTGAAGAAAAGCATGCCTTATGTCACTGAAACAGTTCATAACATCACCTCCCTGTGAGGACAGTACTTATCACCTTCAGAGAAATCACTCAGATTTTTCAGGTTGAAATAGAAAATGTGCAAAAGGCCATCTAGGTGCCACATGGTATGGGAACCTACTCAAGCCTCACTGGTAGGGAAAGATTCAGATCAGCTGGAGAGAGGCCAGGAGAAGGCAAGGAGAACGAGGAGAAACCCAGAGCACATGGGCTGTAAGGAAAGACTGGAAGTCTGGTGGTGGTCGAAAGCAACAGCTAAAGAAAACTAGTGGGGAAAATTATAATAGTCTGGCTATTTACAAAGGAGTGAAATACATCTTTTCAAGTCCACTGAGAATAAAGGAAGAAGTCATTTCAAGTAAGAGAGATGTAGGTTTAGACTTCTGGGAAAAAAAAAATACCTTGTGATAAAAGTAATGAAACACTGGAATATGTTGCCAAGAGAAGGTGTTGAATTTCACCTGTCAGTGGAGATTTTTAAAAACATGTTGGGAAGATGCCTTAATGTCAGTGTAGTTGTTCCCATCTGAAAGGTTTAAGGATAGACCAGGTGTTCTTCTAAAATACAGGATCCTGAGATGGAGCCTATTTTCTATGCTTCTGTTATAGCCATTATTTTTGAGGTCTGGAAGTAAAGTAACCAGCTTTCGACCTGAAGATTTTGGAAAAAAAATATTATCTTAGGTTTTTTCATATTTTCTGCCTGTTGCTTTTAAATTTTTCTCCTTCTCTGCTCTTTCCTTCTGGATCCCTTGAAAAGGAAATTTTTGTCCCACTGTTAGATTAACCCTCCATAATCCTTACTCCATACCTGTGCAAAGCTACGCTCTTTGTTTCTCATGTGTTTCCAGAGTACGGCCCTGCAAAGTTATACTAAACCCTTGCTTGACTGTGCATTGGAATTACCCAGTTTGCAATGACAGAAGAAATTCTGTTGCTGCAGAAGGCATCAAGATTTGTTCCATGCTTCCCATCCCCAAATTGGCAAAAAGCAAAACTTTTATTGTATGCAGCCTCAGCCACCATCAATTTGGCAGTTAAAGAGGATTCTCACTCACAGAGCTGCTGTGGATTCTTTTAAAAATCAGGCCTTCAAGATAACTTCAAGTTATCTGCCTCCCTTCCAAAAGTCCCCAGAAGTTTTGTTATATATTTCAATAGCAGTAGGGCTACTTCATTGTACTGGGAAAAGATTATTTACCCTTCCTTTTTTTTTTTTTTTCTTTGCACAACAGTTCTCATAGAATACTAAATAATGCCAGCAGGATTTAAAATTGAATTCAGAATTATTTTAATTACCTTAAATGTTTTACTTTTTTTCAGACTAAATGCATAAATAGGATCGGCTCAAACATGCCTAGCAGGATGCATTTAAATGCTTCATGCAGATAGGCTATTCCCTGTTTCCTTGTTTGGTTTGGTTTTCCCTTTCTTGTTTAAAAAAAAAACTCTAGTAGTGAATGAATGAAATATAATTATGCAAATATGCTAAATCCTGTTGACAGGCAGGATGCAGGCAATGCTAACGCAAAGCTGGTAAGCTGAGGGCAACATCTACATTTCATTATTTATTAGGGACCAGATATGAAAAGGCATTTGAACACCCAGAGAGACAGTCAGTCAGTAATATTTACAAAAGGACCCAAGTGAATTAGGTGCATTATTTCTGTACAATTTTACTGGTGGCAATGTGGGTAAATTAGTGGGTGAAATTAGCAAGGAGTGGCACTCCAAATGAATCTACTATGTGATTCAGCAATCCTATGCGTTTCTCTGAATGCAAATCCCTCGTGCAAAACAAGTGTCATACTTATGCATACATCCAGACTCCCAGTTTGTAAAATTACTGTATGCTATATGTAAGGAAAGAACATTTTGTATGCTATATAGAAACTCTACTAGTGACAGTTTTACCTGTTCCTATTGAAATGCTATAGGAAATTATGGATCGTGAGCTATAATTTCAGTGGTAAAACCAAAAGTTATTTCCAAGCCTCTCTGCAAAGGTGTGTCATAAATCAGGGCAAACAGAACATGACAAAGGACTTATGTAGTTAGCATTTCTCTCCTGGAAGGTACTGAAGAAAAAGTAAAAAGAAAAAGCAATGGCATTATTGTTTCTATGTGCAATTTATGAAAGACGTGCTGTTTTTGACACAGCTACTTATGGATGCTGACATTTGAGAAGGGATTTAATCATAAGGATTACATCATAAGGATGCAAGCCTTCATATGTTGATCTAGGTTGGTAATTATGAACGAATGATGAGGGTGAAGGATTCCAATCAAAATAAACCCTAAACTTTGCCATTTTTAACAGCTTGCTATAAAACTCACACAACAAATTTGTGCTGGGTCCAGTCTACTGAGTAGTCCCATTACTGACTTGGACAATGAATTAAGGAGTACGCATGAAATTGGCAGATGGCATCTTTCTAGGAGGGATTCCAAGCACTTGGGAGGACAAGATTAGCACTCACAGTGATACTAAAATGTTACTGAAATAATCCAAAACTAACAATATGAAATTCTAAGGAGAGCTATGCTTGGGAAGGAAGAGAAGCAACTGAAAATGTGAGATGGCTAAGCAGAAAAGAAACCTGGAAGTAACGGGGAATTAAAAAAACTAGTATGTTTGAACACTATGCTGAGTAAAAAGGCTGATGTAATTATTTAGTGTTTAAAGTGTATGTATAAGTACGTATAAGTAATAGATGGAGATCTTTATTCTGTCCTGTGCAGCAGTAATAGGGCTTCAGGTAAAAGACGCAGCCTGGCTTTGAGCATGGCACTTTAAGACAAGATGCAGACAAACTGGAGTGCAGGCAAGAGCAGAAGTACTGCTAAAAGGTTTAAAGATGTGACAGAAGATTGAAAGAAATGGGTCGGTGTCATTTGGAAAAGAGAAGACTGAGGAACAGGAGCAATTCAGTAACTATCTTCTAATATGTAAAAAGATGTTAAAAAGATGTTAAAAAGAATGGTCATCAGTTACTCGCCATGTTCACCCAACATAGGAAAGAAATCCCTAGTTTAATTTTTCAAAAGGGAGAAAGAGGTTTTATGAGATTAAATAAAATTAGATTAAATTAGATATTAAAGAACAACTTTCCGGCTACAAAGGTTGTTAAGGCCTGGAAGAAACTGTCTAGGGAACTTATTTAACCTCATTATCAAAGACTTCTATGAACAGATTAGACAAAGATCAGATAGATGGTCTGAGTAGATTTGACCTTCTTTCAAAGCAGAGATTGACTCGCTGACTTTTAAAGATGCCTTACCTTCCTATATTTTTATGATGGTATTGGTAAATCACTTAGAAAAAAATATCCGTAAATTATCCTAAATCCAGAGGGTTTTTTTAAGTAACTCGCTTTTTAAAAAAGAAAAAAAAAAAAGATTCAATGCATTCACCAGCTCTTACTGATCATGTCAATGTCAGATAGCTCATCTGGGGTTTGCGTTCCAGTTTGGAAGGCTCCATTTAAAAAAAAAATACAAAAAAACCCCCAAACAACCCCCAACACATTAAAAGAAGAACCCCAGATAAACTAGTTTACCTTTCCAGAAAATGAAAGGACAATTCATCTCCCTTTGAAATAAAGTACATGATTTGTATTGATTACAAGAGATTTTGTGTTCAGGATTGAGGATTGTTGTATTTCATCACAGAGAAGTACACTTGGATTGTCATCAGATCAGTAAAAATTTCAAGTCAAAGCTAGTGCGACTGGCTCAGGAAATACCTATTAAATACATACACCATTATGTGTCCATCAATTATATGTTCATTTTAAATATTATGATACATTGGTGGGATGCTGTCAAATTTGTTTGCGTGTAGAATTTTCAGAGTTATTCTAAAGGGACTATATATAATCTTGTCACTGAAGCATTGTATGCTCTTAAACTCACGCAGTGGAATAGCGTGTTCAGCTAAGCAAGTTCTTTAAATGGCACTGTTTGTGATTGCTGATGCCAAAAATCCTACTAAGGAAGCAGCCTTATCTGAACCTTCATGTCATGACAGATGCTTTGCAAAGATTAACATTTCTGTAATCTACATGCAAGTCATTTGGTTTGACAACAGTAGGACTTGAAGAAGAAAACTTTCCCTGGGTGACAATGAACTTTAAATAGACATTAATAGGTAGCGTGTTGTAAATATTACAATTGCACACATTTCAAAGGGAGTAAAATAGCCTTTCAACATTCAGCCAAGTTAATTCTTCCTAAAACTGAAGTCTGGCTGTTCTTCAGACATCGAAGCAATCTGCCATGTAGACACCGATAGGCAGCCAGAAATGGGTAACAATAGCACCACGCAGATCTGTGGCAAGAGGTGGAGCACCCTGCTAAAAATTAGGTTTTACGTCTCTGGCTTTTTCAGACCAAGAGCTGCCTCTGCCTCCTTTCTCCCTGTCTTCTCCTTCTCATACCTACTGCATTCAGATCACTTTTACAATAATGATGTTCTCATTGTAAGCCTGTGTTTGAGACCCTACTTACACCTTATAGGCTAATGATTGGCTTTGCCCTGCTGAACATGGAGGTGTCAGTAGGTATTAATAATACTGTGAAAGAGATAACAGTATTTCCATAAATTGACCTTCTCTGATGATGACTTCGCCCCATTTCCTTCAGTTCAGTTTAATGACTTGAAGAGTGCTCGGTGATGAAACCATTCCCAAGCATAAATTATTCACCACAGGAAAAAAAAAAAGAAGTTTCATTTCACAATTTTCCATCGGTGACTGAGCCTCTGTAGGTGAATTGTCTTCAGAGGCAGAACAGTTCTTATGACCCTCATAAACTTACTCGCACCCTTTTTTTTAAAGCAAAAAAGTCTAAATAAGTAGAATAAACCATTTCTTCAAAATAAATGTTGACCCATTCATTTCTGCACTTAAAAAAAATGTCTACATGTAGAACATGTAGAAGAAAACCCATCTTTTAAAATACTTTTACTGTAGCTTATTAACAAGGAGCTTCTTTTAAAAGATACAACTAGGAAAGATCAAAGGCCTGGACTAGAACCAACATGACCATAAATATTTTAAATACTTAACATTACGTACCAGACACAAATAAACATAGAAGCAAATTATAGCTTCTATTTCTAAAGATAAAAATATACGCCATCTGAATGTTAATATTTGCATATTCAGTACTAGCTCTTAAGCTACGTTTCTGAAGGGATGATTTTTCCACTATCTCCCTGTTGCTTGCTGTATCACACCACCACATGGTACGATACCACATGGAATTCAATGTAGAGAAAAAATTCTCATCCTTATTGCAGGAAGCATTTTTCCAGGCGGGATGTGCAGGTATCCACTGCCCTTCCCTGATGTTGCTCCTGACCTGCTTCCTTGACTTCTCAGGTCTACTGGAGATGGTGGGGTGGAGCCAGCCTACTGCTGGACGGCACAGTCTGCCGCTGGCGGTCAGAGATATGCTCAGTGATGAGCTGTAAATTCTCAGCCAGATAATGAGAATGGGCACCATACAGGGCAGCTGGTGTGCAGCTCTGAAAGAGGCTTCGTACCAATACAATACCTATTTTCTGGTTTATTTTTTTTAAATGTACTTCGCAGCCTTAGCAGATTAAAAGCGTGCACCTTTGTGGTACAGCAAGGTCTGTTAAAGCATATACACTGTCATGAATGAAAATTAGGATTGAATTTATGCTGTGTATAGGGTCAAAGAGCAGAGTTTTCATTCTCTCGGCACAACTTATTATTCTTATATAATAAGTTCTTATAATAAGTTAGTACAGGATGGAAATTTTGCAGAGATTTTTGTAAATTACTTTCCCATTTAGGCACATTAAAACACCAAAACATTTCCTTCCCTTTTAAGACGTATCCTTTCAAAGATATTCCTTTCCCTGATGCTATTGGGACATTCGTTGCTTAGCCACAATACAGAAGGTATGATATGAGGAAATAAAAGCGAAGCTGTTGCATATATGCACCATAATCTTCTGATATTCAAGGGAATGTAATCTGATATTAGGAACTACCTGGCTGCTCCAAGAGGTCCCAAATTATGAAGACCTAAATCAAATCTGGTAGACCATCATATTTTAGCAATTTGATGGATTTCCTCTTGCCTTTTACCCTTATTACTGTGTAACTGCACAGAAGTTGTAATTCCTGAAGAGTCCCAGAATGGTAAATGCAGTTCAGGTCTGGGCACTTGCTGGTTTCTGCACTTGGAAAGGTAATTGAATAGGAACAAGTACAAGTGCAATTGAATATGTAGGCTAGAGGCACTAAGTTGCAGCCTCTAAGAGGTCATGCTGAAATGAATTTTTAAAAAGGACTATAAAATTGCATCTAAGATAGATGGGGTGCAAAAGCAATATTTAAATGAAATTGTTATGGATATAAGTCACTTGCCAGGCATTCTAACTATTTCCAACATAAAATATGTTTTCACTTCATATATAAAACATTGTTATTATTCACATCCTGTGTCATGTTAACATATTAAAACTTAAATGTTTAATGCATATATTAAAATTTTGTGTCATCATTAACACCGCTGATGAATACCCTTTAACAAAAATAATGGAAAAGATATGTCAAGGCAGATAATTTTTACAATTAGAATAAAAATATGTAACTTAAAGTGTGATAAGATAAAACCGTTTAATTCAAAGTTTCACAGTCCTCTCTCCTTGCTCGTGGGAATCCAACTGCCATTTGTTTTCCTATTAAATGACATTTCAAATACTTTATTATAAACATAAATCACATCTCCTTTTGAGAAGGCAAATGACAAACTAAATTTGAGGTCTGACTTGCATTTCTATGCCCTACCCAAGACTAAATAGATGAGCAGTTGCTTTATAGATTGTATTTGATGGATAAACAAAGAGAGGCAGTAGGTTATGGAAAACATGTCACTTGGAACTGACATCTGCCCTCATAATTCGTGAGTGTCTTACCCTGCCGTGTCACCTCCGCAGACATCAGCTCCCCATCCTGGTTCACAACATCCAGGGAAAGTGACTGGGTCTCTTTTTAAAGTAAAGCTGCCTCTTGTGAAATGCATACCTTTCCTTAGCGGGGGATGTTCTCTTTCGTGTGGTCAGGTAGGCGGTGAGAAACGCCCTGGGTGCCAGGATGGGGTGTGCAGAGCGATGTGTGGCTCATGGAGCAACAAGGGTGTTGGCACAGGGCTGGGATCAGAGGAAGCCTGCTCAGGCTGTCCTTTGTATGGGAATGCCATAGCACGGGCAAGACTAACCCAGTGAGGGAGATGCTGGTTAGTGTGAGATCACACTGCGGGTCAGACCTCAGAGAGCTGGGCTGTGCCAGCGTTGCGATCCCTTCCACCTGCTGTTGGTTGCACTGGGCATTTTCCTCACCAGGAGCGATCAGGCGCAGGTGAAACACCACCAGCCGCACGGCAGTCATACCACACCGTCCCAGCTTCTTGGTCATTGAGCGTGTTTAAATTGAACAGAGTTCAATTTCTCTTCCAGAGAAATTTTTCTCCATCAGTAATGATTTCCTTCCCAGCCAAAGCACGCCTGCCTGACAGGCAGGAGTTGTTGGTGATTGCAGTCCATCAACACCTCTCCCATAAACCCACACAGAGCAAATGCACACACGGCGGCCACCAATGCAAAAAATCTGTTTCATCATCACCAGCAGGGTGATAAATCTGGGCTAGATACTTTCTGCTTCTGACATGGTTAGGTTTCTTTGTACCATATCTAGAGATGCTCTCAGACCCTGCTGTATTTACCTGAATGCAGCATTCAGGTTCACTAAATGCTGTTCTACTAAACACTAAAAGCGTTCACTAAATAAGGCTTTACAAGTGGAGGAAGGAAAATAATTATCTTAATAAAATAGTAGAAACATACAAGACGCAGTATATTTATTCAGAAAGCCCTAGCATTTACACTGCAGCATTTCCAGCTCTTACTTTTTTATTACCGGTTTTATAAAGATCAGGATGTTTTGGTATTTTTTTCCTAAAACCAAATTCTTATAGTCACATGGTTAAAAGATATTCTCTGCTTTCCTATAAATATGGTGCATTTCAGCTGTAGAGAAAAATTTAAGTATGTGGCTCTTAAGGGTCCACAATCAAAAAGACAAGCAAATAAAACTTTAAGCATCTTTTATTTTTATTGGTGAACTTCTGGGGTTTTAATTCACTTTTTTTTGTGACCTGACTCAAGATTTTGAAAGCCTGTTGTTGGCAATACCGGTGCTCTTGTGGCTCAGAGATATTGTCAGCACATATTTGGAATGACCTGCATAATTCATTCATGAGTCATGCATTCAGCCCAAACACATACTGAAAAAATCCTTCACCACATCATTCATTTTTATTTAGGTGATATGTGTTTATAAAGTATAATGAAGAAACACCTAGCCTCTCTACATCTTGCAAGACCATAGCATCCTTTTGTGTTTCACCTACAACTGTGGGTGAGAAAATTAGTTTAGCCTGATTATTAGCCAAATTAATTGTAATGGGGAAGAATGTCCTGCTAGAAGATCAAGAACAAACTTAATCTCACTTTTTTTTGTGATGTAAATCAATAAATAGGTTTAAATATTTGCTTTCTGCCTAGCAGAAAATGATTTAGAAACAGCTGTTTAAAGATATTTTTTTTAGACAGATACATTAACCATGTTTTTTGAGAGAGAAAGACCAGAAGAGCTGCATACAGCTTTAAAAATTCCTGGGCGTAGCTCCCACTTTAGGAGTTGACTTTCAAAAATCTATCCCTTAACACATTTGAATCTTTCCTTTGTCACTTAAGACCTTTTCCAGTTGGATCTTTCTTAGAAAAGTCAAATCTTCAAATGTTTTCATTATTGTTTTAAGTTTTAGGAACATCAGGAATATTAAATTTGTGCCAGTGAAGTTTGGTTTAAAAAATAGGTATCTTAAGTCAGCTAATGTGATGCTGATATTCATGATACCTTAAGAAAAATCTACAGCAACAATCAAACAAGAAGTATGTAGGTTTTTCCTCATCTTTTCTGGAATCAGTTGGCTTAATGTTAGTAAATTTGAATTTTAAAAAAAACATTTTCTAATGATCAACAGCTGGAAGTAATTTTGAAAGAAGTTTCCTTCTGAAGGAATTCCATGACATAGAAAATAATCTACCAGTAAGTAAGAAAAGAGGAACATTCAGTTCTAATAACTAATGATGAAAATATCAGGGATTTTAAAAGTTCCCTGATACGTAGCAGAAAACATCAGATTCACGCGAATCTGATGAATTCAAGGAATCAGATTCCTAATTACATTTAATGTTTAATATAATTTTCTGACACTGAAACCATTCAAGGAAAAAAAATCCTACACCTTGTAAATATCCATTTTTAAATCAATTATGCATAAATTAATATTTTTTTAAAAATAATTTTTTCATATAATATGTCCTTAGGCTTTGTAGTACAAGTGTTACTCCTATGACAGTTTCACTGGAAGTAAGTTAAATTGCAAATGTCTTTTCCCCTGTAGTATGTCCAAAAAGGCACATCTAAGATAGAATGTAAATTTCTAAGAAAAATGGAAAAATAATACCTGAATAAATTATGGAAGACTAAAAAGTTATGTTCATACAAAAGAAAACGCAGAAAATATGACTGTGATATTCACCTAAGACTTAGAATATATATTTTGGAAACAAAAAGGCTTGCATTAAAATGCTGAATTAAAAACAAAACAAAACAAAAACCCATGTAAAGCTTATAATAATGAGAAGGGGGTGAATATATGAGGAAAAAAGTTAAAAAGTTAACTGTTACATAATTTCATGTACTCATGTCTAGAAAAAGATAACTGATGTTTGAAATACAGTAGATGCACATAATTGATGACTGAATAATCATGCATATGCATGAAGGTATAGTGCAATTTCAACTTCATAATATTTTGTCCTGAGATGTTAATAGGGTAGCTTTAAAAAGAAATCAAGCAGCCCTTGAGTATAAATATTTTTCTGGAGCATTTATATACTAAAGAAAATAATAGTCTAAAAGCGGATTTCAAAAGACCGTAAGGGAGATACAATCACCGTATCTTATTGAATTGGGTTATGCGTTCCCTTATAGATTATCTTGGAAAATCCCAGTGTCCACGATAACACAAATTAAAACAACTGCTGCTTTATCCATTGCACTACAAGCAGATACCTACGGCAGTCAGTGCTGACAACCAAAGTTGTCAGTTTAACACACTGGGGGGACTGAGCGAGGGTGGTAATTTCCTCTTCTCAGTGTGCAGCTCTACAGTGTTTTACAAATCACTGCTCTGTAACTGTTTTCTGCTGCTGAATTTCAAAACTGCCTTCTGTATTCGTCTGTATATATTTTTATGAAACCAGATACACATAAATCAACATTTTACAAATCTCAGCTTCTTAAATACAGTCGTGCGCGTCTGGCCTGATGACAACAGCCCTGAGCACCTGGCAGCTCCCACTGCTGCCAGTGACAGCAGCTGAATTATCAACACAAGTTTGGAGTCAGCTCGAGTACCAACACGGGCAGCCTCTGCACAGGCAATCTGGGCAGATGGGGGACCACGCTCTGGTGATGACACCAACTAGCACAAACCTTCAGGTGTTACCTGAAATGATACCTAAGCTCCCTTACCCTCTACAGCAAGACACCTGCATGCAGAGAGCCCACTGGAAATGGTTTATGCCCCCCAAAATCTCCTGAAACATGCCTAGGAATTGCTTGGGCTGGCATTGGCTGGTAGTGCTATCAAGTCCAAAGCCATGGAAGAGTCCATGCTATCAATCCAATAGCACAGGGGATCAAGGTCCAGTGCTAAGGAATATTTCCTGGCAGGCTGTACTTCAACAGTATGAATCCGGCTGCAGAAACCACCTTTATTTTCCTATTATTAAAGTATTAGAGACATAGCTTTTCTTCAGGAGCCATGGAAAAGCAAAACCAGAGAAAGAGTATTCAGGTAAGATGAAAAGCTTTATGTCAGTCCCTAATAGTAACAGACACTCAGAGCATCTCAAAGATTTTTTTCTAGGCACCATATATTTTACTCACACTTTAGGCAGGCCAGCATTTCTGTGGCAAAGCTCTAACCAAACATCACAGCTTAGCCTCAGAATAAATGATTGTTTAATTAAAAATGGTGACATATAGCCAAGTTTGGATTTATTTTTATATGAATATTTACTCAGCTAATGCACTGCAAATTACCACGTCATCATGGAATGCTGACACAAAATCCTGACTGCCATCAAAATAGAAAATAAAGGAAGGAAACTCACAGAACAGTGTTTCTAATGAAATGCAGAGCAAGATGCACAGTGATTTCAACTAGTCAATAGTTGTCAAGGCCAATGGGCTGAGCTGCTCTAAACACCTGCAACAAACCAGGGATGGGAAGAGTGCCTTCACGTGACCTTTCACACTACGGAAGCTTCCTTTACCAGGAGCCTTATGAGCTTGGTGTGACTGTTGTTTTAAAAGGCTGAGTTCAAAGAATCAGTTTCAAAGTCCATGTTGTTTCTCTCTTTCCAGAAAAGCAGCTGCTGCCTGTGGTTTCCTCTGGGGCAGGTCCCAAGCCCATCTCAGCAGGGCCAGCTGTCCTCTCTAGAAGGCTTTCCCAGTGAAAGGTACACTGACCACCCTAATGATGATAGCTGCCATTTCCACTGCTTGTAGTGAGGAAATTCAGCTTGACTCAGGGTAGGGGCCTGTCTCCTGATTTCCACAGACAGCAGTTGCAGTAGTAAGCAATAAACAAACGGGGGAAGCAGAAGATATCCTGGAGCACCAAGGGGAAAGTACTTCGAGAGTGGATGAAGAGGGTTGAAGGGAGAGGTCTGAGGGGACTGTGAGAAAAGGGTGCATGAACATGAGGCATGGGGGAAGGATGTCACAAAACAGACAGTGTGTGTGCAAGTGTAGGGTAAAAGGGTGTGAGGCGTCCAGGCAGAATGTGGGATGCAATCTGTAGACTGAAATACAACTAAAATATAATTGCACTGCTAAGCCTTAAGAATAATTGCACTGCAGTCTCTGAAGTTCATGAGATGCTAATTGCTAATATGTAGATATATAGGTAGGCATTCTTCAGTATACTTCTCACTGATGTATTAGTAGGTAATCGATACTCCTCACATAAAACATAACTACTTGCTTAGATATACTTAAATGTCATGATTTTTGGGGTTTTGGCGATAGATGGTGTTAGGGAAGTAGAGCTAATCTGCTCCTCCTCCATCATTCACTGAACAAGCAGAAAAGAAAGCTCTGAGCTGCTCTTAACTTTCTGAACAACAGAAAAAAAGGAACAATGGGGTTAAGAAAGTACATCTGTCGCTAAGCCAAATGGAAATTAAAGGCTGTCCTCAGGACCTGCTGAGGACCTTGCAAGCTGACAGTAAAAGGTAAAAGATGCCTGTGGCTTAAAAAAACTGCCTAGCCTAGGGACAGGATAGTCATTTCACCCCCAGTACACCCCAGTATTGTACCAGCAGCTTTTTCATATACAGAATCTAAGTTGTCCAGTGGCCTCAAAATACAAAATGCACCACAGAGTTGTAGCCATTTTCCTTGTGTCCATAGGCATTTTATCCAGTTGCCTACCTGTGTATGGGGATATAACCACCTACAGCATACAAACACATATAGCTAGCTTAATCACAGAATCATAGAATCGTCTAGGTTGTAAGGGACCTTAAAGATCATCTAGTCCAACCACCAACCTGACAAAAAAATAAATAAGAAATAAGCAATAAAAATAAAAAAAAAAAAAACAAAAACAAAAACCACCACTAAACCATATTCCTGAGGACCATGTCAGCCCATCTTTTGTACACCTCCAGGGATGGTGCCTCAACCACTTCCCTGGGCAGATGCCTGCCAAGCTTGAATACACACATATATGCAAAGTATTTATTGAGGAAGCCATTGCCTCTTCATCTCCTTTTGCATTTAATAAAACCATCCTCTTTCATTGAAGTAGCTAAATACATAGAACATATTAGTAAGTCTCACCCATCTTCCTATAAATTAACTAACCAGAATACAGCTTGCTGTTAGATTGCTCTGACCAGGAAGACCTTAAGAGTGTTCCCCCACCCCACATCATTTCAATTCATCTTTATTTTACTTTGCTAGAAAGTGTGCCTTTGTAACTCGCGGTGCTGGGCGACGTGCCCTGCTGTGACATGAGACGTCGGGTTCTGTCAGTCACATCAACTGATGTGATGTGACGGAGCCTAATGTGATGGGACCAATGCCCTGCCGAGCGCCTACTGTGTCACTGTGGTATTCAGAGGCGCGATTCTCTGAGAAGAAATGCAGTGAAGGAAGCCAGGCTTCCCGTGGCAAATATGGCTAAATGATTTTATAAATGAAAATGCAATCAGGTGTTTGCTGCGTATACAGGTAGTGTATTTGGTTTATTTTGCCTTTCTCTGAGCTTGCAATGGCACTTTGAGGATACCCAGTCATGAATTTCACACAAGTTGTCTGTCCATCCTATTAAACCTTGCCTAGGGTCTGAGAGTGGGCCTTGAGTGCTGCCTCTTGAGAATGCTGCTCTCCCCGGGACAAATGCTGTTTCTGGAAGGCCTGTGCACCGCTCCCTGGTGGATGCCACAGTGCAAATTTGAAGGTCTCCTCCTGTAGTCCCTCCATGTTCAGAACCAACAGCCATTGCTTTTGCTAGCAGCTTTTCACATCATACCTACTCTGTGCTCCTGAACCTCAGCAAAAAACATCTTGAGGTAGCTTGTCCTAGTGATAGTTCTTTTCAGAATGCAAACTGGGCCATGCAAAAGCACCATAAAGTTTACTCAGATCTTAAAAATCTTTTCAGAACACTTCCAAGGAAATAAACCTAGTAATCACCCATTAAACCATCACATTTAGCAGAAATGTTGGCTTTTAAGGATATGGCTTTCTCTACTCTTTTGGCAGTACGGATTTGTGCATTTTGTAACCACTAGCAGTCATAGAATCATAGAATGGTTTGGGTTGGAAGGGGCCTTACAGATCATCAAGTTCCAATGCCCCTGCCATGGGCAGGGACACCTCCCACCAGAGCAGGTTGCTCAAAGCCCCATCCAGCCTGGTCTTGAACATTTACATGGATGGCGCATCCAAAACTTTTTAGTCCTCCCACATGAGGTAGCCACATAAGCTGGTGAAGCCCAAAGAAGAAAGCAAGTCAGCCCTGTCCTCATAAGCTGCCAGTAGTACAGCTCCCAGTGAAACTGGAAGGGTAGTGAGAGTATATTATCTCTTTCTGAAGCCAGGTAAGAGCTCAAGCAAGTATTATTTATCTTTTGGCTAAGTGCTCCACTCTGTGAAATGCTGACTACCCCAACACTACATTATTGCTAGTTTCACAGTAGTGATCTTAAAGAATTCCTCTGGAACTAAATAGCTATTTCGGTTTAAGATAAAGCCAATTTTATGACAATTTTAAAAATTGCTTTGTTTACATGGGTCACCTAAATCATAATGAGATTGCTAATTAGCTTTTCACTCCCAAACCCCCCAGTTTCTGTACAGATTGATTAAGGTAGAAATATACCACTGTTTATTAATCTCATTATGGAGTACTCCAGTAAATAGCATGCAGCAACTTTGCGGGAACAGGGAAAGGCCTTTGGGTTACATAAAAGCATGGATGAAACATCTCGTCTCAGAACCCACAGAAATGTGTAAGAAAGATGGTAGATGTCTTCTGGCACATTTCCTCAGGAGTATGTCAGGCTCACTGCTTTTATACAAAAGCTCATTTGAAAACCAAAACCAAAACCAAACAAACAACAAAACCCATCAATTTTTATGTAGCTAAACAATCAATTTGTGCTCTCACACAGGAATATCACGGGTACTGCATGTTCCATCACTATAAAAACTCCTTTGTTTTTATTTTACTTTGGAAACTACCAGCTGAAAGCAAGGTGGACCAAGCACATCGAAGAATAAAGTAACCCAAAAAAGCTTGCTTTTAAAAAGAACAGCATCAGGGTTGCTTGTTGCTAGTACAAAAGCTATTATCTGAGTAGAAAACAGAAAGCAAGCTGGGTGGAGGAGCAGGGAGGGAGAGACAGAGAGCAAATCTAAGAACAGGAGCTTAAAAGGTGCTTGGAAGGTATCCATTTCCATGAGCAAAATTCACAAAGGCAAGGCAAGTTCCACATACAACAACAAACAAGAGAAGCTATGTGTCCAGGAAATCCAGTCACAACAGTCCCAACATTGAGCTGAGTGGCAGAGGGGTTATCAAAAGCAAACTAATTACAAGCACCGCATAGAGCATATTCATGAAACCTTCCTTCACTGCCATATGTAGCTGCCAACTTGCAGCCTTGAGTCAGGCAGCTTTTTAAAACTCTTACTTGGAGCCAAGAAACAGTTTCTTATATTTAGGACCATAAATTGGTCATTTGAATGTAGATGACTGTCTCATTCCTCCTGATGGGAAGATAAGCCAGCAGGAACAGTGTTCCTCTTGGGAAGTAAGTTTAAACACTTTCAAACAGGGGGCAAGGCTCAGGTTTCCCAGTCACATGCAAGAATTCCAACCTACTAATCAAATCCTATTTTCCAAAAGGCAGACTTTCCTTTTTGGCTCCACCACACCCTTTTCCCCTCAGGCTTCACACCATGCCTCTGAATGACAGTGACTGTGCAGTAAAGTAATGACAATGCTGCTGGGTGCACACCTACCTCCCCAGGCCCATCACGAGGTTCAGATGTTGGTATGGTAAGGTTGCAAAGCCCTAGAGGGCTTAGGCTCCATGAGGCTCCTTCCATCTAAGATAAGAGCAACTCTGCATGCATGTGGTAACATCATTTTAAGGCTATAAATAACCTTTGTGGTGTAAATGTAAGTTCCTGGATAGCCTCTCCTACCCTTAATAGTTAGGCAAGGTAATTGTTATTTATTTTTTAATCATTCTCTTTGATTTAATTGCCTATATGCTCCTTAGGGTGCATTTTAATTACCAAACTGCTACTTTGGATGCCTGCTAAGTACTAAGGCATAAAAGTGAGTCTTGAAATTCAGGATAAGGTGAGTTCCTCATTGCTGGACAACAGCTGGCATTGGCCCATAATTTGCAATCCAGGATTTACAAGGTACAGGTGAAATCCTCTCATTCACAGCATAAGTGAAGACAGGTGGTGGTGAGGAGGTTAAGAGGGCTGATGACATCTACCTCTTTCCTCCTTCCCCGTCAATATGCACAGATGGATGTCATAGCCACATCCCAGCACCTGTGACATGGGATCATCATGATGCATTTCTGCACCAGTTGCTGGAAAGAGCCTAGCTTACAGAAGGAAATTTCCAGGAAAGGGCTTTCACTGCCAGCACGACTCCACTGAGGTTGGGGCTGGTAGGTGCTGGCACCACAGCTGCTTCCTCTGGTGCTCCAGAACTGGAAGGGAAGATGGCAGTCCTGTACAAAGGATGCTGTCAGGGCATTGTCAAGCTGACTCCGGAGGACAAGAAAATATTTCCGCTGTGGATGTGGTCTCTGGCAGTGTGCAATGAAATGACCACCATCTGAGATGGCTGAAATAGTTTTGGGACACGTCTAGGAGGAGGGTCACTGGAGGGAGCGGTGTGGCTTGGCAAGGAGATGAATTGCATGATCTAATAGGTGTCTTCCACCTCCAGTATTTATGACTCCCTGATTATTGGTAAGGAATGAGCTAGAGGAAGAGACAGCAGTTGATGGATTAGGATGCTACTTAATTTTCATTACATGCCTCTTCAGCTGGAAAACGAGGCCTTTTAACCGTCCCCATGCAAGCTCCCTGCTTGAACATCCATTGCAGGTTGTTTAGTAAAAATCATGTTGTTTAGACACTTAAGCATGCTTCCTCACACTTTGTGTGAGTGGCGGTTAAATGGTGCTATTATGTTTATATCTAACACTTAGGCACTTGCATGTTGTTTATGTAGAGAGATCTGTAGCCCCGTTGTGATAGGCAGTGCTGAGGGGAGCAGTAAAGACGCTTCTCTCAGGGTAGCTTGACTGGTCTTTGTTCACAGCAGGATAGCAATTAAAACCACAGCATTTGAGGGGCAAATATAAAAAATAAAGGGCCATTTACATTTTTGCAAGGGAAAAGAAGATTCTGTAGCTTGATTAGTTTTAGGAGCCTTTCAGATAAAATTATTCTTTTTCTTTTTACTGTTATTTTAAGGCACTTGATTCTTTGTTCCAAGTGATAGAATGATTTCAAGTCTTTCAATGATATCCATTCATTCTGAATAGCTTTTCCCTGTCTCTTCCTATATGTAACTCCTCCATTAGTTTCAGTCTTGAAGCAATATCATGTAATAATAGACTAAAACTTTCTTTCGTCTTTCTTTGTGCATATAGGCCCCAAAGACTTTGTGGGAAATATTATTTTGTCTAGGGCTTTTAACAGGCAAAAGAAAAAGTGTCAACAATTACATTTGAAGTGTGGACATTGTACATAAAATAATTACATTTCATGGCTTTTCCTTTTGGGGAAAAAAATTGCCGTTATAAAAGTAGTTTCCACGGGGTGAAATTTTCAAAAGAGCCAAGCATCCACAATTGGGACCAGATTTCTAGAAGGCTTTAGCTCTGGCATAGAAATAAGTGGCCAGATGTCCAAAGAACTCTAAACATTAGATTGTGAACATTTATAGAAATCTGGCCTGTATTTAAGAGCATAAATGGGAGCTGAGCTCTTTGGAAAAATCTAGCCCCCATGCTGGGTGTTGAGCTGGCTTGAAAAAAAAAAAAAGTCTGAGTCTGAGGCTGTTTTGGTGGGGGGATTGGCTTTTTGTTTTGGGTTTTTTTTTTGGTTTTGTTTTGTTTAGTTTTTTTTTTTTCCTTGTTGTTTTTAAAAGAAAACTGATCTTGCATGTCATTAAGTTGTTTATTGGTTTTGTGGAGCTTTTCACTTCTAAGCACATATTTCAGTTTTGCCATCCGAATAGTCCAATTGCCTTTAAGCAATATTGATGTGCTTAAAATTAAGCGTGTGCTTTGCTGGGCTGAAGATTGAGTTTACCATTTGAAATCCCACCCCTTTAAGCTGTGAAATGTGTACTGTCTTTACCAACAGGCCACACGCATGGAGGAGGTATGATTGAATGGTGGCCAGTCACAGTAATGCAAAGCTTGTCTCAACAGCTGTGGCAGTGTAACTGACAGTGTCCTCTCAATAAACTCTCCTGATAACTTCTAAATATCACAGTTGAACCACAAATAACATGATAAAATTCTTTTAAGTAAAGTATTGACAACACTTCCTCTAGACCTGGACAAGAAAAGCCAAGTAGGGCAGCAATGAAAGCTCAGATTTACTGAGCTCATTATTTTCCAAACTTTTAGGGAGCATTTCATTGGGGTGGAGTTGGACAGGGGCTCCAGGCAATTCTTTGGTTTTCTGAACAAGACTCGGTGTTACCAGAGATTAGAGTACAGTGGCAAGCTAGGCTGCATACTCTATAGCCTGTATTTTGAGGCTTAAAGAAGGCATCCAAATTGTTTCATCCCAAAATAAAGTTTCAGTGTTTTGTCCCACACTTCCTTGGAATAATTATTTGGCTCTATTATCACTTGTATGAAAAGTAATGTATTTTTCACAATATGAGGAAGCAAATCATAAATACAGCTGTAGCTTCAAAGGATATTGGGATGAAGGAGGATTAGAGTACCGTATAAATACAGGAGAAACCCCTTTTAAAGATGGGGAGATAAATGGAATCCTTTTGGTAACCATATGTGGTAAACTTGTATACTGATGATTTGGTCTTCTCACCCATAGGAGAAGTTCATTATATATAAAGAGGAGCTTTAGAAGATCTGACTACTTTTACCTAATCCTTTAACATATTATTCTGAAAACAATCATAAAATAGTTGGAATAGGAAATATTGTGATGCAAGTTATAGACTTTTTTTTTGTTCAACCTTTTGAGGCCAGTTAATATCATTGATGAGCCCAAGTCAGAGCTTCAAGAAGGTTTCTGCGTCAACCCAGAGATGGATCTCTGTTATGGGACAGTCAACCTCAGCAAATTGAAATGCCTCCAGATTGTTGGAATGGTCAGGGTTGGATCCATTCCTGGATGCACAATTTTCAAAGCTGTCATTTTGGAAAATCACAGCAAAGCTTGCTTTGAATATTACATCCCATATAGAAGCCTAAAAATGTTATTGGATATTGTAAAGCGGTGGACAGCTGCTAGTGTACAAGACTGAATGGATTTGAGGTCAGGCGATCTCAAGGTTAGCTGATGGATGAGATAAATACCTCTCATCACTATGCTGGATCAATCCTTAGTTAAGTGCTAGATTTATGACTGCTTCTCCCATCCATTTTCAGATTCTCTCATTGTTTCTGCTTTGGCTCAGGGCCAAATTAAGTTGTTCTACTATAAGTCAATGTTTAGAGCCCCAGGTCCTGGAGTAGAAAGCAATTTCACAACCTCTCCTCTCAATTAAAAGAAAATACTAATTTTGTGAATTCAGTATTTGTCAGTGTATAGCATGTACTGCCTTCACATGTCCAAGCCCTGTTCTCATGGCTTTCAGACTGATTACTGCAACATATAATCCTGACTGGAATATTTTCTGGAGCTGGCATGACCTGATTCTTAATTCCTAATTCCCCTGATCCCTACTTGTGGGAACAGAAAGGTAAGAAAGGAAGGAGAAGTATGGTTCTGTCCTGCGTATCCTATTCTGCTCCACAGCTGAAGCCACCACATCTCACAGCCCCCATGATGTTTTGGAAGCGGTGCAGAGTTTTCCTTTCACAGAAAACCTGAAATTTCATGGGGTGTTGAGAATCCTAGCCAGCAGGTAGCTACTGTGTTGAAATGCCACCGAGTTGTTCATGTAACCAAGCTGCGACCAAGAAGTCAGCACCTTCCAACATCTCCAGGCCTGCCAATCTCAGAGCTAGACAAATCCACAAGGAATGATTTTTCATCTTCTGCATAAAATTCTGTTGGGAGCAGATTTTTCCAACAGAAAGTTGTTAAGCATTTCCATACAGCCTAATTTTCCGTCCATCAGTGGCACTGTGAAGTTGAACTGCTATCTCAGGCAGCTACCATGAATGCATGTCTTGGAGCTCCACCAAGGCTTTTTCCCGTGGAGAGATTGTTCAGTTCTGCTGGAGATACTGAACAACACTAACTCTTGCCAAAACATTTCCTTGTACATTTATTTAGCAATGTATTAAATGGCTATTCCTTTAGCTTTTATCCACACCTATTCAGAAATTGCCTTTTTTTTTTTTGTCAGTTTTGAATTAAAAAGACTGAAAGTGTTGTCTATCCTAGCTGTGGACAGAACAGCATTAAACAGAAAGCGTATGCGAAACTAAACCAGCCCAGCACTGACAACCAGGCTAATGATCATAAAGGTATTGAGCACACAGGTCTTTAAGTAGATAGGTCAATAAAACATCTAGGTACACTTTTTAAACCCTGTATACCACCAAAGTTGTGTCCATGCTGACCTTCTGTGGCCTGGTAAGAAAAAACTGGCCAGAGTCACAAGACTCCCTATTTGTATATCCAAATCCACTGTCATCCTGCAAAAAATCCCTCTAGTTAGGACAACCGTTACTGAGAAGTCTCAAACAGAAGCAGAACCTTTCCAAGCAATGCTTTGCAACTCCAAAGCATGCCTCTTAAGTGGGAGGAGCAGCTTTCTCTGCCTCTCTTACTTAATCCCTTGCGCAAAACAATTAACTGTGGGCAAAGTGAACTGCAATCGCGACTTCTAAATTCAATAGAATTTCCAAATCCAGAGCAAAGTAGTTCTGCTCTCAGGCTAAGAGCCTGGGAATCTTCACTAAAGAACAATCTTTTTCCCTCAAAGGCCTGTGAATAGTACCACGGCTGAAAATTTTCCAAGGTTCTGAAAACATAGATTCACTGATGTAAAAATAACTTGAAAGACAACAATGTAATATATCAAAGCAATAATGCAAAAATCATACTTAGCTCTCGTCAATGTAAAGCAATTTGATAAAGTTAAATAAATATCCAAAATTTTTTTTTTTGGCAATCTCAAACTGGGATTTTAATTTATTTGATGTTTTTCTGGGATTTCAATCAGTGGCCCAACCTGAGCCAAAAGAAAATTTCTAAAGATTAGATGCTTGCATGGAATTTGCAGAGTAAGTTATCCACACTAAGAATTGCTAATAGAAATAAAGTTATTCCCGTGTGTATCTGTGCAGCACTGAGGCCTACTAGAAACCAGAAGAAATGAAGCACTTAAATACTGCCATAGATTAGTTTTTTTTTAGAGGAGAGGACTCACCTGCTTCTCCTGTGCTTTAGTTTGCTCTTGTCTTTAAATATGTCATTATAGGACTGAATATATAAATAATGATCGTGTAATGCACTGAAAAGGCAGTCACTTACTGGGTGCTGTCTATACAGTCACTTCTAGCTGGGATGCTGGTCCTGAACACTTGAATTCCCTCTTTTGCCTTTCACCCCCTTCTTCTCTGCCAAGATGTAATTTCCATACTGGGTTGTATAAACAGTGGTGGGAATAACGCTTCTAACTGCATCTCCACTTCTATTAAAAACAAACGTTTCCACATAAATCTGCTAATGTAAGGCATAGTATTCCTTACAATTTTTTCCCTGTTAATGATGAAAACAAATGAGTAAGATTTATCTCTTTGACAAGTCATGTGGGCGTGAATCTTTAATTAGCATATAACAGGTTTAGACTTCAAATCCCTATAGGCGTGGGAATCACTTAAAGAAGAAAATCCCACTTGGTAAATCTCTGGCTCAGGAAGCCAAGAATGTTATTTTAAGAGATACCTGTAAAGATGAAGATTGCAATCTTCATGCATGTCAAGGTAAAAAAGCAAGCTATTTCATCTCCCAGAAACTCGGTGACCATACTTTGATGACAAGCCAGATGGCAGCTGTTCCCCAAGCCTGGTGCCAAGAAAGATGATTGGAGCTGCAATTTACCTTCCGTGGTGAAGCTCAATGCTGGAGCATACCACAGCTGCGAATTTGGCTGCTGCCAGTAGGTGTGTGCACAGTTGGTTTCCTCCCAATTTGGATTCATCAGGTAAGAGGCTGTATCAGTACCCAGCAATTATGAAATTGGCATGCGTTGGATTGTTTACTCACAGTAATATTCCTACTGGACTTTATTAAAACACCATCTGTTGTCAGTGCAGACAAAGAATCAAACCAGAAATATCCATGGAGAGAGTGTGTGTGCGCGCGTGTGTGCGTGTGTGTGTAGATGTTCAGCTGTGTTGCAGGATCAGGTCACATTTGATATTCTCTTTTCTTCCTTCACAAGTAGCTTTTCATAATATGCCTGCATTCCTAATCAATATTTCCCCCTAGAAAATAAAATTACATTGAAAAAAAAAAAAATGTGGTCAAAGTGAGGTTGTATCTCTGCGTCATGCTGGAATGGAAACAAATGAATCTTTGCGTATGGGTGGAACTCAACCACATTAGCTTCACTACAAATTAAAGTTGAAATGGTTGAAGAAAAAGTCATCTGACTGAACGATGCTCAGTTAGAACAAACTTCTGAGTTAATGTGTAGTATATAGGGTGAGTAATAAAAGGTATCTGCCAATAATAATATCTTTAGGGCTTGAGAAAAAAAGGGACTAGCTTTTACAATCAGCTGTTTTCTCTTGCTTTTCTTTTTTTTTTTAAATCTCTCAGATGGGGATCAGATATTTCTAATACACAGCTGGTCTCCACAAATGGCCAAGTATAATTTTTTCATATACCAGCATATAATTCCAGGTGAAATTAATTAGTTCGAATTCTTCATCAGGTAACACACTAATAAAATACGATGCAAGTAATTAAAAATGCAAATACAGGGAAGAGAGCAGTAAAACTTAGATATGTCATTTCAGTCCTACAAAAAGGCATCTGTCAATTTAGATCTTTAGTGCATGCACTCACACACACTCACATACACAAAAAAAAGCCTTTAAAAATAAAAATGTAAACAAGTCCCAGTTCACCTCGTAAGATTAAAGCTGTAATAAAGGAAGAGAACACAAGCCAAGAACACCCCCTGGGAGAAGGAGGAAAGTGTGTTAAAATGCTTGGGTTGTTTATGAACTAAGTGTTCGGAGATCTCTCAGTACTGAATGAAGGAGTTGGGGTATTTTAGAGGACCCACAGGGAGGTTGTTTACTACTATAGGGAGTCACTAAAGTCTGTTTTGCTCAGCATACCCAGCCATCAGAAAGAAAACATTAGTTCTGACATAAGTGAGTGCAATCTACCACCTGCAATGGGAAGTGCACAGTTGAAAGGGAGGGAATTTGCCCCACATATGAGCCCATCTATGTTGCGTTGTTCAATTTCATCTACAAATGAGGGCTAAGTTCTTTCCTAAGATAAAGCCACAAAACCTGAGATGGCAGAAGTTTGACTGCAGGCAGAGTAGAACATCATTTCCATGACTAAGATATAATTGCCTTTCCATTACATCCTTCAGCACATCCAAGGAGTAGGTTCATCTTTTTAACTGTGCACATTTTGGCTGCAATTGGTGCACATAAGATGTGAGCTTTTTCTTTCTTTCTTCTTGATGGTAATTTTGGCCAAATTATGGTGGTGTTACTTACCACCCTCAAAACCCATTCTGCCATGTGGTGGTGTGGAGCTGCAGAGTTCAGCCTCCCATAAGGTCAAGGGCAGCTCCACAGGCAGCAGAACCAGGCAGATTAGGAGATAACACAGATGTGAGCTGTCTCCTAGGGACCATCTGCTGTAAACTCACAGCTCCTCTCCCATGGGGGAGGCCTCTCAGAAAGAGAGAGATCCAAATGATCTTGTGTACCTTCAAGCTGAACCATAGACCAGAGGTTTCACAGCTCTGGCTAATGCTTGAAAGGAATACCAAATAATGATTCATATCATAGAATCATAAAATGGTTTGGGTTGGAAGGGACCTTAAAGATCATTCTTAAACAAATCAGGCGAAATGAGGAAAAGTAGCAGGATTCATACCTGTCCCCAACACCTAACCTTTCAGCCTCAGACATTCAAGGTTTATAAAATGGCAACACTTAGAAAAAAGGAGGCACTCAGATCAGCACTGGTCCAGTTAAACCAGGTGGACTTCCATCCTTCGCTACATCATGAAACATGAAATATCTTTAAACTACATCTGTCAAGTCTCTTAGAGGGAATACAGCACTCATGATCTGACCTTCCAATGGCTTATTCTATTGCTAACATTTGAAATGTGGATTTAAATTATTTGGAGGTCTTCAGTTGCTCTGATAATACTAAAAGCAAAAGGCACGCTTCCCAGTCAGCCTCTCTGAAGAAGGAGAAAGATGGTTCCCATCACAAAGTTTTTATTCTGTATATCCATTCAGCCTCCAAGCCTCCTCTATGGGGGTGATGGGAAGAGGGTGGGAAGAAAGATAAATAAATACATAAAATAAAACTGCCAACTGTTCCACAACAGAAAGGTTTTTACGATCCACAGGTCCACTAGGAATTCAACAGAAGCAACTAATTACAAGAACCAAACAATTCTCCTCCCCAAAGTGCAGCGTGCAGAAATGACCTGTTAGAAAGACGGATGCCAAATCTGTTTGCCAGCAGCAGGGCCAGGGTTTGCCCCGTGCTGGAGCTGGAAGGGCATTGCTGGCACACGCGCTGCCTCCCGCTCTACCTGTGCATCCACACTTCCAGAATAGTCTGCCACGCTGTGCAATGCAAACATGCTGAGGCTGTATAACATCTGTGCCAGAACTTCTGCATCCTTATAAATCATTTCCCAGCTCTTGCTGGGGCAACAAGGAAGAAAATGTTGGCATATAAATGTAAATCACTGTACGTCCTCTGGAATAGAATAATAATTGTGTTGATTTACCAGCCATGCACTGTTCCCAGGGACGGATGGGAAGTATTGGCAAAGAAAGGTCTCTACTTCCAGCAAAAGAACAGATTTGCTGAACTACACAAAAGGGGTTGGAATAATCAGAGATGCTTCTGTCTATGAAATTTGTTTCCTGTTAGACTGAGCGTGAGGGCTTCACCTCATTGCAGGTTGAAATGTAATTACTTCACCTCCGGTCACATCCAAAATAAAAGTGTACAGAGACATTATTGAATCAGTTACATGGTGAGCACATAAGGGCAAGGTTTTTCCTCCTATGTGGGCTGAATACCTCTGAAATCACTGCCTGCGTGCATTCCCAGGCAGAACTGAGGCATTCTGAGGTACTGAACTGAGGCACTGAAGCACGCCCCAAACAAGAAATTCACCAAGTTGAATAAATTACAGTTTACTTATTTTCCTTGCCTGAAAACCCAAGTAGGAAAACTTAGCTCAATTGAGGTCAGTGATAAAACTCTCACTAGGATCAAGGTTTCACCCATCAAATCTAATGTCTCTTTATGACTACAGCTGTAAAGCCTAGGACTCACTTTAGAGGGTTTTGTGCATTTTTGGTCTGAAATTTCTATTTAAAACAAGCTCACTATCATATTTAATCTCTCACCACCTACAAATTTATTATGAAAAGAACACAGTTATTCTAGCACACAGTAAGAGCATCAACCTATAGCCACACTAATGGAATAAAATGCACACTAGTCAATTCATACTTTCTCATTACCTTCCAGCAGCAACACTTTGTTTAATTTTCCATACCGTATTGGCCACAATAAAATATGTAAAAAAATTTTACAAATGTTTCAGGATTTTGTGGGAGATTGCCAGACTGCTTTTCTTGTATGACAGCTACATGACGCTAACAAATTACTATCTAGACATTCACTAATATTTCATGAGAATACTATTGTCTCAAAATTTTCTGTATTCTGCACCTGTACTTTATGAACTCACAATCACTCAAACACACACAGTCTTGTACGTTTCATCGTATTATCTGTTCCCTCTGAACAGCTGAAGCTGAAAACCTTTTGCGAGTCACACCATATATCGGGGGCTGAATTCACAGTCTGTGCACACTAGGGCACAAGCAGAACCATACGAAAAATCATGAGATACAAAAGTTTTGTTCTAGGGCATCTAGACTGCAATTTTAAATACATATATATATATATATATGTATAAGTACCACTTGTGAAATAGCATGTTGTATTTCAAAGCAATACTGTAGCATTAGTCTGAATACTTTAAAAGTATTTTTACTGCTTTTACCTTTGTGTGTATGCCAGCTTTTTTTGTGGACTTTTCTTAAGTTCTAGTATTTTTTTCAATTTATATAACTCTTTTATTGTGAAAGACCCAGACACTTAATAATCTTTGAGTGTGTGCATGGCAGAAGGTTTTAATGTCCCAGATCAAAATTCCAAATGATACAAAAATCAGAAGATTTTTATCACACCTATGTCAAACAAAACCTGTGATAGCAGGTATTATGTTTGGTAACAAAATTTCCAGAATGATATACACAGAATAGTGTATGTTATATACTCCTTCATTATTATAGACCTCATTCTTTGACATTATACATTATTATACTACATTATTATCTATTTCATTATTATATATAATTATTATATACTATTACATGATCAACCATTACCTTACTGTGAAAAAGATCACTAAAGTCCAAACAAAGCAAGGCAAAAAGCAGACTAAGCCAAACATCAGAATCTATTTTTACAACGAAAAAAGTGACAGAGTAACTCTAATGTGTAGCATCCTTATTTTTAATGCCTCAAGTGAACAATACCATACAGTAAATTGCACAGTAATTAGGGTATCCAGAATGATAAAAAGATCGCCTAATATTTCAAGTTAAACCTTAGGCTTTCCAACACATCTCAGACCTAAAATATTCTTCTTACTTAACAGAAGTTACTTGAATGTCCATCAACTAATCTAAGCAAGTTACACCAGATACACTTCGGGATGGGAGAAGTCATCATCTGGCAGTGCCAGCTTTCTCTTCAGGAGAACCAAGCAATTTCTTGAGGCTAGAAATTAGTACAACCAACTTTACTTCAGACAAGCAGCTAGGATGCGGGCAGAATGCATGTGGGGACATCAGGGAAGCATTGTTTGGAAGTTACCTTGCTGTTCACTGGAGACCCAGCCAAGCAAGAAAAAACCTGTTTTCAGAAAAACATACTCAGCAGCGACAAACTCCATACAGCTTGGGCCTTGCAGATTCATATTCCTAAATTAAAACATAATTCTTTAAAAAAAATGTCTGCCAGGTATACATGTCCATGACCTCAGAGTCCATGCCCAAGAATTAAGTAAGCATAGTCAGAAAAATGGAAGCTGGATGTATGAGTCTTCACTCTTACCACATCACAGAAACCTGATTGGCTAGCACCAATCTCAGCCCACATTTTCCTAAAGGAAAATTAATTTCCTACTTTTCCTGAAGTGCCCCTACTGATGATAACAAATATATCCACCTATCCACCCCTGGATAAAAAGGTATTCAGTACTAATAGCTTCACAGTTATAATCCAGACTTCAAACTCTGCTTTCTAATAAGACATAAAAATAATAAAACAAAATCACCAGTGCTGTTTGGCAGATGTCTGAAAGCCAATGCCACTGGGCCCAATGCTCAGGGATTTTAGATTCTCATTTGGTCATATGGCTCTTTCATAAGAAAGACATGGCTCTACACATTCTGTGCAACACATTTAATGCTGCCTGTCATCTGATATTCTTTTTACGCTTCCAAAAGAAAACAGAAGTGAACAGAAATGACCTTAATGCCAGGTTTTTTCTACCAAATGAAGCTGACCAGCCTACCAAAGTCAGATATGGCTCCATCACCAAGGCAGCCAACAACAAATTTCCAGCTGAGGCTTTCCTCAATACCCTATTATTATTTCATGTCTGACTTGAAATCATGAAATGAGCTGGTGAGGTAAAATATGCAGAAGTTCTAGCAACACACTGTCTTTGTTTCAAATGCAAATAACATCATCTTCCAGCATTCACTTAAAACCAAAGCAAAACAATGCCTAGATGAAGGCCAGCTGGTTAAAGCAATTCTCATATTCACACAAATAAACCAAACCCTATAAATACTCATTAAGATACTGCTCCCAAGCTGCATTAAAAAATGAGAGATTGCTATTTATTGTTGTTATTCTATCTATTTAAAAAATCTTGGGATACACTTACACAAAAAGGTGCTAGGGGACACATAAAAAGAGAGGAGGAGAGACAGAAAGAGAAAAAAATACCACATTTTTGGAAATGAGAGTCACTTTATTGAAGAAATAAAGATTTCCTATATAAAGTAAAATACTAATCACTGCAGTTTACATAAAAGCTCTGCCTACGGAGTCTGCATAAGAGATACTTCTAACTTCTGTGTTTCCCTTGCTCTTTCTTTTTTATTCATCATTTATTTGTTCTTCTGTTCTATTGATTGAAATTGGGTAGTCAGGCAGCTAGGAATTGTAACTTAAGAAATGAAGTGGTTTTTTGCATTTTAAAAAATATATTAAAAAAAATTCCTCAACAAACCCATCCGTTACCTTGACCATATTCTCAACTGTTATAAAGAGATTCGGCTCTGGTGGGGAAGCTGCACTTTTTGCTGAGAACTCTCAGCAGAAGACCTGACGCTGAAGTTTGATATTTAGATTTGCTGCAATTTGCCAGGTCGTTCTGATATGTATGCCTGGTTGTTCTGTCTTCCACCTCTATAGGCATCATGCCAGTAGACACTACTAACTAACAATAAACCAAAGCACTATACCAAAATCAAAATGCATTTAGGTTCATCATTTTTTTGGTGTTCGGATTTTTGTATTTATTTTAAATATTGAAAAATGACAATAAGCTGAGATCATTTCTGACTTTTAAAAGAGCAGGACCCTTTTTCCTTCTGTTGATGCTCTCTTCTTGATTCCTTGTTTTGTTAATTTATATCTTGCCTGACACACTAAGTCTTGGCAGTGGAGGTATTTCTAGTTTGCCTGGACAGTCCCCAGGAAAACAGGACCCTAAGCCATGTTTTGCTTTTCTAACTTATAAATATTTAGAAAATTACTGTAATAAAATGTGGATCTATGATATAGCTTAATGAATGTCAGAAATATGACAGAGGTGTGTAAGTACTGCATGTTCATTCACTGATTATCCGCTAAAATCTAGAAACTTTCTTATGAAAATACAATAGGGAAAGGACAGTTACATGACTTGATGCTTTCTCTTCTTCAGCATCTTCAATTTTAATGAAAAGTCTTTGATGTGGAGTAAATCATGGTCAGCAATTGAAAAAACTCTGCTTCACAGATTATTTATTCTGCTTCTGCTGCCCCCCTCAACCATCAATTTTAATTCTGAAGTACGGCTGAGTTTAGCAGTGCTACAGGGATTCATTTTCTTTGAGGACAACAAAACATCCTGAAGAGAAACAGATAGCTGTGCTACATTGCTGCTTTGTACCAAGCAGGCACCTGTGTTCACTACTTCTGGTGCGTACGTAGCATTTATCTGTACTATGGATGCAGTGATGACTGGGAAGCAGATTTTCACCAGTATATAGGCTAGCAATTATACAGACATGAGTCAATGGTCATTGGTCAGAGAGATGGCAAGGCTGCTCGGATCCTGATGTTTAACGATAGGTCCTTTGCCTTGAATAATTACAAATCCTGTATGGCTGACATATCTTAATTCATGAGATCCTGGTGCGTATAATTGGATAGAAGTATGAACTTGATTACACTAGTGAACTTGCTTTCCAGATCAAAAAAAAAAAAAAAAAGTGATAACAGGCTTCTTTGTCATCAAAGGGTAAAGAAATGTGACAATCTGGGAGCCAGTTTTAGGACCCCATCTGCTAAACCAGAGAGAAATCAAGATTTTACAGTCCTATAAATACTTTAGTGTAATAAATTTTTTTACCAAGTGAACTTGCTTTCCAAAAAAAAAAAAAAAAAAAAAAGTGATAACAGGCTTCTTTGTCATCAAAGGGTAAAGAAATGTGACAATCTGGGAGCCAGTTTTAGGACCCCATCTGCTAAACCAGAGAGAAATCAAGATTTTACAGTTCTATAAATATTTTAGTGTATGCCATCATTTATGAACTCTGGCAGCTATCATAAAATCTCTCTGACTTTTGTTACAACTGCATATAAGGCCAGAAAATTGCATCTCATGGTAAACCATAAAAACCTAAGTAAAAGCACCATTCCTTTCAGTATATTCTAAAAATATACAACCTCCCTGTCAGTACATGGCAGGGTAGTTACCATCCCAAGATGCCTGTTTCTCTCTCATTTTTTTTTATCTGATCTTACCCTGGTCTTTTCAAACCCTTTTGTATTTCAGTATCCTTTTATGTTCCATAAATAACAGCCATCACAATATAACAGCTGAAATAGCTTTTACTTTGTCACAACGTACTGTAAGCAAGAGACACTTGGGTGATGCTAATGCCGTGGATACAGGAAGAATTTATGCTGACCTTTTCTCTAATTGTTCCTGAAATGATTTTCATTCAGTGGTGAGTTTCTTTAGAGCCCTGAAAGGGAGCTCGCCTCAGAGCAGGTTCTGATGCTTTAATCACCCAGCAGAAAAACCTCCATAAAAAAAAGACATAAATAAAGAGTTATCCTGAGATTAACAATGCTGCTTTTAAACTTAAACCTGCAGTCCTGCCCTGTGTTACAAAGTGTCTCTAGAAGATATAGAGATTAGGTACCATCAAGTTTGTGATAGCAGAGAATATTCTGACATTCCAGGTTGGATCTGCACTCTTTGAATTATAAGACAATACTGGCTGAAACCACCTGCCAGCCTGACTAATAGTAATTTATAGTTTATCTCAGCAAAATTTCTAGAACACATTTCCTTGAACAACTCTTGGGGGAAGCACCAAACAAGAAGAGAGACAATACCTCTACAAATAAATGCAGAAGTCAACAGGTTATCAAAGATCCTAAACTCGGGAAAGAAATTTATCAAATTTAAGGCTAAATTTCAGAAGGTGTTCGGACAGCACATGATGTAAAATCTCAGTCAGGCAAAACAGAAAGCTGAACATTGAAGTTACTGCACGTGCAAGTGTTGGCAAAATAGAACTTAAGACTTCCTGTAGCTCCTGGTATTACTATGTCTTAGGACCTGCATTTGTTTTTATTAAACAAAGTTTGATCTTTCATAAAAAATACAGAGGTGTCTCACATATGTATATATGCACATTATGTACTATATAAATCAATATATATGAGGTATTTATGGACAGTAAAAGAATAAATACTCAACAATTTTTTTCTTTCTATTTTTCATTATTTCCTAGTACATTCAAATTGTTGCTAATTAATTTGTTACATACACTTTTAAAAATATAGAATGCTTGGTCAACACCTGGAAAAATTATTATGGAAATTTATCCTTGTGATAACAACTCTGTTGACCTCATCTTGGTTAGCAGAGAGGTTAATTTAGTAGCTGGTGTCTGAATAAACGTAAGAGAGATTTCAGTAATTTTTGAAAGGTCATGCTCCATTCAATAGCAGTTCTGCTTCTTTCTCAAGAAGAATTATTCTTCCATGATGAGCACACTGATTCCTATACACAGTGCAATCATTTAGGACAACTTTAAAGCATTTTGGAGTCTGAATAAAAATTCTCTCCTATCAACTGTATGAATGGTTTTGCTCTTTGCATTACTTTTTCTGTTCTAGTCTCAGCTCTGTTAGCTCATCTAGGTGATGTAGGCCAAGAAAATGTTTCTCACTCAGAGAAATCTCCATTGCTGTATTCTCTTTTATACCTAAGCGCATTTCAGGTTATTTTTTTCAGCCTTCAGGTGCTCTAATACAAACTGAAAGATGGATAGACATGGGTCCCATTTTGCACTATGAATCAAATTCTGTCCTTTGGTTGTTTTGATCTGTTCAAACTACTGGCCATTTCTTGAAAATTCATTAATGTCTTTTTAGGCAGGATTTCCCTCAGTATCCATGTACTGGTCCAAACCTAGAAAAGGTTTTGTTTGTAAAATTCTGAAGCCACCACATAATGATGTCATCAGGAAAAGAATTTTATTTCTTCTTTTACTCTCCATGATATCTCATGGCCTGAAAAGCAAGCAATATTTCTGCTACAGTAAAATAGTTAGTCAATGGGCAGTGAATGTAGTCCACACAGGACGCGAAACTAAAATCTTACTATATTATGGTCTTCCAGATGGTGCATATTCAGACAAACATACTGTCTGTCTTCCTTTTGTGGCTTCCAGGTTGCTACTCCCCCCAAACATTGTTTTCCTACATTCTATAAAACTGGCTTTTCTGACAGCTTAACATAATGCTTTTTCCCTGTGTCACATCCTAAGAATGAAAAAAAAGTCTATGATCTAATCCACCTTCCATTTATACCAGTGCAAGTTCGTTGATGACATCAGTGCTCTGTCTAATTTATGACAGGAGGAGAATGAAGCCCAGAGTCTTTCAACCTTTTCAGAAACAGGCTTTGAGCCAAGCTCTGTGAAGTCACTAGGAGCATTTCCATGAATTTCAGCGAGCTCTGCATCAGGATTCTAACAAGGAGTTGGCCTTGACACCAGCAGCAGCTGATTTCAGGAGAGGCTACACAACAGTGAGAAATAATGAGCTCAATGGATGCACAAGGATTTTCTCCCTTAAAATTCAGTGAATGAATTCTCATCTCCAGAATATGGAGACAGGAAAAACACCAACACAATTAGAATTTCACCCACTGCTTCAGTACAAATACACAGTTTAAGTTTCAATTGTTATAAGCATCTGCACCAGCAAAACGCAGTGACTTTGGGACACCCAGGATGGAAGCATGGAAACTATCAGACTGCATACTTTTTTTGTGGCATATTTTTTAAAACAGTACAAAATTCCAATCTACTGGACGAGAAAGAAGAAAAACTTAAGAGAAATGACCAAAATGTAAAGTGGTAAACACTTTACCTCTAAACCAGGATGCTGCAGCATATTCCATCTTGCAGCATCTGCTATCCATTTAGCAAATTGCCATGGACTCCATCTCTTTCCAGGGCAAATTGAGTATATAAGCAACACTGATAACAAATCCTAACAGTGATCAGAATGAAAAAATAGTTATTAGCTTCCCTTAATACTTTTAAGCTTTCTATATATGCTGTTGAAGATACAACACTCATTTCTTCAAATGGAAATTTTTCTTGAAAATCAACCTTTCCATTGCCTGTGACTCCAACCTTTAAAATTAAGGTCCTTTGTCACCCACTTATACTGGTTCTAATGCAAGTGGGCATGTGCTCTTGATGTCCTGTTGCTAGTGTTGAATCACAAGTCCCTCCTCATTACACTCTATGCAGAAAGCCTACACAGTGATCTCAGATTGCTCTTGATTTGTGAAAAAGATAGAAAGGTCTCTCTGCTCACTTGCTAATTAATTTTTATGGTAAGGGATATAGGATTTCTGAGGAGACAGCAGGACAGTCATTCAGGTTTAACCTCTTAACACCTATTCCTTGTTCCTTCTAGCTTTCTCCTTTAGCTTCTCTCATCACCATAAGCTGTTCCTTTTGGGCTGGAGAAAGAGTATTTACTCCTGTACTACCCCGTAGGAGGTGGCATCATCAGTTGCCTGAGAGACAGGTACTGTAATTGACAATCAACAAATACAATGAGAGCGCAAACAAGCTCTCTAATGTACTTCAATTCAGGGAAAAAAAAAAAAAAAAAAAGGAAAAAAAAAAGAGCAAGTACCAAGTTTTTAGGTTGAAGTGAGTTTTTCAGTTTCCCAGACTGTCCATATAACACATGGATTCTGCAGAGTGCTTTTAGGGGAGAAAGTGAATGGTTTAGTCCTCCAGGCTTCTGTTTTTTGCTTAATTAGTTTAAAGTGTTTTCAATTTTGTTTATTTAATGATATGGATTAGTCACACTTATTTCTACACAACTTTCAAAAAAGAGACAAGAGCATCTTTGGATGTGGAGAAGTTTGTTCAGTCCTACCTTAGCAAGATTCCTACCCCTAACTCTTTTCCCTGCTGCAATGTCACATATCTGTGGAAACAACAGGGAAACATCTTGAAAGAACAGCCCATCTATCAACTCACACTGATCACTTTACACTGACACACATAGTGGCCCAGGTGGCCAAGAAGGCCAACAGCATCCTGGCCTGTATCAGGAACAGCGAGGGGAGTAGGACTCGGGAGGTGATCGTCCCCCTGTACTCGGCACTGGTGAGGCCCCACCTCGAGTACTGTGTCCAGTTTTGGGCCCCTTACCACAAAAGAGACATTGAGGTGCTGGAGCGGGGCCAGAGAAGGGCGACAAAGATGGTGAGGGGTCTGGAGAATAAGTCTCATGAGGAGAGGCTGAGGGAACTGGGGTTATTCAGCCTGGAGAAGAGGAGGCTGAGGGGAGACCTTATTGCTCTCTACAACTACCTGAAAGGAGGGTGTAGAGAGGTGGGGGTCGGTCTCTTTTCTCAAGTCACAGGTGACAGGACAAGAGGAAATGGCCTCAAGTTACGCCAGGGGAGGTTCAGGCTGGATATTAGGAAAAATTTTTTCACTGAAAGGGTTATCAGACATTGGAATGGGCTGCCCAGGGAGGTGGTTGAGGCACCATCCCTGGAGGTGTTCAAAAGATGGGTTGATGTGGTGCTGGGAGATATGGTTTAGTGATGATGCTCCTTGTTTGTTGTGTGGGTGTCTATTTTTGTCAGTTAGGTTGACGGTTGGACAAGATGATCGTTAAGGTCCCTTCCAACCTAGAAGATTCTGTGATTCTGTGAAAATATTAGGCTGGGAGCTGATGCTGAGGCCTGGGAATGACCCTGCCAGGAGGACAGCAACCTCAGGCTGGAAAGCAAGCAGTCACCTCAGCCAGTGACTGTGTGCCGGATGGTGTGATCTCAAGCCATTCCTATGTACAAATAGGTCAGTGCTGATTTACAGCCGGTGAGATGCTGTCTTTGATTTTCATCCCTGTTTCTGACAGTACTCCTACACGTTTCATTCTAACCCATGATTAAGCTGTATAGAGCTCACTCAAGCAATTGTTTAAAATTAAACAGATATTTCAGGACTTTTCTCAGTTTTGTCTTTTACCTAGCACTTCTCTGGAGAGCAGGCTGGTCTGTTAGGCTGAAAATGTCTCCAAATTAATAGGTCTGCTGCCAGTCCAGGGATAATCATCACATGAAGGGTATCTTGTGTCTTCAGGTTCCCAATAGAGTAAGAACATACACATTTATCACAACACAACCTCCTTTCTCTTTACAGCCAGGCAGAGTTGTGACTGATAAAAGGCAGAATCCCAATAAGAAGGTCATTCCCAAGCAGAAAGCCCAGTTTGGCAGAATTGCACTGAAGCTGGGTGTGCTGTCCCTTTTGAGTGCACACATCTGCTTAATCAAAGGGCTCTGGTGAATCATAATCCCTGAGAGCACAGCTCACAGCACCAGGAGTCAGTAGGCAAATCCCACATCAGAATGTCACACGAGTGCTTGACTTCCTGTGGTGCACTGTTTTGTAGACATTCCTAAATGAAAGATATAATTAATCTAGTTGCTTCTTGTCCCGCTATTGGACTTAAAGATTGGAAGGTAATATCTGAATATTCCTGAAAGGGAACACGATTTTCAGTAAACTTAGGACACCCGGGTCCTCTGCTCAGCTATGCTGCGGATTTCCTGAGAAACACCTGGAAAGCAGATCAGCGCAGGTCCTCACAACTCTGCTATCCCACAGGTATCAGCATCTTCCCAGCTTGGGGACATAACCTAACAGTGCAAAGATATCTTAGGTCTATGGTTAATTACACCCCCTCACACTGGTCAGCGTATTTAGCTGGCTGCAGGCATATGTGCAGCCCACACCAGACACTATTAATTAGCTTAAGCTTCTTTGTGGGCCTCCTGCTGTGTGATGGCTTGGCCATCCAAGTGCATGCTTATCATCAGTTGGGGCAACTTATCTGGCAACTGATACCTTGATGTGTTCATATCACACTGACAGTGCACATCCATGGCGGTGGTCAAGCTTGTAAGGCATCATATATCTTCTCTAAAGGTGATTAAAAAACTCTCAAACAGAAATAAGTAAAAAGATGGAAGTTTCCCCAGCGAGGGAGAGATTACACCAAAGATAACTGTATACTTGTGAAAAAGTAGATGCTACACCAAAACACGTATAAAAACAGCAAGCACCATTTAAAGAGATAGAAACCAAAACTAGAGGTCCTTCCATAGTCACATCAGAGAAAAAGTGGGAGAACCCTTCAAAAAGACAGACCATTGCTCAATTCCTTCTGCTCGCACAATGGCAGGTAGGAAATGGGCCAAGAGCATTTAGCATCTGATTGTGAAACAAGAATTGGTACCACCAGCAGGTGAGCCAGAGGTCAGCAGAGAGTCTGCTAGAGTCTTTAACAACAGACAGGTCAAACAATATGTGGCTTATTGTAGATGTTAATACCCCACTGGCTGGGTACAGCGCAGTACTCCCTGGTCTGGACACTCTGGGCACCTTATTCATGAGGTTTTGTCAGAGAACGAGATGCAACTTCACTGTATTTCGCTATTTTCTTTGGGTAACAAACACTCAGTGTAACCGTGCCTGATGATCTTTTGCTAGAATGGACACTTGTATTGAAATCTCAAGAAGACGTGTATCACTGCAAGCCATGTTTCAAACTCACAGGCTTTCAAGAGGTTTAGCCTATTACAGACCTGCTTAATTAATATGCCTCTTTTCAGTCACCATCTCCAAGACTGTTGATACCAATATATTCTTTTAAAAGATCAATGAAGTTTCTCAGTTTTTCTTTGCATGACTTTTGATTTATTGTTAGTTGATTCTCGCACTTTTAGGGACAGATCCCCACTGGCTTTAACTTGGTATGCAGGGAAGATAGCCCCTTACCGTAGAAATTAATTCAGTTTTATTTTTTTCAGAATCTAGTTGGTTGAGGGTAAAATTCAGTATAAAACTCTCAGACATTTTAATCTCTCCATAGAGACCAAGTTATGGACATGAAGAGCAATCAGCTGACTGCTGTAACAAGCTCTGTCATATGAACAGACAGAGATTACAAAACTCAAGCCAGAAGAATTTGCCCATTTTTAATGCTAACCAGTAACAGAACTTTTTAAACAGATTTTGTTTAACCATAAATGTTACATATAATTTTAGCTAATTTTCCTACTACCTTTTCAGTAGAAATTGTTCCAGAAAATAATATTTTAAACTAAATATTTATCAAAACATTACAGTAAGAACATAAACATTTCAACCAGTGTAACCAAATCATTCAAACAGGGCAAAGAAAATGTATTTCTAATATCTAAGGTAGAGAAAATTAATACAGCATGCCATCCCATTAATTACAGCTGTTCACATTTCCTTATAAAGCCATCAAGAATGTCAGCAATCCGCATTTTATCATTTCAAAGTATAGATCTAAAAGGAAAAATATTACCCTGAAGTTCAAGAAGACCTTCTAATAAAGCAACAAGAATTGATGAAAATCAAAGACACATTGCCTTTTACAGAATTACTCACAATGATCTTCCTGAAATTGACAAAAAATTTCCCTGGATGACTATTCTTCAAATCAAGCAGAAATTTCCAAGCCTGACCCCTATTGACTGAAAACAGTGGGAGCCTTCTTCCTGGTATATGTGAGTAGTGGATCAAATCATCACTTAATCAACTCTGTTCTATAAAGCAGCCCAGGAATCCAACCATGGCATAGATAGAATAAATTAAATTATAGCTATCTGCTTGATACTGGAAATATATGCTTCCATTACTACATACTGGCAGTCTTAAACTACTGGGAAGAGGTGAGTGAAAAGTAGTTTGAAAAAGAGTGCACAGAAAATATTCAAAGTCGATAAAAAGAGAAGGAATTACTTCACTGTATAAAACCATAAATGGCCTCGAAGCAAGAAATAAATAAATAAATAGATATCTGATATCTCATATTAAACAATCACATTTGGAAGGTACAAAAAACCAGCAAGTAAACTTCACTCAGCAACAACCAGGAATGACATACACATACTCACAAAGACTCCTGGCAGGAGGAAATCACTCTATGTGTATGATAATGGAGGTTTCTTGGTGGTGTTTAAGTTCCTTTCCTCTACTCCTCACCTCTATCTCACCCATCTTTTTTAATACCTGAGCAGAATGGATCTCCAGCCAAGCCTTCAGCCTACAAAGCTAGATAGTCCCACCACATGTCTTCAATGCTCAGGCAACCTGGTGCCACAGTGTACTCCCACCTCAGCTGTTAGTTCCCATCTGAGTTTTGTTTCATTTTGTTTTGCCATTTGTCCAGAAGAAGTAGTGTCCTGTTGCCATATAAGCACTGCCCAGTGGCAAGTTGCACATCTCAGTGCTGTAGCTCCCTTTCATTTCAGTGCATCGGTGGTACTTACACTGTTAATACCTCTAGACGCTCACCATCCTTTATAGTTGAAATATTATTATTGGTGGGTCTTCTCCACCTACTATTTTTTTCCAAATTGCATTCACATATTATTTATTCCATCTTGTTAGAAAAGATGCTGTAGAAAGCTAGGCCATATGCTAGTTCCTGAAAAGATTGTTTCAAACTCCCCACATCAGAAACCTAATCATTCACCCCAACTTTCCCTTTAGAAACATTTAGCCATTTTCAGTCAATGTAACAAGTGCTTCCATCCATTTGGTGTTTTCCAAAGGTGATTTTGTGAGGCATATGACCTAATAATATCCAGAAATGTCACCTCTGTCCTCTTCCCTTTATCTACTCTTTCTGTCATTCATAGAATGGTTTGGGTTGGAACAGACCTTAAAGATCATCTAGTTCCAACCCCCCTGCTGTAGGCAGGTACAGTTTCTACCAGACCAGGTTGCTCAAAGCCCCATGCAACCTGGTTTTGAACACTTCTAGGGGCAACCTGTTCCAGTGTCTCACCTCCCCCACAGTAAAGAATTTCTTCCCAATATCTATCTAAATCTATTCTCTTTCAGTTAAAAACCGTTGCTCTTTGGTTAACCTATCACTACACTCCCTGATAAAGAGTCCCTCCCCATCCTTCCTCTAGGCCCCCTTTAGGCACTGGAAAGATGCTATAAAGGTGTCCCCAGAGTCTACTCTTCTCCAGGCTGAACAACTGCAACTCTCTCAGCCTGTCTTTGTAGGAGAGGTGCTCCAGCCCTCTGATCATCTTTGTGGCCCTCCTCCAGAGTCACTCCAACAGTTCCATAACCTTCTTATATTGGGCAGTGTCTCACCTCCCCCACAGTAAAGAATTTCTTCCCAATATCTATCTAAATCTATTCTCTTTCAGTTAAAAACCGTTGCTCTTTGGTTAACCTATCACTACACTCCCTGATAAAGAGTCCCTCCCCATCCTTCCTCTAGGCCCCCTTTAGGCACTGGAAAGATGCTATAAAGGTGTCCCCAGAGTCTACTCTTCTCCAGGCTGAACAACTGCAACTCTCTCAGCCTGTCTTTGTAGGAGAGGTGCTCCAGCCCTCTGATCATCTTTGTGGCCCTCCTCCAGAGTCACTCCAACAGTTCCATAACCTTCTTATATTGGGGGATGCAGTACTCCAGGTGGAGTCTCACCAGAGGGGAATAGAGGGTCAGAATCACTTCCCCGGACCTGCTGGCCACACTTCTGATGCAGCCCAGTGGCTTTCTGGACTGCGAGTGCACATTGATGGCTCATGTTGAACTTCTCATCAACCAACACCTCTAAGTCCTTCAACATTTAGCCATTTTCAGTCAATGTAACAAGTGCTTCCATCCATTTGGTGTTTTCCAAAGGTGATTTTGTGAGGCATATGACCTAATAATATCCAGAAATGTCACCTCTGTCCTCTTCCCTTTATCTACTCTTTCTGTCATTCATAGAATGGTTTGGGTTGGAACAGACCTTAAAGATCATCTAGTTCCAACCCCCCTGCTGTAGGCAGGTACAGTTTCTACCAGACCAGGTTGCTCAAAGCCCCATGCAACCTGGTTTTGAACACTTCTAGGGGCAACCTGTTCCAGTGTCTCACCTCCCCCACAGTAAAGAATTTCTTCCCAATATCTATCTAAATCTATTCTCTTTCAGTTAAAAACCGTTGCTCTTTGGTTAACCTATCACTACACTCCCTGATAAAGAGTCCCTCCCCATCCTTCCTCTAGGCCCCCTTTAGGCACTGGAAAGATGCTATAAAGGTGTCCCCAGAGTCTACTCTTCTCCAGGCTGAACAACTGCAACTCTCTCAGCCTGTCTTTGTAGGAGAGGTGCTCCAGCCCTCTGATCATCTTTGTGGCCCTCCTCCAGAGTCACTCCAACAGTTCCATAACCTTCTTATATTGGGGGATGCAGTACTCCAGGTGGAGTCTCACCAGAGGGGAATAGAGGGTCAGAATCACTTCCCCGGACCTGCTGGCCACACTTCTGATGCAGCCCAGTGGCTTTCTGGACTGCGAGTGCACATTGATGGCTCATGTTGAACTTCTCATCAACCAACACCTCTAAGTCCTTCTCCTTGTGGCTAATCTCAATCCATTTTCCACCCAGCCTGTATTTGGGCTTGGGATTTCCCCAGCCCATGTGCAGGACCTTGCACTTGGCCTTGTTGAACTTCATGAGGTTCCCATGGGCCCACTTCTCAAGCCTGTCAAGGTCTCTCTGGATAGGGTTAGCAGAGAACTGCTGCAGTCCACAAGTTGATGTGGCACAGTTTGGAATAGGTACTTGCTATTCTGTAACACCCTTCTTTGCTACTGGTTTTCAGATTTTCTGTCCTAATAGCTCCATCGTTTTACTGGACAGGCAGATTACATTTACTAGATGCTAAATGACTGAATTTCTCTTCACCCCTGCTCACTTTGCCTGCACTTTACACTGTATGCTTTATGTACTCCGTTTTGTTCCAGGGGGCACTGGTTTAGATTCCAAAACACCTCTTAGTGATTCAGTATGTTCACAAATTTCCTTAAGATGAGGGAACTAGCATCACTGTGTTCTGCTGATTTGTGCTTTTAATTTTCTCAGGTATTTATTTACCTGCATTTATCAATAACAATCCCAGCTATGATCGTCATCGCTTCTTAATCGCCCATATGTTTTTATTTCCCTTTAAATGACTGACTCAAAAAAAGCAGCTTAGTGGTTCAGTCATATTAAAATCATAATTGATTTTGCCTCACTCCTCATTTATTAATGGACTTACACTACCTTCTTGCTAATAAACCTCCCAGTAATGAGTTTAGTCCACAGAGGATACATTTCCACCTCAACAAACCACCAAGCAATTTAGGACAGTTGGTAGTCTCTGCTTAAGGGAGTCCGAAAACTGGAATAGAAATTTATGCAGGCCATAATTAAAGTACTTTTAGAGAGCTGTGTGGGGAGTTTACCGACATTCTTTGCACCGTGCCCATCTGTGGTCAGTGTAATTAATTCCCTCGCAATCCAATAAGAACTCATTTTCTTCACTGACAATTTCTGATAAAGAAGAAGTTTCAAGTATTGACGCAGTGATCAAACTCATGTCATTTTCTTCCTTTGAACAGAAAGTGTTTGTGGAGGTGATGAAGGCAGATCTTTTTGGAGCTGCTCAGTACTGGGGGAGGCATACAGAGGGCAGAAAAGCCATTCACTGGGATAATGCCTGTTTCAGATGTGTGGAGAGCTCAGCACACCCAGAAAAATCAGAAGCAGGACTTTGCCAGTTCACAGTTACTAGTGGGATAAGATTATCTCATGGAAGTTAAACATAACCAGTAGTTTCTACTGGAATTAAACAAAAGCACAGTTATACACCTGAGGGAGAGAAGGTCATTGGGCTGAGAGATGATACACTGTGAGACAAACCAAAAGTCTTAGATTGCAAAGGTTTAATCATGTGCCTTTCTGCATTTAATGACAAATCCCCATGATGTCCTTTCCTTCCAGGACTAAAATAATTTTTTTTTGCCCCTAAAATCTTAGACCAGCACCCAAAACACTGGGGTCATGGTATAAGAGGGAGGGGTTTCTCATAAATCTAAGCTTGTAGTGCTGTCTAACTAGAAACTCCTGTAACAGTGATATTTTCTCTTGTCCTCACACACGCTTACTTAGAAACAAGAGAAAGAGGACACTGAGAGGAGCGTTCCTTCCTGCCTCTCTGTGGGAGCTCTGTAGCAGATCCTTTGGTGACCGATAGGATGCCGAGGGGAAGAAAATGGGCTGAACTGGGGAAGAGGAGACTCCTGATGGGTTCAGCCCTCCAGCTGATGCACCCACCTTGTCGGCGTGACTGTTGACTGGGAGTTAGATGCTCCCTGTTTTGAACCTCACAAGCAGGATGGTGTTGAAGCTTTCCTTGTTTGATTTGCTGATGCTTAATGCTACTTTGCAAAGGCATAAAAACTTTCCAATGCGTAAGGGATAATCAGGTCTAGAAAGATTAACCTTTGAATAGAAATCACTTTCTTCTGGATCTCTCCTTTCGGGATCTTCGGCTTTTGGAGGTATAACGATTAATTTTTGTGACCTCTGGGATGGACAGTGCATGTTTCTCTTCTTGCCATTTTCTCACTGTTTCCCCTTATTTCAAACACATAAATACAAATGCTAAATGGGAGATCTGTCCAAGAGTTTACATTCCTCTATGTGCAAGTAACGCACAAGTAACCCACATACAGCTTTATCCACAGAAATCAACACTGATAAATAATTAACACACACAAAAATGCAGGTGCCAACCAGTCAGAATAGCAGCAAACTAAGCTCCCTTTGCATTAAGATAAATAATTCTACTAAGTGAAGAGGAATGTAAGAACTGGGAGGGGATGCAAGGAGAGAACACAGGAGAGTGCAGCTTTTCTAATAGCATTTTTAGTTGTCATTAAACACAGTCAGGCTTTCCGAGCTAAAATACATGTTAACACATTCCAAAAACTTCTATTAAAATATTTTTTCAGTACTTCAGTACAGCAAATGATGCAAAGCCAAAATTCCCCAGACAATGCACAGAACATTAGAGAATTAGTTTAACATTCTGACAACCCTGCAATTTTATTTAAACAAGTTCTTCCCTACCCAATTCCCTGCAGAGAAGTATTGTACCCTTTTGTTGATTGTAGTGGACATATTGCAGATCTCCGATTACCTTCCCAAAGGACCACCCACTACAAGAAGTTTTTTGTGTTGCAAGCACAGCTTAGCTCATTCCTCTCCCCCTCCTATTCACCTTTTTTTTTTTTTTTAATTCTTTTTCTCTTCTTCTTTTTTTCCTCCCTTTAATTTTCTTAGCATTCTCATATGCTGCAGATGAGCTGAGAGACTAGCCTGCCATCTGTTCTTTCATGACATGGTGCAACCTAATCAATTATCCCCAAACCACTTTGGAGTAAATAAAATGTCTACAATAATAATAATTAGCCAGTTAAAAGGGAAACAGCATCATGGAACTCCTGGTGGGAATTAGGTAGATTTCAGAACACAGCATTTTATTAGCTGTGATTGTTAGACCAGGAGAAGACAACTTTGGGACAAAAAAAAAGTCACCTTCAGTAATTTATTCTGAGACATGGGTATAAGATAGCATCCCTAGCTTTTGGACATCTTTGACCCTTTCTGACCAATGATGCCAGGTTCAAGTAAATTTGTCACACATGGGTATCTAAAATTTTGCTATTATTAGATGTGTTAGCATAAACACGAGAATTTGTATTAGTATTAGGACTATATTAAAATAGCAACAAATACTTTTTTAAAAAGCAATGACCACAGATGACATTTATATACTGTGAAGATTTGCCTACAACAAGCAGCATAAGTAAAAATCCTCCGAGTGAGAAGAGCACATTACAGATCACCTGCTTCAAGAACAGACAAAAAGCAGAAACACTAACTGCTAAGGAATTAAGAAAATCAGGAAGATCACAATTAGTAACAGCGGGCACGCAAGATCACACAAGGCAGTTCCTTATGAAGTTAATCCAAACATTGTTTTTCACAATGCAAGCAACTGCTTGCCATTTTAACTCAATGACATTGATCTAGTTAGAATACAGTAGCAATTATTTAACTTTATCACTTGCTGGGTTTTTAAGATATATCTTGGCACTCAAGTGCTTAACACATTTTCAGCATTTTCACTTTTGCAGCATGGAGGAAGCAAAAGATAAGTCAGAAAGATTCAGTGTTCCAGTAAGATCATCAACAAATTGCTAACTAAAATTTTGGTCAAGGAATCAATGCAATCTCAGTACACAGATCACTCTGATGGATCAGAGGGAAGAATTTCCTCATTACTGTCCTTATTTTGAGCACGAGTGAATGTCATGTACATTCTATATTTTTTGTCCTGAAGTAAGTCAACATGCAGAGCTATGCTACCAAATGGCATTTTTGATCAGTAAATTTTAAAATAAAGGTTTTTTTCTGCCATGTTTCTAAGTATATGCTAGTTAGTAAAATAACTTCATGTATACAGGTGATGTCCCCAGTCTCGTCTAATTTGTAAGCATTTCACATCTTTTAATTATCAGCCTCTGCAGAACCGACTTTACCAGTAAGTTAGAAAACGACATAACAATGTGAATCTGAACTTTCTACCCAAAACTGCCTGACCAGGCTGATACAATGTAGACTATCTCCCGCCAAACAGGGAGCAAGAGAAATTGTATGAACCATCTGAGATGCTACAACTTTGACATAGATAAATATCAGACCATCTTCTGTAGTATCCTAAAGTCTAGGTAGATCTAAATGAGAGCACCAAGTACACTGAATATGGGTGTTTGTTCTCATGCTGCCCCATTTTGACCGGTGGGAGACTGAGGCAATTACCCATAAAGCTTAGCACACACCAGTGAGGAATCTCACACTTCATGATGCTGTTCTTTACAAGCCAGATTGTGCCTGTTCTTACACATTAATGGTGAGGCATGAGGCAGACTCAAGCTCACATCCTCATGGCCTTGTTGTTTATGTTCTTCTTAGAAGTTGCAATCAAGTAGGACAACATAAAGAAAGGGTGGAGAAAAATCTCTGCAGTGATGTAGCCCAATGAAGAGAAAGCAGCGAATCACAGAAGATCTTCATCAGTCCTTCCATGACTGCTCTGCTATGATTTCTGTGACATCTATGTATCAACATATTTGCCTCTTTAGGTTCTCATACCACTCCTCCTGCAGTAGACAAACGCTTCTGACATCCTAACAATATGCTTAATTTCCAATTTTCTAGGTACTTCAAAGGAGCATTCACCTTTCTGTTGCAGCTGCTAAATTCTTGCTTCTGCGAGTTTCTCCATATTTTACCATTCACTTCAAAAAAGGGCTAGCAATTATTTGCCTGATGTTTCCCTAACTTTGACCACCTTGAAATGTGATTTTGTGATTTTTGTTGAAATGTAGGACATGGATCCCTTGCAGGCTTTTACAGACATGAGAGTTCCCATGTGTCGTTGACACTGATGAATTGCTAGATCACTACAGAAGAACTTGGAAATGGCAATGGAGCTGGCTCCACTGGAGTTAACTTGAGCTCCGGAGAGGGACCAGAGGGGTTTTTGATTCTTTTTATTACTTGATATCAATTAAGCATTTAACAAGTTACAATAAAAAAAGCAACTTTCCAATGGAATTTTTAACACAATGGAAACAAATTACCTTTGAGATGGTTATCATGTGGAATCTTGATTAGAATGAAAATAAGGCAAACACCAACACATATTCATCCAGATTGCCCATAACAACTTGCCAGGCATCCCTGTTTCAAATCAAGTAAGTCTGTGTGGCTTCTCTTTGACAGCAACACAAAATCCCGTGTGAAACACACTGAGTGGCACAGCTGATGCAGAATGCTAGCAGAAGATACTACACCAAGAAGCATATTTTTTTTTTTTAAAGTGGGTACCTCTGTTAAACAAGTCTCTTAGAATTCACTTATTTCAAAGAATAGAAGAAAAAAAAAAAGCCTCAAACAAAAATTACAATTCCTATACATTTCTCCACTCAGATGATAAGATGATATTTCCACACTTGGGCACAGGCTATTCACAGCAATTCTAAAATTCTGGCATTGCCACAGAGAAAATATTTGTAGCAGTCAGCTGGAGTAAGTGACCAAATGGTGCATGATGGGTGCGTGAAGGTGTTTAGTGGAAGAGAGGGGTTTCAACTCTCTGGTTGGTGCCAATAAACAAATAGCAGTGGGATTCACTAATATCAGCAATGTACTGATTAGGCATATGAGCAGCTTTAACAACTGCCTTCTGTTTTTGAGCCTGAGACTTTCTTGCAGTCACAAGGAAGATGAAACAGAACTATTGTGAACAACAACAGTAATTTGAGGCTACAGACAGAACTTAGCTTTGTCGCCATGCAAACATTAATTTACAAGCTTAAGATCTTGCCCATGTAATTTTGCATGTATCCAATATGAGAAAAGCCAAACTTAATATCAAAAGATTCTGAGCAGTTCACCAAAGATTCATTTCAGTGACAGGTCTGAGGGACCATGCAAGCGGTCACCTCCTCATTACACTTTTCACACAGAAGCCAGCCACAAATGTGCTCTCAGGGGATGAGTCACATATTTTGTCCTCTCTCTGCACTTTGTCCTTGGGAGAATGGTGGAAGGAGGGACACAGCAAAGAGAAGAGGAGTTGTTGACTGTATTTCCTGTCCATGAAGGAACACAAAGCAAACCAAAGTATGTGTGAAGGTATGGATAGCATTGCTCTGAAGACTGGTAGAGGCTCTGCAGGCCACCTGTTTGGAAGGGAGAAGTTGTCCCTTACTGAGCTCTCCCACATTTGTACAACATCTGACACTATCCTTTTGCAACCTCACTCTACATATGTTTTCTCACCAGTGTACACAATGTTACAGGCACAGTTCCTCCTCCCCCAAGAAAGAGGGTCCTTTCATTTTGCTCAGGCACATTGTCATACCCACAGATTCCTGCTGCTTATTTCTGGTGTGATTTCCATATGCACAGCACTCGTGGAGATGTGTGGCTGTCTCTGCGGTACAGACAGAGAGAATATCATCTTTGCCCCCTCCCTCAGTGCTCCACATTTGTTACAGCTTATTTAATATCTTATTTGTTCCCTCTGTTCCCTACACTGCTTGCAAGCTGTATCCAACATGACACAGGGCACTTGGTACTTCCCCATACACAGTAGCAACTTTAATATCTTTCACCTTCTGTGACCTCTTCTGTGATTTTTTCAGCACCTTAGAAACTCTCGTGAGGATATAAAAAACACACCCTCCAGTGCTCCCCACACACGCGGGCCTTCCCTTGCACTGCACATAAGTTCAGTTAGATGCTCTTCAGCCTTTGATCTTCTTTAATCAGAAGAAGGAAGTCGGCTGAGGAAGGAGGATATGAGCTTTCTTTCATTCTTGTTCTATTTCTTAGGTGCAATAAAGAGGACGGCGCAAGGATGTTCAGGGAATTAAGTGCAAGATAATCAAAGAAACGACTGAGAGGGGTCTGCACCCTGCCAGCTATTCTGAGCTTTGCCCCTCACTCATGTGGCTAAGCTTTGGGGAAGGAGGGCTTCTCTATTAACAGGGGTTAGTGTCTCTGCTTCCCCCGCCCCCTTCTCTACCTCCTCACGCTGATCTTTATTAGCTTTTTCACACTACACAGTCCTCTCATCGATTACAAGGGCCAGCACAAAGCAGCCTAATGATGGGTCAGTCTTAATGAGAAAAGCGGCTGCTCTTGAAGTGGCGTGGCTTCGTCCTGCACCCTGCCGAGTCCTGGCATGTAGAGCTTTGCCTCCTTTTAGCGAGCAGAGCCATGGAAAATCAACAGCGAACAGCCTGGTGCCTCTGAACAGAAAGGGCCATGTGCATGGCTATTTAGTGCTGTAAAAGAGAGAGCATTTGCACAAATGGGAGTGAACATAAGGAGGCCTTCAGAGAAGAATTGGGCCTTGGCAAATTTATAGACTCCCCTGAAAGAAAGTGATTACAGATCATTATCCAATTGAGGCAGATTGATGGGTTAGGGTCAAAGTAATACTGCAGAGCTCACTGGAGGGACAATGCCTGCTTGTCAGTTCTGTCCGGGAAAAGAAAGAGAAGGGAAACTACCACACAGAGAGGAAAGACTTAAGCTTTCCCAGCCTCTATCTGAAAAATCGTTACTTATCATGAACATGTGTTCTTTAAAAAAAAACAAAACAACCCCAACAACCAGCCCTGAAATTGCAGGAGCAGTATCACCGAGTTAAAACTGGGCATTCAGAATTGTAAATAATTGTGCAAATACTGTGCAAACAACACACGCGCAAAACCTCTAACCGTTCCTCTCAGAGATGACAACGAGCATGAGCACTACTAACAGATAAATCACATACTTCATTTATTAAAAAAACCAAACCCAAAGACATCTTCTAAAATAAATGTGTATATCTTTTTAATTTTGGTGAAAGAAGGACGGTTTTGTTAACAGCTATGGGTGAACAGATTTGAAACTCTGCAACATCTGGTCAGGCAAAACTCAGCAATACTGACATTGAATAAAACAAGAATAAATGTGCTTCTATTGTTTCTTCTGTATTGATTTTTAGAGTGTTTTAAAGTGCTTTGCATTCATGCACTTTTCAAATAGCCATAGAAATGGAAACAGCATGGCCCAAAAAGCAGCTCACAGCATTTATTGTGCATTTGCCTCCCATTTGCCAATATGATTTTGGAATGTAAAGAATTTGAGCAAAGAGAGAAGACAATGCATTCATGAGAGACCTGATTTGTTTTTTAATTGTGTTTATTTATTAACTTCTCTGTTGTTCCCCATGTCTCAGAAGCAGAGCGCCACACATGCTTTAATAGATGCGTCCCCATGTCCCTGCAGACAGAAGAGTAGCACTGGCCCAGTTTCAAATAAAGGCTCAGTAGGGCAGCTTGCCTTGGGGGCCGCTGTCTTAAGAGTGTAGCAAGGGTTCCCTCAAGTTCCATTACAAAACCTCTAGACACATGGAAGTTACAACCCCAGCCCTAGCCACGGCTTTCCTGGCACCTCAGTGTGCTCTTGCAGAAGGTGTTCAGACACAAAAGGCCCTATTCTGATTTAAAGCCCATTGAAAAGAGTGCAGCAATTTGCTTTTGTGGACTATGGCTCAGGCATGAGGTAATCCTGACAGAGTCATCTGAAAATTTTGCAGAAATACCAGGGACAGGTACCCTAACCCCCATCTCTCCTCCCTAACTCTCTTTTCCATACAGTGATGGAAATTACCTGTCCTGCAGCCATTAGATAAACTCTGGCTCAGTCTTGCTGATAACTCTGGATACACCCAGTCTTGCTTGTTCTCAATTAAAGCAGCAAGGATAACAAAGGAAATATAAACATTGCTTGCTTCACACTCGTCTGCAGTTTCCAAAAGTGTTACAAGCATCAGGAGAGACTCTCAGACACTCACTTCATGCAGTACAGCTCTCATACAGCACACGTGTTTCTTTATGTCCATTTGGTAGCATCCCAGCTGCAGCATGGTCATGTTCCTTCTACAGAGTGCTTCTAAAAATGGATCTTTAATACCTTTGCTGGTAGGAAAGAGATCACGCACACCAAGTTTGTGGTTTTTTTGGGGGGCAGGGGGTCCCCTGGACTCCTTACACCACCATTTTTATCTTTTCTCTTATGATTCTCAAAGCAATTAAATTTTCAGTGTAACTGACAGCCTTTCTCCACTGCCCCCAATATGGATTGCCGTTTCACCTTATACCTATAAGCCAGAAAGGACCTCAAATGACATCCATCCAAGAAAAATGACTAGAAAGAGCCGTGAGTAGTCTGTGCAATACCATTCCACACAATGCATTTTCCTCTGCCTCAGCATACAGTGAAAGCAGGGATTTGTTACATGGTAGAGTGAAAAAAAAAAATAATCTGTTATTGTTTACCTACCTTATTCTGTTTGCTAGGCTGAAGTTTTAACTTACATATGTATTCCCTTAATTAAGCTTGGCACTTTGAATCTTTTTCCATTTTTCTCATTCATCATTTTGTTATTGGGTGTGACAGGATCCTCCATACCCCACCTTCTTGAATCTTTTAGCATATAACAGAGTTGTAACTGAGACAGGATACCATGTGTGAGCCAACATACATGGTGCTAAGTTACTTTTTATCTTGCCTTTCTTTCAAGCTTTTCTCTTCCTTGGCCTAACAGTATTCTTTCTTGCTGTGCATGGTTTAGAAACAACTTATAGCTACTTTTTTCCTGAAGTGCTGCTTGCATTTGTTTCCACTTTCCTCCTCCAGTTCAGCAGGAGATGTGCGTATGTGCAGGACTCCATATGTTTTCAGAGATAATCTGCTTTTTACTACCAGTAAGAATAACCTTGAGTACATATTGCACTGTCACAACATATTTTCTATATGAATCAGAAAGTAAAACCGGTGCGTTGGAAAAGCAGACCATATTTTTAACAGGCAAATTCATAAACCATGCTTTTATGAAGAGAGCGAGCTGAGGGTTGGGGGCAGGGGATATCACAGGAAAACAGATGTGTGCTTATGATCTGAACTCTGTCTCCTACCAACATCATGTTACATTGGGGTTGATCTGCAGAGAAATCTCCCTCTAAGTGGAGCCTGGGTGCTGATCTGTCCATACCCTTTCAGTGAAATCAGTGTGAGCACACCGAGTGGAAATCAGCACAGAACAAGGTCAAGAGAGCAAAAATGGCTGTTCCCTTCCACTCCAATCAAGGAAACTATCAGCTATTCAGGAGAGGGGGAAAAAAAAAAAACAACCCGACAAAAACAACTGAAAAACAAGCCACAAATCCTAGAAGCACTCAGCTGGGAATAAGGGAGAGGAAAAAAACGTTTCTCTTAAGGACACTTTCTGCTCTATTTATAACTATAGTTTGTATGGCGCTTACCTATGAACCCTGTGGGTCAAGCGTTAAGTAAGAAATGCACAGACGTGTATTCTAAGAGTTATATTTCATCCATATGTGCAAAATAGTCACAGGAGAGCTGCAGAAAACTACACACTTGGGGTAGCAACCTTCCTAGTCTAGGAGCAATCTCTGAATCACGCTAAGTCTATCCTCTGGCAAATCTTGCGTTTCAATGACAATTCTGCTCGAGTAAAAACTCAGAGCAAAGTCCTGAGGCATTCAGTGTTGACGGAAGTTTTATCACTGACTTCATAGGATCCAGGAGTAAGCCCTGCTCTCTAATTGTTTTCATTGTATAATGCTTACAGTACTATAGTGGCAAAGAAGTAGCAAACTTCCCTCAAAGAGGATGTACATGCTGCTTCCCAGTCAGGCCAGCATGAAAGGGTGAGAGGAGAAACTGGTCCATTTTAAATTTTCAGTATCCTGGAAGAGTTCCCTTATTTTTAAGCTCTTGAGGCAAAAGAAAAAAAAAACAAAACAAAAAAAAAAACCCACCAAAACCAACACAAATTTCTGCCTAATATAGCTTCCTTTTTTTTTTTCCTTTTTCTTAAGTAGGTTTTGTTTTAAAAGAGGGAGACATCTTGACTGCGTGGGTGAACTGGGCTCACTAAAACACGTTTCTGCCTGCTGAGTCTTATCGTAACAGTATGCAGTGTTCTTTGTGTTGATACAGCATCCCTCTACACAGAGCTGGCAGAGTACTAATAACAACAAATTTCAGATACATAGTTTCTTTAAGAAAAAATGCCAAAATTGGGCTCTAAGTATTACCAGTTTCTCAATTCTGTCTACAAAGAGCTTAAATTACAGAGCAACTTTTATGGTTCAGTGCCTTTTTTCACAGGGAAGAACGTCTTCCCTGTGCTCTCCAGTGGGGGACTCTAAAGGATGTTGGCATAGCAGGTGCCTACACTCGTTGTGTATACAGGGATACACAGTGCAAAGCTCCCTAAATATCTGCTGAAGCCTCCCTTCTACCAACAGAGACAGCTCTATTATTTCAGTTGTACTGGGCTACTGTCTCTGATTTATCAAAAGATGCATCCTGGAGATGTATTACATATGGGGTAACAATACTGTTCTAGTTGTAAAGCCTAGAAACATGAGCAACATCATGTTTGTATGATTTAAACTATTTAGAGCAACATAAGGAAGTGAAATATTTGAGGAGGTATTGATCAAATGAGATGTGTTAGCCTCTATAGAAACTTCTATTTATGCATAAAACCATGAGTAAAATGGCAATCAATTTTACCAGTGAAGGGAACACGAAGACCCTCTTCTATCTAAAAAGGCCTTCACATTCTCTATTATTTTTCTGTCCCCAAAGACATCTTTGGCCACTGAGATGATGACTGTATGCACAATGAAAAGCTGAAGAACCTCTCTGCTCCAGGTCATTCCCTCCAATCAAACCCAGGTCTATAATGGGGCTGAAAGTTGTTACTGCATGCCTGCTCTTTACAGGCCTGCATAAAGGACAAAGTGGACAAACTATAGCAGGCAGACAGGCTGTAAAACAATAAGAAAAATATCAAGGAAGCAGATTCAGAAAAAGAGAACTGAACATGAAGCATTAATTATATCCTTGCCCTTCCAAGTTGTCCTGCCCTACTGAGATTGAGGTGCATGACTGATGAAGATATTGAAGCCTGTACTTTTGAGCATGTGAAAACTATTCTGCAACTAGAACAAGGGTCACATATTTTCAAAGTCAGTTCAATAAAGCAAAACGCCAGTCCAAATTCCTTGGACTCACCAATTAAACCACAGCCAAAAATGTTGCCCATTTGCTCTACAGAAGACCTAGTGTATCTGTAGTCCCCAAATGCATATGGTCTAATCAAAACTGTCATATAACAAGAAGCCAGCCAAAAACCCCAGACAGTTTGGTTAATGAGACAAAGAGCTGCTTCGTATTCATTCCCGCCTAAACAAAGATCTGAGGACGGAGTATGGGCTGAGAGGGAGAGAGAGACTACAAGAAGTACAGTAGTCCTAAAGAGAAGGGCACAAGCAGACAGTCAATTAGGTAATGCATCCAAGCCTGATCTGAAGACCCAGTGCATGAATGGCTGCTCTGTTTGCAATATGACATGCAGGTCAATAGAAGTAATCACATGCTTGCCTGGTACTTGTGGCTACATTCGTGGAACATCACGTGGCAACATATGATGAAACTCAACCCCTGATCGCAAACTACAGTGGCAAAATGAGAAATGTCTTTGATTCCCCCCACCCCTTAAAAATAAAATCAACTTTTTTTTTAATTTAAAACCCTTTTTTTCCCCCCACTAAATTGTCATCAGTCATTGAAGTAAATCTTAAAGAACTTCCCATATCTCATATTCCATTTCTGAAATGTCTCTCTTTTTGATTATCTGATGGTTTTTATGTTACAGGAAAATATACCAAGCTCCTCCATGAAAATCATAGATGTAACTATTCTTACACACGAGACAATTGCATTGTTTGTTCCAAAGCGCACACTGATCAAAACAAATGTCAGAAAATAATTTTCCTTCCTTTTGGGTGCTACTTCTCATTTGGCCACATGTATTATGTTTGCCTTTTCTGGCTGACCTGTAGTGTGAGTTGGACCCTGTGTTCTGAGCCTCAGACTAAGCAAATTGCCTATTCCTTTCACTAACACAAATAACACATGCCAGTGAACACAGCAGAAGTTTGGCCTCTCTCTTCTGCAAGGACAGGAACAAGCCCACCAGAAAGCCACAAAATGGAAGGAATCCAGGCTAAAGGTTTTACAATGAATAGTCATGCTATGGGCTCAAACAATGGCTTGTACCTCTTTCTTTGAGAGCTGAGTTAAGCTGTTCGGCTCACTAGCAAGTTTGGGCAAGGAGGTTGTTCACAGGCCAAGCCCTAAGAGCTTACAAACTATTCTGCAACCCTCAAGTTTGTCTGCAAAGCTGCACTAAAAAAAAAAAAAAAAAAAAAAGAAAAAAGATAAGTCAGCATCCTACTGGCAAGGTTTTGGAAGCACTTGTAATGTTGGCAGAGTAAGGAGCTGTTGAGTTGTACCATTCTCTTTAGAAGGCAAGTCTAATGTACAGACTTTACATGTAGAATGGGATTTCCCCTCTTTCTTTCATTCTCTCCCTTCTTTCTGGTGTGTAGTATGTGTTTGACATCAAGAGACAAAACAAAGAAAATGAGAAGAAACGGCAGCATGAAGCATCAGTTTTCAGTAGGGAAGCTTTTCTCATATGCTTATTTTTTCTAGAGACAACAGATCCCAAGAACCATATTTTCTGCCAATTTGTTATGAAGGCAAGAAAAATAAACATGTGCTGGTTGCAAAAGTGCGATCACCAAACAGTGTGTTAACAGGAAGAAGGAAAAAAAAAAAAAAAAAAAAAAAAAAAAAAAAGAGGGCAAGGATATCATGGCACCAAATTTGTTAAATCTGTGAAAACCTGAAAACCTCACATCCAAAACAATTCTGCTATATCTGCCTAGTAATGTCTGATGTCTGAAGAACAGAAGGGCCAACACAGCAAATTTTAGGATTGCTGGTATAAAAAGTTCCTCAAATATGGAATACAACCAACTGTGCCTTTCATTCTGGTCTGGAGAAACACTCAAAAGCTATAAAACAATTTGTGCAAACCTCTTATCCTGAAATACACGCAATTAAAAATCTGCTAGAATTAAGCAGCCAGAGGCAGCAGTCTTGTTACATACTGTTGGCCTGTGTGTCCGATACATGACATTTTCCTAAATCCTGTCAGGGGTAATCTATCACATAACCATCTTTTGGATTCTACTTTTAGACTGTGATCTTTTAGCACAAATATAAATATGCTTCAAATTATGGATAATCACTGGTCTTATAAAGAGGAAAATATTAACAGATAACCAAATACATCCTAAAGACCAGTGCAAAGTATTAGGAGTGAACAGAAGTTCAAACCAGCCCTAAGGCTGAGACACAGTAGCGGCCATGGTTTAAAAAGGTTTTGTCTCCTCTGCTTGTGCCCAAGAAATGCAGATTTGCATTTCCACCTATTCTGAGATCCAGAGAGCTGAGGAAAGGGCAATACCCTCCTGGTCTTCAGGAAATATCCAGATGATGTAACATTTTTTCCTTGTTGAGTGATAGGGTACTCCAGAATACTGTTATTTCCTTTAATATCAAATGGGAAGGTGTTTTGATGAGTTCCTTTCCTCTGTCACCTTCTCCCTCAAATCAACTAATCTTCACTGAGTTTTGCACAGAGCCATGTGTAGGTGGAATTTGTCTTGTTTTAGTCTGAAGCTCAAAGTCTTCTGATTCTGAATTTTTCTGTGAGAATAAAATACCAGGCAATGAACACATGGGAGATGCACAACTGGGGCTTGGCATGGAAGAAACTGGCCACTAGGAATATTGCCTGATATTAATGGATAAGGAAAATATACTAAGTGGCTTTTTACCACTGTTGAGGAGAGTTGTTCTGTAAGAACCAGAGGGAGAGTAGACATCAAACATACTACGAGTAGAGCTGTCACCACCATCAAAAGATATGGACTGTGGAAAGGGATGAGCTTAGACGCAACACAGGATGAAATATTTAGTAGAATAGTTCAAAGGCTAGCAACTTGTAAAATAGACCATTATGGCAATGATGAGCAGTTCACATATTCTACAGTGAATTATTTTGTTTTGTTTTATCCATAGAGATTGCAGTAGTATGAACACATTGTGTGGGACAAGCAGGAGTGGGACACATCAGGGTCTCACTGAACTTATTCTGGAACATCTGTTGTTCAATCTAGTCACAAATGATTTGGAAGACAGGGTGAACAATGAAGTGACTAAGTTTGGTGTTGATACAAAATGATCTGTTGTCATCAAACTGACTGTGAACAGCTGCAGAAGGATATCATGATATTGAGTGACTGGGTAAAAATATGGCAGATGGAATACCTTGGTGATAAGCACAAAATAATGCATATGGGAAAACCATATGTCACTGCATATAACTGTGCCATGTCCAATACTGCATCTGCTCTAGATACCTGACATTTCAGAAGAGATATAGGAGAGTTGGGACAGTAGGGAGTGCAGCAGTGGAGATGATTAGGAGTATGAAATTACTTTCTTATGTAAAGAGACTAAATAGCCTGGGATGCTTTCCCTGTGAAAGACACACCTAAAATGCTAGAATTTGACTGAAGGTCATAAAATCATGAATGTCATGAAGAAAATTAATATGGATTATTTTCCTGTTATGTTGTATGGCTAATCTCTGTGTGTATGTTATTTTCCACAACTTAAAAAGAAGGCACCACAACTGAAACTAACAGGCAGACGGTTTAGAAGAAATGAAAGAACGTGCTTGTTCTCAAGACATGGTTTTATCAATGGGATGCTTGGGGTGTCAAAAGTATAAGTCAGTTCAAAACATCCTTAGACATACTCATGAAGGAAAGGTCCATTGGGACATCTTAAACATAAGACAGAAATACAACACCCAGCTCAGGAAGGCAAGGTTTTCAGGTCTGGAAGGCTACACCAGAGACAGCATCACTCTGTGCTCATCCTGCTGTCACCCTCGCTCCCCATATTCCTGTTACTGACCACAGTCAGAGACACTTTCACTTATATTGCACCAGAGAGGAAAGTCTGGGCAGTATTAATATTCTTCTAAGGAACTTACAATAATTCTAGGACGGTGAAACTAAAAAGCTGGATTTCTGGTTTGTTATGTTGTTTTTTTTTTTTTCAGGGAGATCAACTCAGGATTTCTTATTATAATGACAACTGTTTGTTGGATTCACCACTTCCAATAATTGTATTTGTAGTTTAATCCTCTGCTTTAGTAAATACCCTGTCAAGTACTCCAGGTCTTTGAATGCAAAACAAGTTATACACAAGTAAGCCAGGAGTGGACACACTTGGTTGCCTGGTTGTTTAATTAGAAACTGAAGCAAAAGGCATCCTGCCGCAGGGAGACAACCGGGTTGCAGACTGTGACACTGCCATAGCCTTGCTCTGTCTCTCTTTAGCCTTAAGCAAATCTGATCTTGGGCATCCTGACCCTGACTAATTGCATACTGTTTCCTGTGATGCTGAGAAGCTCCTTCCACCCGTTGCTGGACTATTAAGATTCTCTGCTCTGGCTGATAATTAAGCAGCAGAATGCCAAACTTTTTTTTGTTGCTGTTGTTTTGGGGTTTTTTTTGCATCCTCCTTTCCTCCTCCTCCTCCCCAGTCCCCTGATATACAAAGGCCAACTGGATGCATCATTTGTCATTTTGTCACACTGTTGAGAGGCAGAGATGTCATATCACCTTTCAGAAGACAAGGAAGGTGATAAATGCACTAAGTTGAGAGACAAAGCATCAGGACACTAATGAAAATCTCCAGTCACTAGAGAGCAAGGAGGACCTTGCTTTTAAGAGACTCTGTAAAGGAAAGACAACTTTATCAGCCTATGCAAATGTCAAGTTGAAAGTACACTGGTTAATGCAGCAGCATATTTTTGTCAGGAACAAAAGTATATGCATTATGGAGAATTATTCGCAAGTAACTATGTAAATAAGTTTAAATGTCATGAGTAAAATAAGTAAGATTCCAGTCCCTAGCTGTTGTCTTCATATCTAGATATATAAAAATATAATGTGGCCTAGATTGGAGGACTTGTTTTTCAGATTTTTTTTTTCAATTGAATAAGAATTATGTAGGAGAATGACATGTATTTTTTGATATCCTAATGAAAATGGCGACTAAAGTAATTCATCAAAATTTTACCAGCCATAAAGACTTCACTGGGCCATTATATTAGTTTATTAGGTAAAATTAAATAAAAAGAGACTTTAAATGAATTATAACCAGCTTGCAAAATAACAAATATATTGTGTATGAGAAAATTAGCTCCATCTGATGTGCACCAGCCACCATATGTAAAATGCCCGTTTTTTGTCCTGTCCCTTTGAAAATCACTTTATTGGAATGTATCAGTTAAACTAAAACACATGACCCTCCTTCTTGTGACATGAAAGAAACCACTGAAGAGAAGTCTCTTTTTTCCCCTCCCCTCTACTCATGTGAACTTTCTGGGAAAAAAGCAGCTTCAAGGATTTTTATCAACGTCTGCGTAATGACAAGTGCATCACATGCATCCTGAACCATTAGCTGCCTACATCTGAAAGAATTTGGTCAACATTTAGGAATTTACTTAATGAAAGGCTGGCCTATTAAAGCTCTGCTAGCTTTGGAAGTTGATTGAGCCTTTCTTTTCAACTTCCTGCATCATTGTAAATGATGCTATGCAGTGCCCTCATGTGATATAGTCTAGACAACAAGCTTGCATTGTAACACCAAAAAAACCCCACAATCTAAGTACCAGGTGATACATTTCTGCTCAGAGATGCAACTCTGCAGTACAAGGCTCTTTACAAATCTCTGTGTGAAATCACAATTTTAAAAAGCAACAGCTCCAAAGAGCATCTAATTATATTCTGGAGAGATAAAGAACAATACTTCTCTCATATATCCACATGACATTTGAAACAACAATTAAATAAAGGAAAAAAAAAAAATCAGTAAAAAAACTAAGAGTTAATGGACAACATTTCTTCTCTCAGACCACTGAAACCAACCAAGACCAGAATTAGGTCCCCTAACTACTGGCTTTTAATTTTTGGATGGAAGAGGAATTTTCTTTTTTAATCACTTGACACTTCTGATGTTTCAAGACCAGCATGGAATGGGCTTTGAGAGCAGTGGCCTCTGCACTGGGCAGGCATTGCTGCCTTATGACACCTGTTGTTTCGCGTAAGTGCCTGATGTAGGGAAACACATAACAGGATGGCATTAAAGCAAGAAAGAGTTAGCATGGGGAGGACATATCAGAAGGGGAGCCCACTGGTGAGCTGCATCCCACTCAGCTGCATCCCAAGCACAGCTACATTCTTGGGTTTATGGGATGAGCAAGAGGTGTTTTCCCAAAATTGCAGAGAAACAAGTTTCCTTTATATCACCTCATTTTCCCTTCATGGCTTTTGTGAACGCGAGCACTACAAAACAGTGTCAGATGGGCAGCAATGGAGACTGGAATCATTAGCAAAACCAGTTTAATCTTGTTTTGGGATTTACAGGCAGAGCACCCATGAGCAAGGAAGGGACTAGGCTCTACTTTAATGGGAAGGTAAAGCACTGGGAACAATGTGTAAAAGTTACTCCCCCTCTGAAGCCTGGGAAGAGACTTGTGTCACATGCACATGGCACAGGGTCCCTCAGCGAGCCATTTGATAAACAGCTTATGAAATTAAATTTATGAAATTAAATTCAATCTTAGAACAAAACTAAAGACAGCACACATTCCAGCTAATGTTTCTTCAGGCTCCAAGGACTGAGGCGGAGTTTGGGTCTTGGTTTTTTTTTTTTTGTTTATTTTTTCTCCTAAACTGATTACCTACTTAACTCCTCAAATAATTACTCCTGTTGACTTTGATCTGTAGTTACTAGTGGAATAACACCACCTTCTAGGAGGGGAGGTTGCCAGCTTCCTTCAAATGAAAGGCCTGGGCTTATGAAGTCATTTCTTGATGATCTCACCAATTATCTTCTTGTCTCTGATCTTCCCTTTTGGGTAAGGTTATTGGGAAAGCTGAGCAAGGTAACTGTAGTCTCAGGACAAATTTATCATCATGTATTGTAACTTGCCTTAAAGACTGGATGCAGCACAGAGACTTTATTACTCTCTGTGGGGAAGAGCTCAACATAATGACACACAGGAGACCAGGCAAACATAGATGTTTAAGCACAGGCAGATGACAGCTTTTATACCAATGATCAAGAGATTTTCTTTCAATTTGTGTATGAATTGTGTGAAGGTAAGGTTATACCACTGTTCATTTATTCTGCTCCTCTCATTCAAAAGAAGTCAATAAAGTAGCCATTGGCATCTGTCCCAACAGCATCAGAAGAGCTTCTGCAAGACAAATTCCATTCAACATACACAACACCAATGACAAAGGAAAAAAGAATGTATATGACATTAATAGTGATGTGACTATTACCAGAGTCTGGTTGACAGTGGAATGCAGAGTTGCTTCTCAAAATCCATTTTTCATGACTTCCACCCTGGCCAGGTGTAAGCAACCACTCAGCCAACAGAAAAATAAGTGGCTAAAAATAGTGCAAGCTGTAACAGTGGCTAGAATTGGACACTGGAGGGAGACACAGTTGTGCACACTAATTCAAAAACACTTCATTGTCCCTTCTTGCATGAGCATTGAGTGCATGCCCTAAGAAGGAATCATTGAAGCTCCACTTGATCTGCCTCCATTCCTTGTTGTCCACATCAGCAAGGAAAGAGAAAAAGAAAGCCTTGGCCAGTTAATGAATCATAAAACCCTACACTTTGTTGTTGCAGGGAGGAGAAGCATGCAATTCCTGAATAAACCCTGCAGAAATTCAGCACCAATGGTGTGGAACTGTTTTTCAAATCAAGCCCTGAGAACCCATCATGATTTGCATTCATGTAAACACCTACATTTTTTTGTTAACTGAACTGATTTAACTGCTAATTAAAACTAGTCAGTAAGCACAATGCAAAATTAATTAAACCATTTAGTCAGTGGATGCAAATGAGACAAAGTTATGGCTTGGACACAACCAAAATAAGTACAAGTACTACTCATCATCTGGCAAAATAGTTCTGGAGGTAAATACTTTCCCCAGAGATGATGTAAAGCAATAAAAAAAGAAAAAGTCATACTGCCAACTACATGCGATCTTTTCTTGATAAAATGTGCTGGAATCCAGCTTCTCCTCTTTGAAACAGCAAGAAATTGGACTCAGTGGGTTTTAAAAACACTCTCCCATTTCAAAGTAAGGTGTGGAACCCATCTCACTATACTCAGGCATGCAAAGTTGCTCCTGTCTGTCACTGGCAAGTGTTTTGACCAATCTGAACCTTATATTTTTGATAGCTATTTTTGTAGCTTTACATTTTCTCAGGGGGAAAGTATCTGCCTGGCAAACTATACTATCTGGTGTCAAGTAGAAGTAGTATTTTCTGAGAGAAAAGGCCAGAAATGTGTGGCTTTGTGATATCTCTGCATTCTGCCTCCTCTTTCCCATGTGCCTCACAACCCTAATTGTAATTACTCTACTAAGACTCCCCTGCTACTGGGACACACACACAGTTACCCATGCTGTATAAACTGTGAACTAGAATAGGTTAAATAAGTATTATATCCAAAAAAAGAACCAAGATGCCTAAAGGTGTGGTCCAGGAGCAGCAGCTCATGTGTGAAAGCCTGGACCCAGAGACAAGTCCAGCACTCATGAGTCACCTGGGCTCCCTGCTTGGTAGTACTCAGGAGAGTTCCTCAGGCAGGTTCAGATATTTAACAGTTATCTCACCAAGGCTCAATTCAGAGCTAAGTGAAATGCCTGCAATTAAACAGTGTAAATTGCCCTTCCACATTTTCCCTTATTTCAGGTGCCCCAGAATGGCCCTGAAAACAAAAGCCTATGAAAGAGGAGATATCTGCACTCAAGAGACTCAGCCCAGCAAGAATTGCTGAGGACAGAGGTGGGGGTTAAATCTCTCCTCCTCCCGTCCTCCACAGCACCATCCCCTCTCCTCTGGCTCCCATGCCCCTAGCATTTCTGCTGGGCACACAGCAGCCTTGCTCAGAAACAGAGCAGACTTCAAGTTTTCCATTTTACAACCCACAGTTGTCATCATGGAGGCTTTATGCATTCATGTGGTCATCAAGCCAGGCATCCAGGATGCAGGAGACTTGTCTCATCTCCTCCCACTGCCAGAGGGGACACAAGCTCACAAACCCTGATCCGAGGGGCCCAAGCCAGCAGCTTGACGGCAACGCAGGCAGGCACAGGACAGCAAGAGGACTCTCTCACATCCCTCCTGTCAAGCACACGTACCACAGACATGTGCTTGACAACTCTTGGGCCAAAGACAATGTCCCAGGGAACTGGCTGGGGAAGAAAGGTTCTCAGCTGCTGACCCTACTCACAGGACTGCATCCTGCACCTGTTTCACAGATAGCTACCAGGCTGGTCACTGGGGGGGACTTCACTAGCAAAATGTATAACGCCTGACTTCCTGGTGGGGCTTGCCAGGAAGGGTGAAGCATTTCTAACAATGAGCAAAGTGTGATCTGTCAGTATCTGGAGACAGCTAGGATAAAGCAAAGTACCCATGAAGTTCAGAGACTGTATGAGGAGACAGCTTGGACTTCAGTCAGGTCTACAGCAAAAGTTCCTGAGGCCCTCAGTGAAGGAGGAAACAGCCCCCAGGCCTTCCTCCTCACCCACAGCCCCTCAAACCCCTCTGCTGTCACCCTAGCTTTCCCTGGTCTCTCCTGAACAGTGAGACCCAGTGTGAGCAGGGTACATGGCTGTGGGTGCTCCCTGCAGCAGCCAGAAAGGTGCTCAGCTTGGCTGAGTCCTCCATGAGCAGACAACCAGCCTGGCACCCAGGCATCCCGACTGCCCAGCACACAAGTAGCACACAGAACATCATCCATTTTGCCAGCACAATGCTTCATTTTTGTATCTGTGCTACCAAATTCTTTGAGTCCAGGAGGAAAAACTAAAAACAACAGCTTGCTTATTTTTAGCTAAGTAAAGAAGTCTGCCAGCCCCACACCTGACTGGGGTTTACATTTAATGTCTCCTGTTTGAGAGATTACCACATCCTCTCTCATTACCATTACTGTTATGACACTCTAAGAAGTCTTTGTTTCCTTAACATTTTTCTCAGTCATCTTTAGATGCATTTCTGCCTTTAGTTATTTCCATTCTAACACAGAAAACACATGTTAAGGGTCAGAGGAGGGAAGAACAAATAAGCACATTTTCCTTTCCTCAGACACTCCTGGACATGGAGACAGGGCAAGGTAAAGTGTCTGTTTTAACATTCCCCTCTCCCCTCGTGACCTCTGTTAATAGTACATCCCATTCCTCAAGTGTTACAGTCAGCGTGATGCTCATCATGCTCCATCTCTCCTACTTTCATGTGGTCAATTATGAGCTGTGGGAGACAATATGCTGAAAAGCACACAGAGCTCCTGCTAGAATAGCATCTCTCACGCAAGACACCTGTTATGGCTGTTGTGCACTAGGCTTACTGACTGTTAGCTTTGAGGCAGACCTAATGTAGTTACACTGTCAAAGGTATGGTACTTATCTGCATACTGCAAAGATGGAACTAATGCAAGCCAAAATAATTTTTCTTTTCTTTCTGTAAGTACCATTACTAATATATTTCACATGGTTAAAAATGCATTATATCTAGGGCTCCTTCTTTAAATGTGCGTGCATAAATTTAGCTTGGATACTGTTAAATATAATTTCAAGCAGCAGAAACAAAATAGCATTTTGCAAAAAAGCATTTAAGCAGAAACAAATGCATTACAGCTAAAGTTTCATGAACACTGATAAGATTGCTGGGTAAAGCAGCTTAATAAAAACAGAACAAAAACAAAGCACTACATACCTCAGTTCGAACCATGGGAGGCAGCTTCCACTTGCCAAATGCCTACTGCAGAAAGGACTTAACCAAGAACTGCCCCTTTAAATGGAAGGGGCCTCAAGGCAGGTTTATAGATCTTTGAGCTACACAGGTGAAAAGAGTTGGGCTAAGGATGCTGAGGTACAGCTGATATCTCAGCTGTGGCATGATACATTGCTCTGCAGAGTTACTTGGAGAGCAAGTGCTGAAGAACCCAGCTCAAGTATGAAAAAACAGCTCTATGTTTGGACTGTTTCCTCCTGACCCTGCTGCATCAGCAAAGCATGTAGCTGTCTAAGGCAGCAGGCTGCTGCAGCCAGTGCAATAGCTGCCTATTTAGCTATTTAGCCTGTTTTCTTAGTCCCTGAAAATCCAGACTGCTGCTGCTGCCACCAGTCAAGGCAGTCAGGACACATGGGATTTCCAAGACAGCAAGACCACCATCTAAGTAGCAACTGTCATTTTCTTCTCTCCACTCAACCTACCCTACATCCTGTAGGCTGATAAAGAAGCAGCAACTAAGGTTGTCCATCCTGGCTCTGCTACTTTCCCTTCCCCATTCCTGTTGCCTTCTGATGACCCCTACTCACTTTTGCTTGCACAGCTGAGCTGGATCTATGAAGCTGAAATTATTAGCTCTGGTTAAGCACCTTGATAGTGTGGTGGTTCTGGGATTCAAGTTAGCCCACCAGGGCTGCACACCACTGTACTGTATAGATATATGCCACTGAATTATTCATCTCATTGTCCACACAGCACAGGGTTATGACAGCCATTTGAGCAACTGTCTTTCTACTGACCCAGAATATGTATTATTTAGTTCACAGGTCCTTTGGAGCAAGGATTGTCCTCTGTTGTATACCTACATAGTGCCCTGTTTACTAGAGACCAGCTTTTGGTCAGTGCCTCAAGGTAATTCTGTAACACAAATGATTATTCATAATAAAATAAATATAATGGCTCGCATCAAATGTCTAATGATTCTGTTCAAGGGATCATGGGGGTGTTTCTAAAATGTGTTCTTATCATATTAAAAATGTAGGATCTGTGTATAATTTCATTCTCTTTTACAGTATTTTAGATGATCAAGAGGCTATTTTCTCTGTGTTTCACCCACTTATGATCCTACGAGTATCATAGAGGGAACAAATAGAGACTAGAAACCATACCGATGATTATAAGAATCTACGTTTTAATAGAAACAGCCCTATCTCCCTCCCTCCCTGTGCCAGAATAGTATTACTTGGGCTGCAAAATCAAACATTCAAAAATTAGGAAGTTCAGATTTTCTCTGCAGATCTAATTCAGCCACACTGTTTGTATGTTACAACAGCATGTGAGTAATTAAAGACTATTACTGTCAAGTGAATTTCACCTTATCCAGAGCAGACTGGATGGTGCGCATTTAATGAGTGACTTTGCAATACTCTTTCTCCTTTTTACTCACTGTGTGGTCCCCAACTCTATAGTTGGCACCCTATCTAGATCTTCAAATATTTTTTCACAATCTTTCCTGTGCCTTCATCATTATTGTACCCCAGTGCTTTAAGGGTATCAATGTTTGTGGGTTTGTTTCCCCCCCCCCCCCAATATCCTCCTGAGATAGCAACTGATTATTTCTGTTTTACAAATGAGGAAGGGGACCCAAGAAGTGCAACTTCATTCTGTGTGCCCAATCTGAGATGCCACTCTTTTCTGTAGATCTTTTCAAGTGCAGAGCACTTCCATTTACATCTTGAAGCATGACATATTTCTTCTGACCTTATTCTAACCCTTCATCTTGGGTAGACAAAAGTAGCAAGATACCACAATCAGAAATCACTCCTGAAAACAACTTGCCTAAAGTCAAATGATAATCTGATGGTAAGGGCAGAGAAGGACTTCTACTGATCCAGGCAATGCTTAAGTGCCTTTGCTGTGAAAGTAATCTCTTCCACCTACAATTCCCTGCCCCGTGCACCTACATCTTTCAGATCTATGAGGCAAGCCATCAAGCAAGGGTCCCTCAGACAACTGTCTCCTTCGTTACACAACCTTGATTCAGGCCCAAAATAGGCCCATCCCCTGCACTGAGTTGTCTAAATAATAAGGAGCCCTGCAGCCCCACCTATAATTATGAAGTGAGCTTCTAAATATAGTATCAAACATGGAGACATGAGGAATGTTAACTGTGGCATATAAAACAAGCTCAAGTTAAAATGCCAACACAATCATTTGGTCCAACAGAAAACCAAACAATGTTCGCTAAATTTAGTGCAGGATAGTACCAAACAGAAAGACTGCTATGGAGAACATAAAACCTCACTGTGTGAGATTTTCTTGATGGCCGTCTTCTGTAGAGAATAGAAGATCTGCATCAGAGAGAGCAGAGGTGGAATGTCACCGATTTTCTCATTCTATGTAGCAGTAAAACATTCATGTCAAAATCATTTAGCATGTAGTTTGCAGCGAAGCCACAACATGTGTTTTTGCTATAATAAGTCTCTACATTTGCTATTTCTTAGACAGAAGAGCATCTCATCTGATAGCTGGTACAGGGTCCTCATGCTGTCAGAGGTGCTTGGAGACACAGCCAGGTAGGGACAAGAAGGATACCCAGAAGGCTGCTAAATACACCTGGTCTGCCAGCACTGCCACCCAGTCTGTGGTAGAATTCTGTTTTCACTATCAGTGTGATAAACTACACTAGCAACTTTTAATCACCTGCAGATGGGGTGGGAGTGTGTGTGTAAGTTGCTATCTTGTAGAATAAATCATCTCCTCCCTTCCTTCTTTCCCTTATGCAATAGAAGACGCCAAGTCTGCCTACTGACAACAAAAGGACCAGGATTTCCTAAGCCTACTACTGGGGGTCCAGTCCTGAAAATGATGCAATATTTTGGCAATATTTTGAATAGAGTTCTTCCAGCTGGTAACCTTCCATTTTGATCAAATGTTCTGTATGCATAAGCTCAATGGAAAGTATTAAACTGATGTAGGATTAGCCCCGTCACCGAGAACAGCAATGGTTTTCTTCTTCTGCCTGCTCAACAACATATTTTTGTTTAGTTTGATATCATCAGGCTTTTTGAAAAGAAACTAACCTCCTACTCAAGTCAGATAAAGGAGAGTAATGCAAAAATGCACCAGGAATGACAGGTAAGTTTTGAAAAAAATCTTCAGACTGCACAATAGTCTTATTTTTAAATACGTTAAATTGTGGATCAGTTGTAACAGTTGGTACTGAGCACTGAAGCAACATTTTGGATGGAAATGAGGTCAACACCTCAGCTTTCTCACATGGGCACTTAATATCTTTTAAAAATTAAGATACCTCCAAGAAATGCATTCATATGCATTTCTCATTTCTGAAAGTTTGAACAGCTTATCATTAAAAATATGTTGCTAGCTTGCACAATAGCAAGGAATCTTGAGTTTAATCTGTTAAAAATTATTCTACTACCATTAAAATTTATCCTGTACCCAAAATTTCTCTTTATGAAGAGTTTATTCTACAAGCATTGAAATTAATGAAACCCATTTTTTCAAGGTTATTACCACTAAAAGCCCAGCTCTGCCCCTTACCTTCTGTGACCCCTGTCATCAGCATGTGTGCCTAACTCTATTAAGAAGTAAAGTTTCATGCCCATCTTCAGGATATTTTTCTTTCTCCTTTTCTGTATCGTCACTCAACTTTAACAGCTAAGGAAAGGATGCATATGGACTGTTCTCTGCATAAACTGCCCAGCTACCTACTTGCATGCCAGCTGGCCAGCCAGTCTCAGCTTCTCAGCTGCTGGGCCAGTCAAATGTTTTGGGAAAAGGCTAAACATGTCACGGCTTTTTCCAGGCAGAGGAGCTGACAGGGTTTTTCTTTGCTACGCAGCCTCAGTTTTCATAAGGCATCTGCTCCTCTCTGCAATTTGGCTGATGTCCTGACTCCCAGGTTCAAAAGTTCCTAGAAGAGGAGTGACTGATGGACACAGAGGACTTGCAACTCCTCCAGGAACCAAGCCACAAACATAATCTGCCAGGAAAACTACGCACTGATGAAAAGTTTTATGATTAAACACTCACTAATACCTGAAACTGGAGAAAATATGTATCAAAAAGCACAGCAGAGCCAACATACAGAAACAACATGTGCAATTGCTTAAGTATATACCAAGAGGAGAGAATTTTGTATACCATTTAAGGCACACCAAAATGGTATTTAAAAGCAAAATCCTTTCTGTTTCCATCATACTAAAAATTTGCCATCTGTTATATGGAAGTTTGTTTTTCCCTTTCATTGTAATTAACTTTTTATTGAATTAATTACTCCAGGTGAGCTGGAAGCGGCTGTTCTACCTCACCTGGTGTGGCTGAGTGTACCCTTGCCCAGTCTTGCCATTCACCATTCAGATGCAAATCGTCCCACTCCCCACACGAAATCATTGGCGCACACCCAAGAAGCCTGCTAGCGACAAAAAAACACAATAACATGGCAGGCAGCTGCTGCTGCACAGAAGGGAAAAAAAGTTTTAGAAAAAAGGGCATATATTCCCAGCTTGGTCATTTAAAAATGTGTATTCTACCAAATAAAGCAGGTGAGAAAATATTCCAGATAAGCACAGACTGAATTTTAAATAACTTACACATGGTACTTACAGGTCGCTGACTCTTTTCTACATGAGAATGAATATTTTTGCTTACTTGATCCATTATGTATACATGTATGTGTCTGTATAGATGTATACACACATGCCCAAACAGTGAAGCAAACCTGTAAAGAAATTAGAATGAAGCAGTGAGCTGAATTTGATTATGAAAGAGTTCTGTTAATTGCAATAACATTGTAATCAAACACACAAAAAAGGCAGGAGTCTTCATTTGAGGATCCTCCGTCTCGAGATGATGAACTATTCCACACACATTTATAAAATAAGGACACAAAGGAAATAAATGAAGGCTTCTTAAAACAAAAATGCATGTTGCATATGTATTCTCTCCCTATAAACAGCAAAAAAGTTTTGCTTGTTTTAGTTAAGTTTTAGTTATTTTGGCTATTTATTGCATGTTTCAGTGGTGAAGGAGAGCAGAGGAGAGGTGATGGCGGAAACGAGATCCTTATGGACTGATGATTGCTATGCCATGTGGCACAATCCATATGTATCGAGTGTACTGAGGGACTGTGGCAGCTTTTTGCAGCAAAGATGGCCTCTGCCTTGCAATGGTCCACATGCACATGCAGAGCCCACTACAGTAAAGTGGCCTTTATTATCCTTGAGTCAGCACATGCTGTTCTTTTTTCTGCCATATCTACAAAGTCAGTACCTGTTCGTGCATTTTTCCTTTTTGTTGCTTTGATATAATTTTTCCTTCCTTTTTAAAACCTGCTCAAAGCTTAGGTTAAAGCTCACCCTGCTGAGAGGCAGATGCAGGGATGAGGTTCCTATTATCTGAAGTACTGAGTTGTTCATAGACAACAACAGAAGCAACAAAATAGGATCATGCAGAACAGGTATACATGTCATCGCAGTTAGTAAAGTAATTACAGGTTTGGCACTAGTAAAAGCTTTCTGCTTGCCAAAGCACTGGATAGAAATGTAAAAAGCAAATTATTATCCCTATTCAGGGCAAAGCTGGTCAATCAATCCTATATCAGTTCCCCTGATGCAGCAGCACAAGACTGTGGTTGACTTCTGTGAGAGCACATAGGATGTCTCCACTTAGCTGAAATCCACTTCTGAGGGTATCTGTCTTGGAACCACATGATCTGTGGAGGCAATGAGCTCCAGTAACTCACTAGAAACTGTAATTCTATAATAAGATTATTTTCTGGTCTGAGTACAACAATGCAAAAAATGCAAAAATGCACAAAGGAGAAACTCTAATTCAAACAGTCTACTTAACAGTATTAGGACTGCCAAGCGCACTTCTGGCTAACTTTTATGCTTTTCTGGCTACTAGTGTGGAGCTCAGGTTTTGCTAGTGGTTGTCTCAGTCACTATTTCCTCTATCTGGTACTTTGACATTGGAGTAGAATAACAACTAGCCTGAATTTGTCTTTGGGAAAAGAATTGTATGTTGATACCATTATATTTCAAAACATTAGTAAATCCACACTTTTTTCATTGCTATTATTTGTTCTACAGTAGGACTGGAGAAAGTCATGGGCCAGGAGCCAGCCATGCTTAGTAGTCTATGAGCAAGAAAATATGTTCTTGTATCTAAAAACTTACAATCGGTCTCATTTTCTGTGTGTAGCACAAATACAAAAGTGTATTTCAAAAGTTCCTCTTATCTTCTTTCCAGTTGGGACTTTTTCAAATTTCTGAGGCATTTAACATGCCCCATCAAGGTCTAATAGTGTGACAACTAAAATGGAGTTATGTGCTGAAATGATCAAAAATAAGAAACGTGTGAATAACAAAGACCAAATCTATCACAGAAAATATAGGGAAGAGATCTCCCGAGGAGAACTGTGGACATGGAATAACACTATTGCAATATACTGTTGTTGGGATTCAAGCCAGTATCTCCATGTGACACTGCAATGCACAGTGTGGACATAGCAACTCAGGGCAGATTTAATCCCGACCCCTCTGCATCACATCATTGCACTGCACAGACATGCCAAAGAAGTCAATGTAGGGCCAATTGGCACAGTGTTAAATGGAAAGACACTCTTACCTGGCTGAGAAGCCCTCAGCAGCAGTGCAAGGGAAAAGGATGCCATGGGGGACAGCGGCTCCCACCATGAGCACAATCAAACCCTGTAACAAAGATCATGAAAATTCATGCATGCCTCATATTTGTCCTTTCCTGCTCAAACTATATGAGCTATTGTCACTTCATTTATTTTAAGAAGATTCACCCTCTGAAGCAGTTGCTAGACTAAAGGTGATCAAGAAACTTCTCAGGTCAAGAATAGGATGGCAGACCTGATCAGGAGCTGCAACAATTAGAAAGCTTGGGACACAGCTTAATGCCCAACCCAGCATCATCATACAAGGAAATCATAACCCTGCTGGAAATTTTTGTCATCTCTTGTTTATAAACCACATCAGGAGATTTCTCTCCTCTCAGGCATGTCTTGTGACCCTAGCCACAGAAATACCATCTATTGGATCAAGAAAGTATGCAATCCTGGACTAAATCTTTCTTTATTTTGTACAGAACTACCACATGAAAGGTAAACAATATTTTTTATCATATTTAAAAGCTACTTATATTTTCATATTTACATGCTATTAAACATGCTATTAATTTGCAATAAGGATACTGAGAACACAATTACACTTTTATTACACAAATGTGTGAAGGGACATCTAGAGCATTCAAAAGATCAAACATTAGATGTTATGTATTTCTATGTAAGTGCTTTGCATAACTATATAAATGGATGGACTTATCTATGTCTCTGTGTATGCTTGATATACATTTAAGGTATATATCTTAACATAGGTGTTACATCTATTTCTATAGACAGCCTCTATATTTATTTACACAGGTATTTATATATCTGACCTATCTGATTTTTGTTCTGTCTTTCTAGGTCTTAACATACCCAAGTGTGACTTAAAGTACTTGTGACTTGCCATTTTCTTGTAAGACAGTTGAACAAAAATATGGCTTTCTTCTCATCCTTAATGAACAAAAAAATATTTGGAGTGAATTTGACTCCGTGAAGGCAAGAATAAAGACCTCAGTGACTTTAAATTTAGACAAGATTTTTCCAGCTGTTTATTAACATTAATAGATGACATTTTCGCTTGTCACAAACTGGCTTAACTCCACCCACAGTCATGAAACTCCTATTCCTGAAAGTGTATTGCATACACTCAATAACAAAACCCAAATGCATTCAGTGTCGAAACACCACCAATAAAGTGCAGATGCAGGAGCAGCTGAATAGAAACCCTTCACCTGGATTCAGTGAAGATTTTCACATGCACGATGTGGGGTACTGGACCCACACACTCCTGATTGAAATGAAAATTTTGAGTGCTATTTGAATCCTGAAAAGTTTGTCTCAAGCAAGGGATCCTTACTCCCTGCTCCAGCTAGTACCCTCTACTTGCATGAGTAAAAATTACTCAGCTGAGTAATTCCTTAGCTACTGTCTGTTACCATGTGCAATTCAGTAAAGTACAGGGTTGTTTGATAAGGTTCAGATTGCTCATAAATTATATCACAGCGATAAATCTAAGGCACGTGTGCTGTAAGGATAACTGAAACATGAAGATTTCTCTTTTTGAAGAGACAAATGCACAAACTATAAAGATATATTGTTCTTTTAAAATCTTCCCTTCCAGAAGTTTGTGCTAATTTTAGCTGCTCCGTCTAGCTAAAAATAGGACCAGGACTATGATGAGTACAACTGCACTTCTGAATGAGCATTATTTATTTCCAGTAATTAAATACATATATATATAGCTAGTACAGCTTCCGACCTCTTCATTCACAAAGATGTCTTTCAATGAATTGTGTTTAAATATTCTTTTCCTAGAGATGCATTTCAAAAAACGCCAAAACACAGCAATGATCCTGTAAGTAAATAAAATTCTTTCATCTAACTGCACATGAATGGTGTTACTAGTGTGGCAAAATCCACTGATCCCTGGAAACCCACTGGAGATGATTTCTGATATGCAGTGTTTACGGGAATAGATGCGGGCATATCCCAGAAGGTTGCTAAGGAACTAGCAGATACATGCATTTTCTGCAGATCTGACATGTAAAATATATCCCTGTTTCTTGGATTAGGCAAACTGAGAAAGCTATGTGAAACGAGATATTCACATCAAATTCTCCTTATTTTCCTTAATCAAGAAACCCCTGAGAACTATAACTATGAATAATTCAATCTTTCACTAACATTTGGTGCAATTAATAACAGTACTTTAAAGCTGCTAGCTTTGTATATCTTTTTATGCATAATTAAAGGGTGTTGATATTTAAGTTTTCAGCCAAGGAGCAAGCTAGGTTTGGTTTTGCTGGCAGCAGCTGCTCCTGGCTTAACGACAATATGATAACCTGATATTGCCCCATCTCAGTGCACCCAGTGCTGTTAGCTTTCTTCTCTGCCACCACTCCCGTTCTTTCTTAATTGTGCTGGAATTTTGTGCTCTGTCTGAATCAGTAGCTGCCTGTCTGCTTCCTTCTCCCCTCTCCTCTGCCACACACGTTAGCAGTTTGGAGCTGTGGTCAGAACTTGTCTAATTTTCTTACGGGTACTAGTCACTGAAGGCACGTTTTTTTCAACGCAATTTTCTGTTTCATGCTTTCAAGCAATTTCAAATGTAAATGCACAATAAATAAATCTAAGAAACAGTCAGCTACCAAGGCACTAGATTTTCTGCTCCTATGATTAAATGGATCCCTTGCTTTGAAGTCATGAAACTCGTCCAGAGAAACTCCCTTTTTAAAAAATATGCTCCAAATTTCTGGGGTGGCACTACATGCATTGTCATTTCAGCTTCCTTTTGTCTCATCAGAGAATTCCTCTAGCAGATAACTTTATTACTTTTGCTGAGAAGAAACCCTCCAACAAGGTCTCTTACTGGAGATTTCACATAAATTTCCACTTTTCCCAGTGTTTTTATTAATTAAAAAAAAAAAGTGTTTAACTTCTGGCACTTTCTGGTAATTAGGAAAATTTTTTAATTAGGGACCAAAAACAATGTATGGATCATTTTTTTTTCTCTCCTTTAGGTCAGAAGTTAAGTTACCGAACTCCAGATTTAAAAAGATTACAAATACTTTCTTTTTATGTTTTCTACACTTAGCTGTCTTTTACACACAGGGCCCTTTCCATATTTTAAATGGCACACATAGATATATTAGCATCATGGTTTTAAGTCCCACTAACATATGAAAGGTATTACCTTTTGTAATTTTTCCAACTTTTAAATTCAGCTGAACAAAGAGAAAAGTCAAAATGTGGCCATTTTTTCATCAAGTTAAACAGTTGACTGCTGCCACTACCCCACAGCCTCAAAACAACCCCTGCTCCCAGAGCTACAGCAAGAACAAACTTCATAGGTGTCACCTCAGCCAACATTCTCTTGTGAGAGCAAACTTCACAAATTTCTCATTTTGTTGTGACAGCATGATTTGTAAAGGAAATCATTACAGGTAATGTGATTACAGGTAATAGGGGTATCAGGTTAGGAACTACAGCACATGGTTACGTGCATTCATACTCTCAGCTTGTTTCCCAAATTTTCCTGGTTTTCCGGTTATCACATCACTAATGTCTTTGAAGCCCTTTAAAGCATTTTGAGAGGTGAGTGGACCATTAAAAAGTCCCTGTCAATCTGAGATAGACCTTCCCATTAATGGTGGAATAAGCTGCAGAAGGGAACATTGCATTTTCTGCAGATCCAGTTCAGACGGGTGCTTCAAGAGAGTACACTGAGCAGAGAAATAACATATTTTGTCATCATTCATTATGTTCATACTTTGACCTAAGCTGAGACAGAGAAGTTTACGTTCAACTAGTTAAATCCATAGTTACGTACCTTGAAAGGTTGTTAAAGGGTGTGAATACCTGTGAAACGAACTGAGCCTAGCTGGAGCTTTGGGCATAGAAAATCAAGGTTAATATTTTCAAACATGACAATGTCATGCAGAAGCCAAACTCTGAGTTACAAAATGGCACAAGACCAAAAATTTAAAAAAACATTTAGGGACCGAAGCACCTTTAAAACTTGCAGCCCTTAGGAAGGCTGAGATGATGGGCTTCGCGGGGTGCCCTGGTTCCTAAACGTCTGAGTAACATTTGAAATAGATTTCAGTTCTGGAGGTCATTTAGCCACCTCAGAATATTTTTCTCTCACATGCTAAATATGTGATTAAAGAGTCAGCTGCCTGTAAGGCTATTGGCTTGTTTCACCAATCCAGGAAGGACTAACATCGTGCCAAAATCTTTTTCAGGCTCTTCCCTCAGGCTCATTTTATTAATTCAGGGGAAAAAAAAAAAAAAAAAAAAAAAAAAAAAAAGAAGAAGAGAAAAAGAAACCATCTCTCACAAAACATGGGCTGCAGGGGCCATTTTCCCATGCTGCAGCTCTCCTTGCTCTAAAGCCAACATCTCTCCTGTAGTTCCTCATCTTAATGAGCTTTCTCAACTCTTGGTAAGCACTGCCTGACCCAAATGAGTCAGGGAATGGGCAGAAGTTTCTGTCTCCTGGGGCCCTTGACCCTTAATGTGGCTGCCTCTCCTGCTGTCGTGCATGACCTCAAACTTCAGGACTAGCATTAAACTCTTTAGGAAATAAGCACAGTAGGCATATAGTTAAGTACCTACTTGGATATCGGATTTCTTAGCTTCTGTTTTTGAAAATGTGCCTGCTGTTCTGAACGCCCTCTGCTGAAAGGCAGGAGTGGTTATTGCTGGCATTGAACTTCTGCATCCTTAACCCCTTGTGGACAGGGGAGAGCGAGTGAGGCACTATGCAGAGTGGGGCTGTAAGTGTGCATAAAATTGGGCAGCTGGAGCTGTATCGGGACCAACATGTGCTTTATAATGTTGTCACTGCCTCTGTTGTAGCGTTTCTGCAAACACTCCCTGAATAGAATAATTGGCAAGTTTGCTCAAAACATGGCCTCAAACTCTAGAGGGCAGGTAGAACAGAGGCCATGTTATTATAGTGAACCACAGTCCAGCACTCTGTCATTTAAATGCCATGAAGCACAAAGATGGATGTTGCATAAATACCAGTGCGGGCAGAGTAAAGGCCCCATTCTACACATGGTCAATAGTGCATACAGTTTAAAGAGAAATGCTCTAAGCCACTATAAAATGTGGAGGGGAAAAGGATGATGAAGGGAAATTTTCCCCTCCCAAACGCTGCTGGTATTTCCCAGGCACACACAAGCGGGTTCCAAGCCCACCAGAATCAGCCTTCAAAGCACTACCCTTTTCCCATTGTAGATTCACAGTTACCTCCTGCTTTGGCAGGATGAAATCTCCTTTTGTAGGACTTTTCTCCACGCCAATATATTTGTACATTTAGATACCCAATATTTCCCTCTCAGTGCTTACTATGCCTATATCACACTTTAACTGCATGGCCAGCCACGGGCTTTTTCTTTTTGTTGTGCAAGAAGGATATAATCACCTACAGTCCCAAGACCTGAGAATCTCTTTAGCTTGTTTTAGTTTATATTAAAAGAGCAGTGGGGCAGCAGTAATACTCACTGTAATTGTAAGAGAAGGATCATGCAAGAAAGTATTTCATGTTAAATAAACCTCTATGTCTTTTAATGCTAGAGAAGTTTTTCTCATTTGTTTTTTGTTTTAATCTAGTTTTGCTGCCATTGAAGTTAATGGTAGGGAAAAATTTAATGCAATTCAAAGCAGGTCTTTTTTAAAGCAGGTATAAGAGTACAGAAAATGCAGCCTATGCAAACATTAGGTTTTACCTAGAAGAACTAACTCACTATTCTAATTCTCCCAAGAGGGGGTAAATACAGAATGGAGACAAAAAGACAAACAAGAGGGGGAAAAAAGTGATTTGTTTTTAAAGGTATTGCTTTAATTCCCTCCTACATGCATCTACACAAGTCCAGTAAAACCAAACGGCTATTCTATCCTCCCTGCTCCCACCACAAGTTTGAGATTTTGTGTCATCTGACGAGTGTTACTGCCACTTAATCATTTCTAGAGTACTTTAGGTGAAAATAGCACTTCACAAACAGTTTAAAAAGATAGACTCCACCTGCCCCAAATGTTCTATAATCCAGGGCCAAGCCTTTACAAATCCTGTGGCTCTGCAACTCACATTTATTCCACAAGGGCTCAGGAGGTCTCAGGAGTCAGCACTGTTCAGCGGGATCATTCTCTGAATGAAGTCAGTGGGAATTTTGCCAATGACTTCATTAGCTGAAGGCGCAAGATATAATTCATAGGACTAGGATATCAGAGCCAGCAGATCAAGCTTAGAAGGGAGACAGCAACTCATGTAAAGGAAAACTGGCAGCACGCATAACTTCTATTTGAGGCTGGATTTCAGCAGTTTGGGAGATATTAACTGGGAGGGTGGGGAGACTGGAGGAACAAATCCATCTTGTGCTACATCCTTGACTGTCTCCATTGACTTCAGTGGGACTTACTGGTCTGAGTAAGGTGAGGATTTAGAGGTACATGTTCCTACACTGCACAATGCATGAACTGTAGACATTTACAAGCATTTCAGGACTAACACCCAGCCTGTTAAAACCAGAAAACTAGCCACTTGGGATTACCCCTGCGGTATGATATTCATTATTCACCAGCACGGCAATCCAATGGAGACTAACTATGAAGTCTGATATTCATTAAACTGCAGTACAGCATCTCTGAGGTGGCCCATGGCGCAGCCCTCTTGTCTGTGTGTGCATTTCTGTGTGTGCTCTTACATCCGTGTACTACAAAATATGACAAGAGGGAGGGACATATATTTTAGAAAGGACACAAATTCAGCACAAGCGGTGGCTGGCTTTGCAGGGATCTCTAGTAAAGATGCCAAGTAACGTTTGGCTTCCAGGTCAGACAATTTTTTTTTATCCTAAATCTACTCATGCAAAGACACAGCTTATAGCTTGCAGATGGCTCATTCTGCTGATCTGCCAGTATTCACACTCAGAGTGTGGAATTATATCACATGAGCAAGGGGATTGCTGCTTTTTTTCATGGCTTTGTTATTGCAGGCAAAAAAATGTAGCTAACCAGAAAATAAGAAAAAGAAGGATACTGAATTCATATTTTTTGGAGAGATTTGTAAATTTAATTTAAGAAGACAAGAATAAAGGCAAATATGAGCTTCCCACCAAACACTATCTCTTACTCATATGTTTATTGAGGCAGCCAGAAACTGAGGATGGAGTATGTATTTTAATTACAGGATGCACTAACATTAGCAGGCACAAGGTTTTTTTTTCTCTCACTATGGTGTTTATTTGCATTTTCTATGCTTTGCAAAATCATAATACCTTTTCCCCTAACAATAATAATAAGCAATAATGATTTTAATGTTATAAATACTAGGAGCCTCAAATTCATGAACACCAAGAATAATAAATCAGTATGAAAGCTTAGATTCAATTCCAGATAAGGAGAAATCCAGTCAATTTACATGATACTATGATCAATTTTAAAATCTCATTAGAGTTGTACCTTTGTATACCAGGAATGATTGTATTAATTTATTGAAGTTATCTCAGGAGTGTACCAATATAGCACAGAAAGGCTGACCTGTGAAATCTGCAGTCCTCAAAAAAAAAAAAAAAAACAAACAAACAAAAAATCCATTGATGTAATTTGAGTATAAAAAAAGGTCAGTATTTTGGCCTTGGAAAATTATTTGGGTTGACAAAGGCTATTCACATATTTCTGATAAAGTAGTCAGATGATTTAATCTGAAAAAAATTTTTTTTTTTTAAAGGAGAGGGGCTAAGTATTTCATAACATAGAATCATAGAATTGTCTAGGTTGGAAGTGACCTTTCAGATATCTAGTCCAACCATCAACCTATCACTTACAAAAGCCATCACTAAACCATATCACTGAGCACCACCTCTACCCGTATTTTAAATAAAGAGAACGACCCCCACCTCTCTACAACCTCCTTTCAGGTAGTTATAGAGAGTGATAAGGTCTCCCCTCAGCCTCCTTTTATCCAGGCTAAACAATCCCAGTTCCCTCAGCCACTTCTTATATGACTTGTTCTCTAGACCTCTCACCAGCTTCATTGCCCTTCCCTGGACCCACTCCAGCACCTCAGTGTCTTTCTTGTAGTAAGGGGCAATTCCAGGATAAGACAGATATGGAGCCACCAGAGAGAGTCCAGCAAAGGGCCACTAGGATGATGAAGGGACTGGAGCATGTCTCCTATGAGGAAAAGCTGAGACAGCTGGGATCATTCTCCCTGGAGAAGAGAAGGCTCAGGAGGATCTTATTAATGTATACAAATACTTGAAGGGAGGGTATAAAGAAGACAGAGCCAGGCTCTTTCCAGTGATTCCCAGTGACAGGAACAGAGGCAGTGGGCACAAACTGAAACACAGGAGGTTCCCTCTGAACATCAGGTAACACTTTTTTACTGTGAGGGTGACTGAGCACTGGCACAGGTTGCCCAAAGAGATGGCAGGGTCTCCATCCTTTAAGATATTCAAAATCTGTCTGGACATGGTCCTGGGCAGCTTGCTATAGGGGACCCTGCTTGAGCAGTGGGGCTGGACTAGATGACCTCCAGAGGTCCCTTCCAACCTCAACAATTCTGTGATTTTGTAATTCATCATGTGAAAGATGTCATTAAACTAAAATGAGTTCTCTTTTGTTTGGGTGAGGAAAGTGGAAGATTTTTTCCTTTGGGTTGACACAAACTATTTTTCCCTTTTTCCTCCATTGATTCAACAAACTGAAAAATCAAACTGCCCTACTCTCAGCATCAGCAGCATTCCTGGTTTACTTTTCCTTTTGAGAAATTCCCTAAAATAATTAGCACCATAAAAGCCCCTATTTGACTCATTCTCCTCTTTTCTGTCCTTCCATGTCTTCATCCTTGAATATACACAGAAAGCAATTAATTTAACTGAGCTTGAGTCTGTGTGAACTTGGCAACACAGAGTGGCCTAAAACAAATGAAAGGAACCTGCGATCACTGCAGTGGTCCTGTTCCTTTCACCCTGTTCCTCACACCATACAATTCTCAGGCTCATTGGGAATTATTTGCCAGGGATCCTTGCATAGTGTTATAACAAAAATGAAGTGTTAGCTTAACTAATTACAACTGGACTTTGTTCAGACAACTTTGCGTTGTTTTGTCACGCTGCATGTGAGGAGTAAAGAGTGGTTGAACAAAGCCTACAAATTTGTGGTTTCAGGACAGAAAGGATATCCAGATGTTTGGTTCCAGATCATGACAATGGGGCACAGGACAACAGGCTGAAATGGCATTAAGTTTTTACCTGTGTTACCACAGTGCTTAAGAGAGCCAGTCCTAGACCGAGATCTCCATGGCAATCAGCACCATACAAAGATGAATAAGATGGCTAGAGCTGCAGAGATCACAATCGCAATATAAAGAAAGTTATTAATGGATAAAAAATGGATATCCAGGGAGTAAAAGGAAACAAGGATAAAATATTGATGAGAAGAATGAGCAGTGAACAATAGACATAAGTTTGTGAAGTCTGTGGAAATTTAGAAAGACAAGAAGAATTTTAAAGGAAGCTTTGAAATGTAGGCAACGGAGTGGCCCTGAACATATCTGTTGAATTCCTCATATGAATGAAAGGCAGAATAAGCGAGAGCACAGAAATAGTTTAAAAATTAACATAAAAGCAGTAGAACATAAGCTAAGAAACCTTGACTGTGAACATACCTACTCAAGCAATGCGAATGGAAGGGGTGCCATGGTTTAATTAAAAGGATAGAAAATTTATATTTGCAGCATTATCTGAAAGGATGTAGCAACACAGGAGTGTATTTGTCTAGGGGGAGAGGGGGGAAGAGAAAAAGCTGTTGAATCATCACATGATCAGAGCCCAGACAACAGCTAACAGCTTTTCAAATAGAGAATAAGCACATGATTTTGAGTTGTTACGCTGAGAAAATCAGCAAACTTACAATCTTGAGAAGGTTCCTGGAGAAAGAGAATCAAGTGAAAGAAGATGACCATGCTGTGAATCTGCTTACAAAGGAGTAAGCAAAAGAAAGGAATGATAAAGAATATTCAGCTAAGAGAAGAAGAAGGGAATGAGGTTTCAGGAAGTATGTACCTGGGAAAGAAGATGATGATGATGAGGAAGGAGGGAATGGAGAACAGCCGACAGGAAGGAAATAGAAAGGGCAACTCATGTAGGTAGTAAATACATCATATTAAAGCCAGTCAAATGCAGAAAGTATTTTTCTAATAGTACTTTCTACAAAAGCTGTGACTGCTGTTACGACAAGAAGCTGGTAATGCCTATGCTAGTAAAACTGTTAAAGTGCTGTCTAGTATATGAAAGTATCTTGGAGATTCTGCTCTAAGAGAAGAAAATTAAGCTATGTGATTCATAAGGATAAACTACCTGGAGAACATTTTTATATTCCCCCTGCCTAGGAAAAAAAGCAGCAACAACAGTCTAATCATTTTAAAATCCCATAAAAAATTCAGCGCACATATTAAGAGAGTTTTGGGTCTCTTTTTTCCCCTACTTTTATCTATGCCAGGTTACCAATCCCTAAAGAGGATAATGGTTTCTACAGCACTCCTTTGGGAGATTTCAGCTAGGTGTGGCCTAATTGTGAGATGTGCCGCCACACGAAAGCTTCTGCAGGGCAAGGAACAGCGATTATGTACACATTTAAATCATTCCGTGGTAGGCAAAACAGCAGGATTTGTAACCTGTAATGGCTGCAGCACCCTTCCAATTAGCGTTTAAGTGACAAAGTCAAGTTGGGATATGCAAAATGAGGAAAATGCACTGAATAATCCATGTGGAAAATCACGTCCAAACACCCTCAACTCCAGTTACGAAAACTCTTGAGAAGCATAATGAGAGACTGGGGATCTAACAGAGCTATGAAAATAATCAATAAAGACAATGGAGCAGCCTGCTCTAGAATCAGGTTTCTGATCTCTAGCTCTTGTTGCTGTCCCTGATTCATGATCCTCTTTGTAAAAGAGAAACAGTATTATTTTACAGGGTGGGGGTTGTGAACCTTAATTTGTTAACATTTCCAAAAGAATTGTGAGACCCTGAGATGAAGGGGCCAAATTTAATGCTCATTGTTTAGGCTTTAGCCTGTCTGTGCTCAGACAGAACTCCCACTGAGACTGGGAGCTGAACAACAATTCCAGAAGTTGGTCCATTTTTCCTAGGAAAATGAGACAGTTGCAAAGTACAGTTTGTTTGCTGCATTCATTCAGTACCCTGGAGATACAGCATTATGGTTAGTTACACATCTCAGAAAGCTTCTTCAGCAATATTGCAATCGCTTTGAATTCTTACAAGGCTATGCAGTCCAAGTAAAACAAAGCTGCTGGCAAAAGTAATAAGCCAGCACTCCACACCTGATTAAACAGCATTGTTTCTTAGTCTAGCGCCATGCCAAGTTCTCATGTCAATGTGGATGCACAGTATCCGAGAACTGTATAAACTGCAGGTTTTACCACTGCAGCAAAGAGCAACTTGCTTTGTGAGAAGGTATGCCTAGCGATGTTTTTTAGCTCCGCAGTTTTCAGGAATCAACCTCCTCTCCCCACAAAAAAAAACCCCCAGCTCTTCCTCAAATCCCAGAGGTGCTGGAATGTAAATAAGGTAAACTGAGCCCTTAAATGATCTGCACGCGCATACACTACCTACAGCATTTTTGGTTGCTAACTGTAAGCAGCTGCCAATTTCCCTCTAATGCTCAGACGACTTGCTAACTGATCTGCAAGTCCCAAAAGTGTGTTATCTTTAATGTGCCTCTAATTTTGCTAAGAGCCTACTATTTATAGTGTGTCTTTTGTTTACTTATTTACCTTCAACTAATTAAAGCTATCATTTAAAAAAAAAAAAAAAAAGCAGGGGAAAAATAAGCACATGTGTGTGTCCTTGGTGAGAGGAGAAAAAACAAGCTGTTCACATAACTGGATAAATGTTGCAAAAGTTCTGTTTTGCTTGGAAAAGCAATGCATGAGTAAAAGATCCAAAACCTAGCATTATTATCTCTAATTACAATTGGCAATATGTGGCAATCATAATTATTCATTTATGCAAAATAGCTTACAGTGTGTCTCATTTTTTATTCCCTGTTAAAGGATGGCTCGACAAAAGAAGAAAAAAAAAGATTATAGTGCTGAACATAATTGTGCTAAATGCTCAGTCATTTTGTTTAAAAAATACTACAAAACTAAACTGCTATTTCTGCAGAGACAGAAAATAATTTAACAAAGATGTATAGTATACTCTGCAGGTGGCAATCCATCCAGAAAACATATTTCCCTGAAAAGGAGAGATATTTCACAACAAAATTGAAGAGCATAATTTTTGCCATTTCCGTTTTTCTTAAAAAAAAAAGAAAAAAAAAGGAAAAAAAACACCCTCTCCCTGTTTTAATCTAGCATACGCTTCCCCTGTTAGTAAAATGTTAATTTGCAAATAGTCAGAGGAGAGACCGTGACCATAATAACTCACTATGGTTCTGCAATATGACACTCTATTCTATTTCAATTCTACCACAGTACACCAGGCAATTGAATAAGATCAAGTGCACTTCATGACAAAAAAATAAGGAAGGGGCAGTTCATGCTACTCGCATAAGTAATCTCTATTTAGGCATGTATTTCTAGTGGAATATCTCTCTAATTTAGAACTACGGAACTGAACCGGTACAAAACTATGGCCCATAAGAGTTACCAGTCATCCTTTAGTCAGGTACCAAGGGTTAAGGATTTCAAAGGACCACCTCCCCAGATAAAAAGGGCTCAGATTCAGAATACCAGTGTCCAGAGATCAAGTCTCAAGAAAAAGAATGCCAAAAAGGCTGCTTATTAGGAAAAACTGGAAAGATACTCTAAAACCTGACTGAAACACACAGGGAGGCTTTAATCCTGACGTGCCACACCAGATGAGCAACCTTTACTCTTGGGTCCAATCTCAATCTCACTGACAGAACAATTCCCCCCCTTCACACTTATTCCCATCTCAGAGCAAAACTGAAGGCAATGGAACTATTTCTGTGAAAAGGATCAGCCACAGAACCAAGGTTTTGTTCAATGGCTAGGCATTACAAAACTTCTTCAAAGTGTCTTAGATATATAAAAATGTAGGACACTTTAAAATCAAATAGGAAGCAGATTTTTTTTTTCCTGTGCTGATGGTGTTGATTAGAGCAGAGGAAATGAAGATCACCATTGGAATGCATGGGAAAAGCCAGGCTTCCAGAATACTATGGTAAATTGCACTATGTGTTAAAAAAAAATAATAATTGTTTAGTTTCATGTAGTGGTTAAAACAGTGGAATTTGTCTCCTGACTTAGTAAATGATGGCAGAAAATGAGGGAAATATGGCTGGTCAGCATACATAGAAACTTTACAGCAAAGGAAATGAAATGTAAATCTGGAAGAAACGAAATACAGTATTGCCATTACTTTCCACTTTGCTTTTGCCATCAGACACAATAAATGATTAACATGCGAGTTTGTCTCTCTTTTTTTCTCTTGAGAGCACATGGTTAGGATGCAGGAGATACTAACTAGGCCCAGCAGTGATTTCTTACTATAATTAATTCATTGTGTCTTGGTCCATTACCACTAAAAGACTTCTTCCACTCTTCACAGAGCGCCAGGAGGAAAGACCCTGTTCCCATTAAAGTCAATGGCAAAATTCTTCTTTTTTTTAATGGAAAAACAGGATTGGGTCTTGTGTTTGCTGTGTGTATTGTAGCAGATAGCTCATGCATGCTCAGATGTCTGGGTTTGCTAAGACAGCCAGTGTTTGCTTAACACACTGCATTACAACACTTACAAACATGAGATATCTTGATTACAAAAAAATGAATGGTTTTATTGTTTTATACTACGGATCGCAATCATATGGGTTTGAACACTAAGACACTAAATGTAGCTTTGGAGCAACGATGTGAAAAGGAAAGCATTATTATCCTGTGTAGCAGATGAACAAACAAATGGAGGCCATTGGGCTGGGTCTACAAAGAACATATTTTAGTGAGGAAGACATTCAATTGGCATAGCTGAGAGCTACAGTCCAGTTGCTTTCTCCAGTGAGAACCTAATACCAAAATAGTGAAGCATGCAGACAACCAGGGATGAAAAGCCCACCCTCTCCAGTTATATGCAGCTAAGACCCTAGTCCACTTCTAGCAATTCACATAGATGTCAGAGTTGAACTCACTGATCTGGAGGCCTGGCTGGGTTGCAGACCAAGTCAATTGCCACAGAGATCAGTAAGGACTGTTTACATTAAGTAATATGCAAAGGAATACATATATTTTATCAGGAGAAGTGTGCAATACCTGGAATTTCCAGCATGAAGAAACTCCGCCATTTCTGCATCTTCTCATTTTAGATGCAACTGGCAACCTTTCAGAAATTAAGAATTGCAAACCACAGAATATTAATTAAGAAAAAGACATTTAGAAAGAGCAGTACCATTCGTTTAATTATTCTTTTTAACTTAAAGCAATCATTTCAGCATGTCTTATACCCAAATGTTTCATGTACTTTAATGAGTCAATCTGAAGTGCTTCACTGGTGGTCAGTTCTGTTACTAAAACAACTTATAGCATTCTTCTGGATTATCTCATGGCAGTCAGAGTTAAATGTATGACATAGTCAGTCTCTCCTGACCTGGCTCCCTAGTCAGGCTCTGTGTGCCTTAGGACATTCAGAGAGTTGTGAGACCCATGACATATGATTAAATCAAGTAAAATAGAATCATCATTGAGCTATAGGAAGAATAGAGCAATTCCAAGAAGAAGTCTACAGGACAGACTGCAGACATGCAATTCCTAATAAGATTGTATCATAATGCTTCAATTAATGCAGGTCAAATATTACAAATAAAATGAAAATGTTTGGAGGCATAAGAAAAATTATGCTTCTGGCATAAGAAAAATATTCCTGAATTTTTTCTAAGTAAAATTTCAAGTTTGCAAGACAGTGGATCATCTATCCTAAAGTCATATTGTTGGACATTTCCAGACAGGTTTTTAATATAGGTTATGTTCTTTCCTCTTTCCTTTATAACATAGTGATTAGCTACCACAAAAGATGAAGATTCATTGTAATAAAGATTTCAAAAACAATAAATATATTTTAAATACTCAAAAAGCCAAAATAATTCATTTTCACATTTCTCAAAATGATCCTGTGAATACCTGAAAACTTTTTTCCATCGATATTTTTGTCATTTCACATGCCACATTCGTTTCTGGCAGTATTATCATGGCTGGTAACACCCTCTACAAACACTAGTCTTTCCCACTTATCCAAGACACTAATTATTCTAACCTTAGAATGATCATCTGAAGTTATTCAGAAAGTTAAATTCTACATTATGCAAAATACGATAGTTTGAGTTTTGTTCCTTTATGTCTTGTTAATACAGTTTCCATCAGTGTTCCTCCACATATCAGCATGTCTGTTTTTAAAGAGGACTGGTAAAGTAGTTCTCTGTATCATGAAGATGTTTTTCAGAATCTTAAATTATATTTATCCATAGTTTTCCATTGTATTATATTTATTATTTGCAAAATGCAGTCTGAATATTAACTAATCCATCCTCTGGCTGGGAATTAACTTGTCTTATCTCTGTTTTTCACATGTGGGAAAAAATACAAAAGGATTAATATCAGAAATGGGGAACACTAGATGAAAAACATCGCGGCTCAGTGTACTGAATTAGGAAAAGCATATGGGTTATGTCAACTTTAAAGTGATTCCAAAGCCCAAGCTCAGAGATGATCTATAGTACAAGTCCCTGAGCTTTACCCGTAGTGGCACTACAATCCAAGCCTGAGCTATCTTCTGCATTTTCAGGTCTAAAGTCTCGCTCATTCAGATGCCTTTCCTAGTTCTTCAGAAACTATTAAACTCCTGTTGGAAATAAACAGAGTCCTTGATAACACAAGCACAGAAAATCCTTCATTACTTCTTACAACCACTGAGCAGCATACCAAGCAATAACAAATTAAAGAAAGGTTAGGAACTTTCCAAAATATAGTGTACATATATTTTTCCAGGTAAACAGCACATAATGAAATAATATCTAACTCACTGATTAGTTTCCAAAAATGTTTTACTCTGCAAAAAAATTTAGCAAGTAGCTATATGTTGAATACAGTGTAATAGCAAGTAGCTTGATTTAACTGTGCAAAAAACAGCTGACGAGACTAAAGGTTAAAGTTAGAATGCGAACTCATAAAAACACGTGAGCTTCAAAGGTAGGATTTTTAAAAATCCTTCCATAATAATTTCCTTCTCATCCTTCAAAATGTGGTTTCAAAACTGAAAACAGGGCATATTTTGGGACTGGGGTACTCGGTGTGTGTAGCCCTGATGTCCTGCTTCCAGCAAGCACTGCAGTGCACTCACACTGCACAGGAGTGAATATAACAGCCAGGTGGGTGGAACTGTGTCCCTCTAAGTCAAGGACAAACCTTCAACTGATTGCAATTCCCACCCTTTCTATCACTCACTGTCCCATTCAATAAGAAAACATGCCTTTTCCTTTAAGAGGAAACAGGTTCCCTTCAGGATAAGTAGTTTTAAGATGATATAAGAATGTGTATGTTTGTAATTATTTGGCTTGAACTGTACACTGAGGACTAATAAACAATTACTAGCCTGGCTTAACAGTTTTCTAAAACACTAAAATAGGTTCTGAAGAATCATAGGTTACCCAGGGAAACCTGACTGTGTAATTCACTGGGAAGCGTACAATTTCTTCGGTTTCAAGTTTGAAAACAAAGCAAAACAAAGATTTGTCATGTTTCATATTTCCAAACCAATATGCGTACACTCATGTGGTTTCCATCTTAGGCAGAGTGTAAAGAGGAAGTAAAATGTCAAGTTGTTTATGTCTGTGCAATTTTCTTATCTCAAAATAACACAGAGTTTGCTAAATCCGATCTGTCTTTAATAATAGTCAGAGGAATTCTTTTGCTGGGGACTCTTGCTTTTACAGAAATCCTATGATCTGGAAACAGAGGAGTTAAATTTCTTTTGACAATTTTGTCAAAAACAAAAATGTCATCTGAAACAGCAGCCTTGTTTTCTAAGAAAATAAAGAAATTGGTTTCCTTTAGTTCAGTCTGTATACCACCTTTTCTTATTCTTTTCTCCTTTTTTACATTGTTTTACTGCAGATGAAAAAGAAAGGCAGAGACAGACAAAGGACACCTAGAAACTGACTCTTCATGAACATAAGCTTTCACTTAATGGTATGAGAAAAACGAATATGCTTAAATCAGCAAATTGTCTTTACCTCCACAGAATAATCTTCATTGTCAAATGTGTGATCAAAGTTCCCTGTCTAAAAGTTGAGAAACCAAGTGTTTTTATTAGACACCTTAGGCCTGATTTCAAAGTATAAGTGATTTGGCCACATCTTTCTTTTTGAAAATAAATATATATTTCAGCATCTAAGCCGGTGCTTCTGCTTTATGCCCTTTTTAACTGTCCATTACAGAGATTAATGAAATGAATGAATATGGAAAAGTTCTCCATGTTTCCATATCCTTTATTCTAAAATCATACTGCAGATAGCAGTGATATCACTGAAAGATGAAAAAGACGGTTTTTAAACATATCTAATCCCAATTTGATATATTTATATGTTCTTTTCTGTTCATACTGCATGTATTTTCAAATGCACATAAAAGTACCCTCTTCCCCAACCCTTTATGCTCAGGAAGAGAGATTTAGCTGCAGCAGCATGGAGACACAGCACTCCCAAGGAAATATGAAAAGAGAAAAGCGTTCCCTCTGTTGTTCCATTTTGCTCCCAGATCCTCCATCCAAGGCACTCTACCCATCTCCTGCATATGGTCAAGGAGAGGAATAAATGTCTCTGTTTCTCCCCTCAATCATGTTTGAACCTAAGGGTAATGTTGCCTTTCTTACTGTTATATAGGGTAGCCTCAGATTACAATACTAAACTGTAGCAGGAGACTATAGAGCTTATCTTCTCTCTTGTGCTTATAAAACATACCCCTTCCCACTGAATGTAACTGTCTTAGAGCCATCAGCAGCTGGTCTCTTATGGTTGCTCCACACACTTGTTTCACAGTGCAGGACACTCCAAACTGTGATTCAGGACATCATGGGTCTAGTCAAGTAATGGTTTGTGAGATCAGACCAAAAGCATCAGGTCAGTCTTCATATGTTCACCACACTGCCAGATAAATGTGTTTTTTCCCTTAATGAGGGTTATGGAATTAAAGAGAAAAGATTTTCTTTATAGTCATATTATAGCTGTTCTTGGGCACCTATACCTGTACTCATGGATGACATACAAGAGTCTAAAAGTGCTGACTAATAGAGAGAAGAGGAGTAAACCCTCCTGAGATCACTGATAATAACTATAAAACTGCAGGATAAAGTAAAAACTTCACAGACCTTTTTTTTTTTTTTACACTCTTATCCTTCTTGCAGAGCAGAATTAAACGATAAAACGATTCAGGATTGGTTTGTTTGCAGGCAAAGGTTGAACACAAATGTCAGTGCTCACATTTAGTGTCATTTAACATCTAGTCCAAAGATATGGAACCTGTGTAGATCACTGGTTTCTTTAAACACATTCACAGCCAACAGGAACATTTTGTATCAAATACACATCTATGTTTCCATCTCTGTATCTTTATCCACAGGCCTAACAGAAAGTGAGAGTGCCTCCCCTTACAAACATGGGATATACTCTGATATCCAATGACCAAATTATCCAGTTGGTTTCTACCTGCTGAGACTGAAAAACTTGTGATGTTGACAAATCAAGTTTTGCAAACCACCCACAACCATCTTGCATCTGCATTATCACCCCTCACATATGGGCTGAATTCTTCTCAGTGCACACAGGCAAATGAGGCACAAAAATACCCATCGTTAAATGTTTTTTACCTTTGTTTAGCTACTTAATAGTTAAGCAACTAGTTTAGACTAGACATCCAGGCTCCCCCAGTATCAATGGCTGCAGATACAGGCACCTGCAGGGGGTGATTCATCTTCTTCAAAGATAGGGGTCTAAAATAGGCGGTATGAGCTGCCTTCTGGAGGTGCCTATCTCTCACCATTGACTACAGAGGGAGCCTAGATGACTAGCTGAGATTAGATGCCTAATTTTTAGGCAGATAAATTGTCTTGCCTGAGGTTACATGAGAAATTTGTGGCAGAACTAGGATTTGAACCCACGCCTTCTGCATCTAGCTGTTAACGAATTATTTAGTCAAATCTAGCACTTTTATTACAAAGGTTCTGCGTGTCCGCAATAGGCTATTAGACAAGAGACACACACACACATCAAAAAGTCTAATAAATTGGTGATTAGTCACCAATCTCCCACATACCTGAGTATATGAAAGATCTAGTTTAAATGTCTAAGGCAATAAGAGATTTTACCTGTGGTCTGCCACCCTCGCAATGAATGTCCTAACCACAGCTATTCTCAGGGAGCCCAAATTCTCTTCTGAGAATTCTGCAACATAGTTCGAATAATTTATTATTTACCAAGAGAGAGATAGGTATGTCAACATTTGAAAACACAGTGATAATCAAATTTTAGGGAAGAATTACATGGAACATGTCTAAGTCGTGCTGATCAAAAAAGCCTTCCCAGTTAAATGGTGCTTTTTCAGATTAAACTCAGAAGTATCCAGCTACTTCAGAAGGAACCACTTCACACATACTTAATACTCCACCCAAATTTCTCATTTTTTTTTGCCAACAGAGGATGCAAAATATTACACCGAGAAACCAAGACTGAATGGAAAGATGGCCACATTTGTCTGACATGCTTAGATTGAATTCCTATGGTTTGAAGAATTCAGTACAATCCACAGGGATTAGTATAAATACAACTATCCAGATTCCAAACCCAACCAGATTGTGGGCAAATAGCCAGATACTGAAACATTTGTTCACATCAGCTGAAATCCTCTGTAAAAACAACTGAATAGTTGCATTTGTCAAATGCTCACGTCACTGAAGAATTATATCTTTTTTACTAGCTGCATATATTCTACATTTCTACATTTTGCTTCTCAACTATTCTTCCCATCTGATGAAAACATGCTGTCCTCTTGGAGAACTAATTATATGATAAAATTGTTCAGTTTATAATTCCAATACTCAATTGTGACTCAACAATATTTTTATGTCTTAAATGTCATCTTCTTCATGCATGTGTAGCTCAGAAATAGATTCATTGTTCTCATTTCAGGTTCAAAGAAATGCAAAAAATACTGAGATAAGAAGATATAGTTCAGTCTAAAAGTTAATTTGGGGGAAAATTTACAACTCCATCAGAAAAAATCTTTGGAGAATAAAAGGGCATTCTCATATGTAACCAGAATTTTAAGATTTTTGTGATGAAGCAATGCAGGTCTTTTATGTTATGTTAATAAAGTAGAAATATAACAGAACTTGGAATATTTCACATGGATTGATTTAGTGGAGGCTTTGTCCTTTTGATATTTTTCTACTCTATTTTGAGACACTCTCTACCCTGGCACTTGCTCTATCTTAAAAAAAATACAAAAAATACCCAAATCAAAACAAAAAAACCACACAAAACCCAATGTACAAACACACAAAATTGCTCTCTTGAAGTCTAGCCCCATCACACTAGGATCTAACAAAATACTTTGAAAGTGGGTAATGCAAACAGTCTGCTCTCAGAGTTCAGTCCACACCAATCTGAGGTAATGTTTTAAATGTTATAAATATCCATTTGATACCTTTCCCATAGTATAAACATTTTCTAACCACTCTTTTATACTTCAGAGGTTTACAAAATATCAAAAGCATTTATTTAGTTCCTGTAAAACAACAGGAACTCTTAATCCTGTCAACAGATTAGGGAACTAGTTTGGAAAGGAAAAAGGAAGAAGAAATGAAAGAAAAAAAGAAATAAAAGAAAGAAAGAAGAAAAAGGAAAAATAAGAAAAGAGAAAGGAGAAAAGGAGGAGACAAAAAAAGAAAGAAGAGAAGAGACGAGAAGAGACGAGGAGACAAGAATTTAAAAAAAAAGAAAAAAAAGAAAAAAGAAAACGAAAAAAGAAAAAAAGAAAAAAAAGAAAAAAGAAAACGAAAAAAGAAAAAAGAAAAGAGAAAAAAAGAAAAGAGAAAACCAGAAAAAAACCCCAAGAAAAAAATAAAAAAAAAAGAAAAAGGAAAAAAAAAAGAAAAAAAAAAGAAAAAAAAAGAAAAAAAAAGAAAAAAGGAAGGCACACAAGAAGGCGCTTTTCGAGTTCTTTGTGAAATGCTGCCATCTATGGAGTTTCAGCCGATATTGCTTTCTACGGCGACGTCAAGGAAAACCACAGGGCTGATCACCTCTCAATGTGGTTGGTTCAGTAAACGAAGCAGGTTTTCTTCAGCAATAAACAAGAACATAAATTATAGCTTTGGCTATAACATTAAGTTGGCACTAGTTTCTACCACAACTAGTTCTGGGATGTCTAAGCAGCATTAGCAGTTATCTACTGCAACATTCAATCAAGGCTTTCTTGTGTTTTGCTGGGGGGATATATTCATTTTAGTGTGTTGTGTTTTCATCTTCCCCTTTTTCCTAAATTTCAGGGCACACAAGCACAAATTTTTCGTATACATACCCCCAGGCACACTACTACCTGAATTCTCAAACTGGCCAAATAAATAAGCAACTAATTGCAATTAGTTTGGTTTAGGCCTATTGTCCCTAAAAATTAAGGTATTTGAAGCTTTAAAAATGTTACACACACACATAACACTCCTTCTTCCTTAGCATTTACTCCTAATGATAAGGCAGTGGGTAATATAAGGAGACAGAAAGATGATAACTTTGAAGAGACAGAAGTATTAGAAGTAATTGTCACCTATAACAAATAATAACCATTTCAAAAATCCCAGTTTGGAAGCTGTTCAGATCTTCAGGAAGAAATTGTCCTCATTTAGTACTGCCAAGATCCAGAAATGTCTTTATCATGCTCACTAGAGGACTAGATGCAATGGAAAAGCAGGGGACATTTGGCTTACTTAAATTGTGATTAAGTGACCTATGTAATCATTAAGGTAGGCATAAGCATAAAGAGCAGTTATTCTAGGGCTAATAAAAATCTGGATCCCCAAAGCTATCTTGTATCTAGAGGCTGGGATGTAAAGACAGGAGAAAAATAGTATGTAGGATTTCTGAAAGATGACTCTTTTAGACACCGCTGCTCAGGTCTGTTTTCCCAAACTGTCCCTCCCTTATTATAGCCTTCCCTGGCCACCAGCTCCCAATAGTGAGATGTCACCAGCAGAGGTATTTCACATGGCAGAAAAGGTGTGGGAGGAACAAGCCTCATTCATGCCTCCCCTGAAAGACAGGGCCAGTTCAGTTCTCATCCCTAGGGACTGGCCACATTAAAGAGAAGTACATCAGTTCAATGAAAAATAAAATCAGCCCTATACTTCCTGACAAACAGCAGCAATGTACCTAGCAAAATACTGTTTTCACATTCTCTTATTCTATCCATAGAGCTTAGTCCCAGTAAATCTTTATCATCTTAACAACGAGTAAATCTACCTGCAGGAAAATTATTGCCTCTCCCACTTTGACTCCCTCCCGACAGTTACTTTAGCAAGTGTTTCTCATGTTTATACACCATATTGACTTCAGAGGGTGGCACTTGTCTAGCACGCAGTGACAGAATAATCACCCCTTGAGCATAAGTGTCAACAGACCAAGCTACTAAACATCTCTCCCATCTGCAGGTCATTCAACAGGAAGATGGTGAAATCAGTGGAGCTGCATTAACAATGAATTGCATTATAAGCAAAATAAGACTCTAAATGAAGTTAAAATTTACCTCCTAGAGAAACCTCTGCAGAGGTCAAAGATGAGACACTTCTGGAGAATGCCCAGAGGCAAGGGTTGTTTTAAGAAATTCATCCTCCCCTGTTTGACTTCCAATTCCCAAACACATAACCTGCCCCTTTTCTTTAGAGGGGGGACAGTGGCCAAAGGTCTATTAGCAGCAGCCACAGCTGCAGCAAGCATTTAATTCTCCCTTCATTGCACAGCTGCTGAAGTGCCAGATCTACCTATAGTGCTTAATAAGGAGTGGCAGCTCTACTCGTTTGGCTTTTGGTAATAGAAATTTTAAAAGATGGGCCTTCTGGGTTTTCCTATTTGCCATCTCACAAGATAATCTTGTGACAATAACCTCTCACTGCTTTTGGAATGATCTTGTTTGCATTTACTTCAAATTCATCTGAACAACGTCAGCTCCAATAAAGCTGCCTGCGTTGCACCAAGTGTCTCATCAGGAGGCTTGGAAGAGGCCCAGTTTGTTGCACATGGCTAAAGGAACAGCTTCCTTGCTTGCCTCCCAGCGTGGAGAGGGCTCCAGCCATGGGTGCATGGCAATGCCTCGCCAGCTGAGCTGCAAGGACGGAGGGCAGAAATGACGGTCTCTGCATAGGCTCTGGAGAAGGGCTGCGGGTCCCAGGGCCTCACTGCCATCTGACCACAGTCCATGCCAAGCGAGAGAGTCTCCAATCACTCTCCCATCTACCACACACGACAATGACAGCAAAGAGGCGGAGAGCATGGGCTGCACTAGAAGAGGGTGGGAGTAAACCAGTGGTCTCCTTTGCTGAGATGTAGCATCAATTCAGATTTATGGCTGAGTTCACAAGCACAGCTGGTTAAATACAGCCGAGACTCTGCTTGCAAACACTCAGCCGCAATCACCTCCTTTGTTGTTTTCTACTGAGCTAAAATCCACCCCTGTGCTGAGGGGTGTGGACTGTACATACACTGTATATTGCCATGACCGTACAGAGGCCACATCCTCATCCACCACCCTGAAATGGAGCATCACCTGTGATAATTTGTTTAAATAATACTCAGGGGGCATGGGAGGAATGGGTCCCATTTCACTTGCAGGCATATAGGGGTATCCCTTCATGAACAAGAACATGCACTATTCATGTTGCGCTATTCATCACTTGCTGCATTAATTATTTGGCTTTTCAAGATTTTCTGTCACCAGAGCAGACAGCCAGAACAAACTGTTACTCAGGAAACCAATCACAACAAATGAGGAAAGTGAACAGATGACCAAACACTTGCAGGTCAGGAGAGAGTCTAAATATCTGTTGAATACTTCTATATAATGAATCATGGATCACTCTTATCTCAGCATGGAGAAAAATACCATATCTATCAGCTAATGCAGTTATTTGGCCATTCTGATGAATCTGTGACATATGTCCTTAACGAAATACATCCTTCCTACACCCTATTTCCCCTGTACTGAAGAAAGAGTACCATTTCCCTGCATTGATGGAGAGGTTTGGGTTCACATTGATATGTAAGCAGCGTTTCTTAGCTGACAAATCTTGCTCAGTCACTGAGGATAGCTCCACGTTTCCAGACTGAACCAGTAAAGTTCTCATTGCTGAAGGTACTGTACGCTACAGTATATGTCTTACTCGAGAATTCAGATGTCACCCACCTGCCATTAGGCACAATGCACACCTTTTTATAGCCAGCACAGCTGCCTGGAAGGCAGAACAAGAGATGAATAACCATTTCCTAGCCCATTTTATTCAGCTGTGAGTCTTCTACATTGCTGAACTGCTTCAGATATTAAGACAGAATAACTAAGACTGGATCGTATATATGAGATGGCATCAAGCAGTAATACTAAGTAGTAACATACATGAATAAAAAGTGATTACAATAAGTATGAGTCAAATAAATTAATATTTTGCCTTAGATAGGATTCTTTATGTTTGGTAACTATTGCTTGTGCTGATGATATAACACATGCTGACACCAAATATCAATTCTAGGTAAATCCAATTAAGCCCAGAAGCAAAACAGCTGGATTAGCAGTTCACTGCATAAATTATTTTTCTTCCATTTACTTTGTCTTTTTGCAAATGAGCCTTTTAACATAAAAAAATTTAGTTCTCAAGTTCCCCTTTGCTTATTAATCCCAGAAGCCTAAAATGAAGAAGAAGAAAAAAATATCTTTTCTTCCTTTGTTGTTTGTGAGCATATGCTGTTCAGCTCCCTTGTGTAGTCTCCCCAAATTGTAGCTTTCCTTCTTCCTTGAATAAGTCATTCACGCTGCACTTATATGGCATCACACCAAGAAACTTGGGGGCTTTTTAATTTCCAGATGATGTATTAATGCATAATTATTTTACAATTTATCTTTATCTCTACTTCATGATACTAAGCAAAATGAATATAAAATTGACAAGGCTGGAGTTCAACATGCTCACCACTGCTTTCATTCAGTTAGAACTACCCAGACTATATAGGAATTCATTTATTTTATCTCCTCTTTTGTGTCTTCTTATTGTTTTTCTTCATTATATGGCTGCCAGCATAAAGGGCAATGTAGAGATTGGGAATCAATACATGCTACTCCTGTAGATACGCAAATAATCGCAAATTGGAATCATTGATTTTCAGCATTCTGATAGTGACACAATAGGTGGAAGGGACTCTGATCTCAGTTGTGCTAGGGGAAATCTAGAGCAGTGATTCACAGCTGGAATTATAATAAAGGACTGCCTCAGAAATGCATCATTCCAGTCCATGAAACATGTTACGTATCATTGGTGAAAATGACTTTTCCCTTCTGCTCACGATCAGAGTTGACAACAGCAAATGTGCAAGCAGCAGAGCCGTGCATAAGCCTCCAAGGTTGAATGCCACTGGCCCCAGTGGTGGGAGAAGGTGGTGACAAATACTGCAAGGTGCCTGAACAGCAAGGCTCAATTCATGACTTACCCCAGAGCCCATATCAAACACTGACCTTGGCATTACTCGCCACATACGTTTCTCCCTCCAGTCCCCTGAAAACATATCGGTTGGAGATCCCCTTCCCCCTAAATCCATATTTTCGCAAAGACCTTTCACATCATCCATGCAGAGGAGCCTAATGCCAAGCTTTCCTAGAAAGCAGGTCACACAGGGATATCTGCAAACGTCAGCCAGCCCAGAAGGTCACAGTCCGGACAAAAGGTACCCCCATACCAGCTGTCAGAGCAGCAGTTTGTTCACAGTTCAGACATCTATATCTATAACTATATATATCTACATGTATTTATATATAAAATGCTGACTATAAGAAGGCTAAATTACTCTTACTGGTGTGAGATGATTTCTAAAAGTTTTATTTCTAACATTTGTCTTTATACACATTAAGGACCTTTAAAGAAAAAAGATCAATCTTTTTTCCTTAGCTGGAGATGATAAAATATTTTGGCTCTGTTACAAATGCAGAAGAATTTGAGGTTAAAAAATGAGGACTACAGTTGTACAGGCTGAAAGACAGAGACACTACTGTTACAGTATGTTTCTCTTATTTTCCAATAGTAGGAAAACAATTCTCTTTCTTATTTCTGCTTCTGTACAGTATTTTCCATATAAAAACTTCCACTGGCATAAGCAGTAGCTTTGTTGTAGACTTTCTTGGGGGTAGTAGTAGATCATGTTTTATAAAAAAGTATTTTCTTATGAAGATGTAATTACAGAGAGGTAGCACTCACCTTTACCAGTTGATCTTCAAAAAAAAGTAATCCCTTTTTTCCTGACATTGTGAAGAAATGGAGCACACAAAGTGACCATGGTGACCCACAAAATGTGTTTGGTGTGAAATGGCACGAGTCTAAACTGTTCTGGAAATAAAAGACAAATAAAGAGCCATGAATTCTGACAGGAAAGCTTCTGTGCCTGATGTGCTTCATCAGCACTCTTCAATTTCCTATGCAATTTTTTGCCTGTTTGTAAATCCTTTTCTTTTAAAAAATACATGGAAAAAATGCTTACCAGTCATCAAATTAGCAAAAAAGCTTAAAAAACTGCCGTTATGAAAAAATGGAGATGGGAGAAAGGAGATGGAAAAAGGATTAGGAACTGAAGTCATAATTTTTTTTCTCCTACGTAAGTAGCATTGGCATTTGTATGGACAGAGAAGGTGATTTTTGGTTACGTGCACATTTATATCCAATTCATTAATTTACATACAAGAAGGAATTTCACCTTCTGTCACTGCTGTTTGTAGAAAGAAATTTCACCCCGTATCAATTATAATGGCTACAAAAATAGCAGCTGCCAGTCACAACTCAATTAAACTTTTTTTTGCAGGGAGAGAATGCCTCCATTTTTGTTTATAAGCAATATAATACTCTTGAGGGGTCCAAGTCCTGCAGCAGTGTGAGTGGCAGCTCTGTCCAAGACCTACTCTGCTGCCTTCAGAGCGCCATTGGTTCTGTGGTGGGCAGCAAATGTTGACAGGCCTATCTTTTGACACAGGATTAGATGAGTAAAATTACTCTTGGAGATACATCAAATTATAGTAATAATTTGCTCTCTAAGAAACCAAACGAACTTTTAATTTGCTTATGAAGAATGACCTGTTGTTTATGGAGAGAATTGGACTGGAGAGTTGGGCGAATGGCAATGTATGGGAAAAGGGTAGAGGTATAGAGGGGTATCTGAAAGCAGTGTACTGCACTGAGAAGATGCACTCACATTTTACATCTTGAACCTTGAACCAAATAGTTAATTTTATATTATCCCTATGAACTTGTATATCTTCACAACACTCATTAAATAACTAGCTCAATCTGGCTAAAACACCTTCAGTAATCATTTAATGTTTTATCTTTTTAACAAATATTCTTAATAAGTTTTCAGTACTTTTTTTTTACATTTTTACCTTTGCATATTGAAAACATTCACCATTATTTAAGCTCCTGATTCAAAGATTAAGTCCAATTCTGTAAGGGCAGTGAATGCAGTCCTGTTGGGGATGTTCTGGCTGCTCTGCACAATTACCGGTGGACCTCCACTCTGAACCGGGCATTGATACAGTGAGAACACCTAAACATCCATATTTAAACTGTCATTACTTTATCCTATTGACTGATTATGATAGTAAGTGACCTGAAATAGCTTCTCATCACATAATACCACTAGTTTTATTACCACCCATTCAACTTTGCTGTCTAGCCTCAAAGGAAATGAAGTAAGTTTTGCCAGTTAACATCCCACAATTTTCTCTAATAACAACATTACTTCTAGAAAGCTGTGCTCAAGAAAAAGGAGCTGAAAATGTTCTCTTTTCAATGAAAACGCAGCCAACTCTCTGTTCATGAAGTCTCAAAGCATAACTAAAAGCAATGGGTTAGATATTTCTCTAGTATCTATGTACTCATGATACAGGTATTGGAAGTAATTTGTAAAGCTAGCAAGTGCTACCCAGTATCTTTTACAAAATATCAGAAAATTTTGAAGTGTCTTCACTTAAGACACAAATGTGCAAGAAGCTATTTGGGAAATACGGTACCAAGCAATGCCATATGATGCTGATAACAATAATACTAGTAAACTTTGCATTTTAAAAGAAGCATGATCTGGCAACTGAAAAATATTCTTGCAGCAGTTGCACAAAGATGCGGTTTGAGATGCAATTATCAATGTGGAATGTTCTTCAGTTCTTCTGTACTTGATTCCAATACAGTCAATCTGCATATGTCTATAATGGAGCAAACACTTGTGCTAATGGGTGAAGCCCAAGTATGGTTCCTTGCGAGCTTAGCATCGGTGTGCTGAACAAAGCTCGCAAAGATGGTGATATCTTTTTCCCCAACATCCTTTCAAAATACTCAAAAGAATTTACATTGCAAATTAGCAATTTCTGTGGGTGCATTTCATCTATAAGAGGTATGATTTTTCTTCAATGCGGGCTCCGGCATAGCACTTCTCAGCTTTTACAGTCTTCAAAGAGACCCTCTCCTTAATTAATGAGGGATTTATTTCATACCTGTCATTTAGCCCATCATGAAATATATATCCCTATGGTTTCCTGCCTTAATTTCTTAAGAATACTCCTACTTTAGGCTGCATTAACCAGTCATTTTTATATTTCAATAAATCTTAAGTGGATAACAACTGGTGAGCTTTGATTTATTTTAAAACATCTTCTTGACTACTTTCTGAAAGTATGAGTACTTGATGCTTTTACAACTGGAGTTGGCAACCATTACTTCAGTCTGAGATCATTAAGGGACAGATTTTTTGTCTCGAGGTTCACTACTGTCAAAGGAGATTTTTTGGATCTGCAGGCAGACTTAGATGGGGCTATTTGCTAGCCGTACCAATCAGAACAGGCAACAACCAGAAGACGATAATGAATGATGCTACCAACACTCAATTTCTTTCTTCCTCCTTACCAGCATCTGAAACAATTTTCAACTACCTGACCACCCAACCTTGCTTGATCCTGTCTGTAGCCACTTCTGCACTCTCATACACCATGCATGAATGGAGGACAGTTAACAAGAACAGTAATGACACTTTTAGTTTTTAATATTCTGAAATACTTTGCCCATCCACAGCACTGTTCTCTGTTCCACGAAAGAAGTACAGATCCCTCTCTAGCTGGAATCTGCTATATTGTCACACTTTGGTTTCAATGATTACTCCTAGAAACACGTAATCAGTTTGGATTAATTGTTCAGATCTCAGCAATAGCTACTTAGCAACAGCTACCAATTGGTTCCCTTCCATACCATGATTCATCATTCGGAATACAAAGATGTTATTCAGACTTCCCCCTCTGCCATATATATAAAAAAGTATATATTCATGCCTTTGTGTTTCAAACGTGTTCAGCATTATAAGTCTATTTAGTTAATACATAAGAATGCAGGTATAGTGTGCTCTAACTGTGCAGTTTAGAAACTAAATCTTACCGCAAACTTCATTTGTATTAATTACTCATGAAAAATATTTTCACTGGCAATGGTAAGTAATTATAATGCCACCTGTTGTTAATAAGAAGTTTGAATGTCCATTTATCACACAGATCAAGAAACAGTCAGCAGATATTCTAACTCATAATTCAGAAAATATATTGTGATGGACTTTTTATTTACAATATGTAAACAAACTATATGATTTTGAATGCTTGACACAATGATACGCAGCACTTTTCTCTATCAAATCAAATTGGTATTGCATGATTAAATTGAAACTTCTCCAACTCTCTCTTGGTTTAATTGCAATACTTGCAAAATACCACACACCCTCAAAACATTTCAGCAAAGATGAAAAGGTGTGAGATACTAATGAGAATGCAGCTTTCTAGATTTTCATGTCATCAATGCTACAACAATTGTAGCAGAATATCACAAAGTATTTTTAACAGTAATTTAAACAAACCCACTTCAGACCTTTTTTGGAAGTTGGTAATCTACATAACCTACATTCTAAATCATTTACAAGGTCTCATCATTGTGCAACGGAGCATTAAAACATAATAATAATAATAATAATAATAAACAAAGTTATGCAATGGTGCCATGTCCCCAGTTCTTCAAGCTTGTTTTATGCAATAATACAATCTTGAGGTCCTACACCAATTGGGTTTAATGACTTGCTTTTCAAAGTCAAGTTAAACAGCTGAAATCAGTAATTTTACCCACTGCATTGAATAGATATTTGGAGGCAAAGCACAACTCAAATTACTGAGGTCACCAGAATTTCATTCCTTGTTAAAGTCTGAAATAATGAAAAGGATCTTAATCAATTGCCTACAGCATGCAGTTCCACAGCTAGCCTCTGAAAAACATATCGCAAAATAAAGTCAGAGGATGTGATTAACAGAAAACAGAAAATGTCTTAGTGCTTTTAGGAAAAGAGGAAAATAAAAGAAAGCACTCTCTAGAAAGATTCAACACAGTATATAAAGTTTTCGGAGGTGGTTTTTTTTAAGTAGAAATAGAAAGAATCCAAGCAAGAGTGGCTAAGTTTTCACTGATTCATTAAAAACTTTTCTTTACATTTTATTTACCCGGGATTGTATTATTTTTATGTCCCAGTGCCAAGAAATCTGGTTAGTAAAGTGCCAGATTCTTTTATTTGATTTTATTTGATTTCATTAGGGACCATCAGCCTAGCTGCTTAAGTGCCCGACTACTGTTTGCAGTTAAACATTCATTAGGGAATCCCCAGTGGGTTCATTCATTTCACTGAGGTCCAATTACAGTGCCACAAAAGCAGTTTTTGCAGCAATTAGCTGATTTTTCCTGTTTATGTTCTGTCTCTTTAGGAAGAGGACTATTTTGTGGAGGTCAGATTTTTAATTAGGCGCAATTTAGGGCCAATAAGAAAACTGATAATTTACTAAATGGCTGTGGTGGACTTAACTGCTCAGAGCAGAGGTAAATAACACAACAGGGACACCAAGAATAAGCTCTCCTGGTGTGCATAGCTCAGAGCCCTATAGTGTAAGGAATAGATTACATGTTAAATGGCTGTCAGGACTCTCATTGCTCTGGCTGTATCGCCAATCGACCCAACCTCAAGAGCCACCATGTTTTTAGCAATGGGTAGAGGGAAGCCAGTCTGGAACAGGACCTGCAGAGCGCTGTTGGCTTCAGGTAGCTGCAAAAAGGTTTTGGTGAGAAAGAAAGCAAGAAAGAAATTAGAGGTTCTGCTTCCCAAAGATTTTGAACCACATTTCTCAACTGCTGTGTCCTGTGCAGTCAATGGTACTAAAGTATATGTGAGCAGTCTTGCAGTCACTCTGAGTGTATTTTTACCATCATGGATTACCACTTATTAGCTTGTATTTCTGTGAAAGGGTGTCTCCCCATAAACGAGGCATTATATTTTCTAAGCAATGTATGCAAGTTGCCTTACACTTTGGGAAACTATGAACTATGACAGTTGATGAACAGCACACATTTAGAGGAAGTAGGATTTTGTGATCTCTTCTGAGAGAGTCCAAGCATACTTGCTACCTCAAAATTTTCTCATCTATAGTCTGTGATATTTGAGTTTCAGACATGGTATCACATCAAAATTTCTGAAGAAACTCACAGCTGGTTGAAATGTTGCTCTCTTACAGGAAATAGGTAAGAAAAGGCCAGAAGGTCACTGCATTTTTTCTTCAACCTTTGACCCAGCACTCAATTGCAAAGTCATAGCCAGACATGTAAAAAAGCAATACCAGCAGGAAGTATAAGTTAGAAACATTGAAATTTCATTGCCATTTCTGGCAGCATTTATAAAAACACAAAAAAAAAAGACTAGGGCAGAAATTTCTATACCTTCTAGTGGGGAAAAAAAAAAGTTCAATTAAGCTGTCAATGTGCAAAGAAAATACATGATGGCCATCCGTATGAGCTCATGCAAAAATGTAACAAAAGAATAATTTTGGAATACCTAGTATCTTGATTCAAACACATTCTATGTCATGATTCTTGTCCTTCCCATGAAAACTCTTCACTCTAGCATATTGTGCATAAGCACAATAAGCAAGTCTACAAATGTTTAGTTTAAAAAAAAAAAAGTTGAGAAAACATAAGGTTTCAGAAATCTTTAAAACATGAAAATCTGTTATTAGGCAGTTATTCCCTTTCTAATTATTTAGACAGACAAAAAAGCATCACCTTTTTTTCAGTTCATCAGTTTTCCTTGCAACATAGAAACAGGATTGAAAGATGCTGGCTAAAACAGTAATTTAGCAGTCACATTTTGAGAACCTGAAACCAAATTTCAGATCAGAGGTGAACCAAGGAATGTCTGTGTAAGACAGTCTGCATGGAATCTATGCTACAAGTGTGCAGATGGTGACTCTATGTCTAAATTACTTAATACAGTATGAAATCTGCTCAAACTTGCACTCCACTATTCTAGTAGAATAATGGGAATGCCGTTTTGATTCTTTGCTATTATTCTTTTTATCTAGTCAAGCACACATAGTGTTGAAGAAGGCCCTTCTTTTCTAATAAGTTTTTAAATATTTTCCACATTCTAGAGAAAGGTTTGGGGGTTTTCAAGCAAATGAACAAGTTTTTTTCAATGTTATTGCAAGAATACAATAGAGCAGGCAACACACATTGCAACATTAACTCCTAATTACTTTGGAAACCAAATTTCACTTGGAGTCCAGCTTGACTTGCAAAGAACTCAGGATGGTAATTAATAACAATCAGCCACTGAAGAAACTGAAACTTTGTATAAATAATGTGCTGAACTATGTCCCAATAGGGCTAATACAAACACAGGGACTTCAGCATGAACTCAGTCAAACGAAAAAAAAGAAAAATAAAATCTTGCAAGTGACTGAATTTCTTACCTTTTCTGCTTAGCTGTTCCCTTGCTGTATTACCCATCATATCTCAAAGTCCAGGTTTGTTGCCATTAACATAATCAGAAATGCAATTTTCTTAATACAAGTCCTATAAACAATGAGCTGATGGCAAGTAGGTGATAGGCATCATCCACAGCAGGTAATTCTGGTGGAAAGATAGATACAATTAAGTGACAAGGAAGCATTACTACTACGGTGAGAATAACTTCCAAATACGAGAGATAAAGAGATGTTTTCACATCTCAGAGAGGCATTTCAGCTCATGCTGTCAAATATTCGGTTGTTTCACCACACATACATATTCTGCATAGGAAGAATATTGGAGCAGCAGGAACCAGGGATAGAAAGGAGCTGTTAGACCATAGGGACATAGTACAGTTCAGGTCAGAGGGGACCAAACCCAATCTCCTGCTAAAGCAGGGTCAGCCTCACTTGCTTCTTTCTCTTGCAACAGCATACAAATAAACTAATTCAGATAAAATAACATATATATGTATGTATACTAATTATAGTTATTAAAAAGTTATACAAGTTAATGCTGGTTTCTTAAGGAAATAAGGCTAATGGGATCATACTGTCTGTGTTTATTCTCAGGTGCTGGCCCATTTCATCCATATTTAGCAGAAGGCATAAAGATGTGATGGCTTAAGGTGATCCAAACAGAGAAAAGGCGGTATCATGAACAGCCCAACTGTAGGAAGAGCTTCAAACAAAAATTGTACCTTAGTAGAGCCAGCATAAATGAAATATCAAACATGAAGGCACTGTAAACCGGGCCTTATATATACTATTCACACTGATTTCTTGCTTCCTTTTAAAATATCCAATCTTTTCCTTAGATGCAGATGGAAAGCAGAAGGGAGGAACACAGAAAGGGTAGGCACTCAACATTTTCAATTTAACTAGAAGCCCAAAGCACTGAAAATCCCATAAGAAAGGGATTTTCTGGTATTTGCAGTTTAGGCTGACAATTTGAGTTGGTCTCAAAGAGGCCATCTCTTTAAGGACTTTCTTGGGCTTCCAGACTTTCTTACCTTCTACATATCAGCTTCCAAATGAGTCTAGTGCTTAGTGGATGCTCAAGAAGACAAAGAAGGCTGCTTAACCAGAAATCCACTTCATCATCCAGCTCTTCTCCCAGTGAAAACAAAACAACACTTCCACTGGAGAGAGCCCAAGTCCTGGAAAGCAGTGTTGAAACAATTACATGGCTAAATGTTTAACCATTTTTGTAGGTATTTTTTCTGTTGCTGTACTGCTTTGAATGATTCCAACACAACAGCAGGGTCATAATCTGCCCGCTGTGTTCTCCTGTACAGCTTTTTCCTCAGAATTTTAAAACGTATTAGGTGCCAATACTGCATAGAAACCCTATAAAAATTTCTTCAGAAAGGTGTTTAGGTAAGTTTAAAATTATATTTAGCAGACTGTTAGACCAGAATGCTTGTTGAGGTCATCTGATACTTAAAAACTAAATGAAAATAAGCAGCTGCTTTACTGTTTTAACTGTACGTCTCAAAACTCATTGCTAAGCATTGACATACCACAAGAGGTGGACAAGGTGTACATCTTTATTAGTAATGTGTCAGCAACGTTGTAGAGAAATACAAGAGGAGAACAAATCAGAATCACTGTTAGCACAGTAAGAGCCTTTAAAGATTCTCCGAACTTCAAACAACAGAGGCAAGAAAAATCTTAATTAATAATCAATAATATAATCACATCAAGTAACCTGTTACATTGAGGTACATTGGAGGTCTGTTATTACTTGATGATTCTATATGTGTATGAAACGCAGCGATGATGCTTTTGGACAAAATATTCTCCTATGTAAGAATTTAATGCTAGATGTGTATTGTTACGCACCTAAGAAATTTATTGAGAAGGAATAGTTCCTAATTATAGGATACCTGCAGAGCCAGAACATTTATCGGTTTTACTTAAAGTATTTTTGTTGCAATGTTTTGCATAGAGAAAGAAAGAAAAGAAACAATAATTTCCTTTCTCTTGCCTTCCTACTGTCACTGCATGAATGGTAGCTATTATATTCTTGTTACTGATCTGCACATTAAAAAAAAAAAAAAAATCACCAAATATCCATGTACGCTCAAGTAGCCAATTTGAAAATATAATTCATTTGTCTGATTTAATTTTCTAAAATTGCCAACTGACCTTAGTCCTCATTCTGGGCTAACAATCAGTATTTTTTTTAATAAACCTGTTTTTAATAAAGTAAGAATTAAGGGGAAGGAGCAGAGGGGAATTGAGAAAATTAACAGTTTAGCTGATCCACTAAATTTTGAAACAAAGAAAAGAAGTATAGTCCAAGGTATAATAACATTTAGATACATGCAAGCCAGAGCAGTATTTTGCACCTGAACCATAAAACGACGTACTGAAAACTAACTTCAGTGCCAAGTTACATGCCACGTAACAATTCTGCATTTAATGAAATCGCATGGGATGTAAGTCAGTCCAGAAATCTGACCTTGGTTTTAATTTGAAACTGACAAAAATTTAACTGCAAAGAAGCACATCTGCTATTTAATACTGTGGTGTACTGTGCATTTATTTAATGATCATAATTATTATAATCATCACCTGGATTCTGTTTCATCCCAGTCTCTTTTTTTTTTCTGAAATTGTTTCATTTGTTGTTTCCAAACCTAAATGTGACAATGATTTCATATTCAACATGAGGCAATTCAACGTTCTTTGTCTAGAAAGTCTCCTTAGAAAAGAAAGACAGACCGTAAAATTACCAACCAGCATCTAGATACCAGCAACCTCAAGAGGTTACGCTGTGCTCCATATGAAATCCTAAGTGCAACAGAGTTGACAGAGGCAATCAAATATTCAGGTGGCTTCAGAATAAAAGCTTTATCGGGAAGAGGAGTTACTTGCTGCTTGCTCTCAAAGTGAAAGTTTGTCCACTGCAAGGACTGCAATTTTGCAAAATTCATTACTCTGTTATTTTAACATGCAATAGAGCAGCAGTCGCACAGACTCAATACGTGACAGTACCTGCTGTGACACATGAAAGTAATCTACCACATTTTCCCTGTAAAAGTTTTCTCAAATAATTCCAACAGCAACAGAAGAGGGTGACAAGACAAGCATATGTGTAATATGTCTTATTGTCTGGGAATTTCTTGTTCACTGGTAGTCTAGAGGACATGCTCCCAAAGTTCTCCACACTTCCACACCATCTGCTGTGATAATATCTACTCTGATGGTTTGCTTTTAAAGCTAATGAAGATACTCCAGGCTTCAAGACCATCTATTAAATACTTCTATAGTGCATAGCTTGCATGCTCAGTGCACACCACCTTGAGTTTGATACTGATATAACAAACACATGCAGCATCTCCAGAAAGGTACCTTTAACAAAGAACTTCTTCTGTCTCTGTAGTGATCCCTCTGTGTCAACATGCTGTGAGTCTGGGACATGTAAGGTTGCAGAACAGTGAAGAAGAAAAGGATAACAACTAATATAACAGTGCTGTGCACTCTTCACCTCTCACCACCATGACCTGGACCCAGAAAAGTCTCTCCTCTGCAATGTACCCAAAGATATCTGAGTTACTGGAGAGTATCAGCTTTGAGCTCATACCTGTCACATACCACTTACACAGCCTACTGATGAGACCAAATGTGCAAGACTAATAGTTCTCTGGAAGCCCTTTTTAAACTCTGTCATCTTGGCGAGGGATTGGTGAATGTAACTCCTTGGCGTGACAGATTCCGTGAGTAAAGCTTAGTTATGCCAATATGGGCAAAGTCTTCCTCGCTCTCTTCCTCAAAGCAGCATGACTGGTAACACCCACGCCTCTGCCAGATCCTTGTGTCTTTTGAATATCTCCCCTTCCTCTTTTAAACAACTCTCCTCCTTCATCACCAGTCCAGCCCCTCTCTCTTTTGACAAAACTGCAGGCAATAGAGGAGTCACCAGCTGGGAAGGTAGAACTCTCTGAAGTCAAGTGGGATCCCAACCTGCCAGCTCCTAGCTTCCAGCTAAAAGACCTAGACATTACAGACATCATTTCAATATGACTAGCTAGAAAATGGACTAGGTGGGAGTGCTGATCTGGAAGCTGTAACACAATAGAGTTTACCCAGCTAGTGAGAACTATGGCACTTGACATCAGTTCTGCCACCAAGCCCAACAGGAGTAACTGTGCTTCCTTGCTTTTAAGAAAAGAACCATCTTTCCTGCTTTAGGAAGAGAGGGCACGACCAGCCATACAAGCACACTGTGTTTACTTCTAGGTCATATCTTTATTTTGCTTCATAGACTAAGAATAATAATGTCTCTATTATAGAATCGTCTTTTCTCTCCTGTTACTCTTCTCCATCTGGTGGCCCAGTCTGACCCCTCACGCTGTTTCTGGGACAATAGCCAATCTAACAGCACCAGCCCTGAAAAGAGGTCTAAGAAGTAGCTTCCCTAAGAGTATCCCCTTTTCACTCAATTTCAGCTTTTTTAGATGTAACAAAATGGCAAGTAAGGAGGTCTGTTGTCACTGGAAAATAAGACAGGTGTATCCAGCTCCTCAGTGGCAGTGGTTTTTGCCACAAGGCAGCTGCTCCACCATCCAGTAGGTTGAAGTTCCTGTAGCAAACCCAGATGTCACTTGGAACTAATTGCTAGATTCAAAGCTCAGGCTTGCCACCCACTCTCCCCCAGAATGCACTACACACCAGCTTTATTGCGGAGTAGCTAGCCTGCTACCAGTCTCCCAAAATCTGCCAACTACCATAACAGGTATTTACTCAGAAACAGCTTCTGTTTCCTCAGGAAAGCTCTTAGCTATCTCCTGCCCAGTTTGGGATGTCTGTTCCTAGACACAATCTGACAACATGTCCAGAGTGCCACAGCAGGATCAGTGACAGGCTGCTCTTTTACAGGGTGTTCTCTATATGGCTGTAACTGAGGATGATTCACTTTGTCCTCAGATCTGGCCTTTCTCCTTTCCTCCCACTCTACCTTGCAGAACTAGAAACTGGTACTCGTGAAGAATTTACCTCCTGCCAAATGTGACTCGTTGCCAATTACTGCAAGCACATTTGAGAATTTCATTTCACAAGCCATTACACAAACTAACCCTGTAGACTTTGAACAGCCCTAGTGGCAATCCACTACTCCCCTCTGCATGCATGACATTACATGAGAGCAGTGCCTGCTAGAAACAGAGGAAAGAAACTCAGTGACCACTGAATATTCATCAGGGACCATACAGTAGCCCATAGATGTGGGCAATACCTCCCAGAGTGTAAGTCCATAGCAATTTTGACTAATTAAGACTGAACTAGAGCATGTTATGGTGGCAACTGCACAAAGCTTGGGTGACTGTTTTATTCTGCCTCCACAGTAAGGGTGCTTGGCAAAAGAAACAATTAAAGAGTAATGAGATAGGTTTGGGAAATAGGCAATATGAATTGCTGTCAGTTTCCCAAACACTTCCTCCTTGTTTACTAAAGATTAGCACTTCTTATTGCCTGCATGGAAGCTGCAATCTGAAATTTAGTCATTTTGACAGGGAAAATAATGCTGAAAGAAACACGAGGAGACAAGAATCTCATAATTTCAATATTGTGTATAATATTGGAATACTTCTGCTCATGTTCCTCAGATTGTTTTATTTCATCTAAGTCACCTAGGTAGCAAGTACTTCAAGTGACCTTGACTACCAATAAATATCCATGTAGAAAGTGACAACTGCTCAAAAGAGGAGAAATAAATACAAACAGAAGTGGAAAAAAATATTAATCCCACTGCATGAAACGATGTATATCAAAAAGCTTTCCAATGAGCAGACATTGATCAGTAGCCTTGACACTGACGTGCACCAGCTGACAAGCAGTTAATCAAATGGCTTACATACACAGAATCCCAGACTGGTTAAGACTGGAAGGGAACTCTGGAGGTCAGCTAGTCCAATCCACCTGCCCAAGCAGAGCTGGTTTCACAGGACCATGTCCAGATGGCTCCTGAGTACCTCCAAGCATGGAGACTGTACAGCCTCCCTGGGCAACTTGTGCCAGTGCTTAGTCACCCTCACAGCAAAACAGTGGATCATAGGATCACTTGGAAAGCATTCTTGGAACCAGGCAGGCTGAGGGCATGCCTGTGTCATGAAATATATAATAATATGTGCACGCACATGTATGTGCGTGTTTGTGTGCATCTGTATGCGCAGCCCTGTTTGTGGAGTTTCTGGCTGGAGCCCAGGGACAGAGTCTGGGGAAACAGTGAGTGCTTGCAGGTACTTTCTTCTGAAATGTTTGTTTTTCTTTCTCACTGGTTTCAAACATGCTCAGCGTATCAGTGAAACAAGAGGTAAACATAGAGCTGTCTCAGATTACATCTGTTCCCCAGGCCATCTCCAAAGCAAACATTGGTCTCCCAATGAAAAATACAACTATTACCCATTATTGGACATATCCAGTCACTGCCTGACCACCGAGTTGCACAGTTAATGAATCTGCTCATTTCTAATAAAAATAAACCAGACAAAGGAAGTGGTCAGCTAAAGCTGCACTCGAAGAGAAGAAGAAAAGGGATTTAATAAAAAATACTCAAGGTTGACATTTCCTTTTTATTTGAAACATGCCTTTCTCAGGAATGACATTATCACATAGATACTATTAGTAAAGCCACACACTGGCGCCAGATTTTAAGATCTTTACCCATATGACTTAATTTGGGAAGCAGTAAAAACCAAAAGGGAAATTCCTCTGGCTCCGTTATTTCACAGCTCAAGCTTCAAATTAAAGTATTTCAAAACAGAGCATAAAAGTATATCAGTCAAAATGAACCAAGCTACTCCTTATAGCACTAGCAGAAACAATATTTTTAAGATTGTATCTGTATTCCCCAGTCCCCTTCCTGTCTATTCAAGTTATTTAGGAATCAAGTCAGTTTATATAAGCAGTGATCAAGAAAAGCTCCAGCAGAAATAATCTGCAAACCACAGTTTTTTAAAGAGAAATTTTACAGGATACATCTTATTTTTTTTTTTTTAAATAAATCAGCGCACACACAGATTTCCTCCAAACTGAAACATTTGTTCTTAATACTGGATCAAATTTTCCACTGAACAGGTATTTTAAACTTCAAATAATGTAGTTAAGAGACATTTAACACCTACACAAACTTATTTCCAAGTGAAAGTGTGAATCAAGATCTTTGCTTCTGAATTTTTTGCTAGAATTCCCTAAAACTCTCAGTGACATTGATCTTTCTTTTCTTGTGAATTTCGGTTATGTAAACCTATCTTTTTCAAGAACACCTATAACAAGAAAAAAAAATAATCCTGAAAGAGACTTCTCTGTCCATTGAGAAACTACAGAGGCATTATGCTTTCATTGCATTTTTCTGCAAAGGAAAACCCCACATACTTTCAGTTTAAATATTATTTTTGATTGACTTAAGGAAAACAGGATGGGACCAGTACAAGAGAAAAACAGATTCTAATTTCACTATTCTTTCTGAAGGTTTTGATTTGTGTTCTTCAGCAATGACCTTAATGTCGTGTGAATGAATTTACCAAATGTAGTCAAAACCATGAACTGAGTTTCCATGTCACAGAAACTGGCATGTCCTATGCTGAGGGTCTGGCTTCATATTGTGAAAACCCAGTAAGAACTTTGAAAAGAAACCAATACAGTGGTTTTTCTCCAAGTTCTGGAATTAATTCAGGATTAAAAAATTTCACAATTTAAGTCCTAAATAGAAAAAAAAAGAAGTTTTAGCTAAAGCAAAACCTCTTAGAGGCAGTGATTATTGGCTATGTTATCAGTTATCAAGGTGACAATCCTTTCCTCTCAGCTGACCTAACTGCTACCTTGGCAAGCAGACAATACTGAACTCACTACCGGAATGCTGGCAATCAAAAGTAGTTTTCACTTCTTAAAGAGAGCTGCTCTTACAGCTGAAAAAATGTTTCATGTCAGCTCATTACAACACTGGTAATACAGAAAAAGGATGTGATTTGGAGGTGTCTGACCCTTATGAATGTCTTTTCTTCTGTCACTCATTAGTCTAGTGAGCCTTAAAAAATTAAATCAAGCCAGAGATACCAGCATGGCCTTGAGTATCCATTAATTTCTCAATGTTTGAATGAACAAACATTCCCCTTATAATTTCCTTATTTTGGCAATATGAAATCCTAGGGCCTTTTTTTTCCATGTCATTACATCTGAGCAAGGTGTGAATGGACTAAAAGTCTTTTCCAGAGGAAATTAAGATACTCAGCTTTTCTTCTTCATTTCTCTCTTCTGATGTGCTTATCCAGAGAAGCACGGGTAACTTCTTATTTTATTCCCAAAACAGTCTGGCAATTTATGGATACTCCAGTGCTTGCTTCACTTCTGCCTCAGCTGTGACTGCAGAGGTAGAACTTAATCCAATTTAGAGAAGCTTGGGGGAAGGGAAGTACCCCTTTTTCTACGCTTGTAATTCCAGTTATACCTTGTAAAGAAAAGACAAGACACAAAATCACTGTACTCACAGAGAGGAGTCCACACAGCCAGACTGAAACACAGGACTAGTTTTGTCTCCAGCAGGCGCATGATCCTACTCTTGAAAGTAAGCTTCTCACAGTCTAACAAGCAACCTGCTACAAGCATTAGAGAAAAATTACTTTACAGAAATGTATATTTTTTTCATAAAGACACATGAATGAGCAGGAATAAGTCCTGTAAGTAACTAAGGAATAATGAGTAAGACAGGAACAAGTCCTGTCAGGAGCAAAATAGGACATGACAAGCAGAAATGGGATTTTTACTCCTGACTCTGGCATTCACGTGCTGCATGACATTCATGAAGTCACGTTGGGGGCAGGTTCATATCTATGTGCATTGTGACCATTTGGGATTTCAGGCCACAAGCAGAATCATCATTTCCCTGAGCAACAAAGGCAAATGTGACAAAGAAACATGTTTTAGGGTTCCTTACTTAGGCCAAGCCCCACCTTGGTAGAGCACACCATCCTGTTGCAGGAACAAAGGTGGTTGCTTTCCCTGGGCATGGAGGGACAGAGGTGCCCAGGGACAGATGCACCCCAGGCAATATGCTGAGAGCTGCTCACATATCCTATAGAAGCTTCAGGACAAGCAGGTGAACTTCAGCATCAGAGAGCGACTTCCATATCTCACAAGCTCTGATTTTAGGCAGCTGCTGGGTCTTTACACTGGAGAGAGTGTGCCAAAATTGAAACAAATCCCTGATGCGTTATATTGTGCCTTGTTCTGTGGATCCTGGCATGTTTTCATGTATTCGTAAAAGACAAGCCATAGATGACAGAGTGAGGTGATGCTATTGCTTACCTGTTACCATTTCATGCAGCAAATCCCTTTCTTCCTACATCTGAGTCCTTCCACCAGAAGTACAAAAGTGAAAAGCAAAGCAAAACCTGTTGGTGTTTACAAAAATAAAACGGAATTATTTTGTTCTGGGGAAAATATGTGGCATAGAGTAATTTAGTGCACACTCAATACCTGGATACAATCACTCTGTTATACCCAGGTCATCAGTTTCTCTGCCCCACAAAAAGGTCTGATCATGGTACCAACAATTTCTCAGACAGAAGAAGCAGGGCCAATACCTGGGAAACAGATTTTATTTCTTCATCTCCCTTCTAACTATCGTCTGTGTTACCATATTTGTGTAAAGGTAACATATGTTCTTCCTCTTCTCCCTCACTTTGTAGACCTTCCCTCAATTCCATTTCATCTTCCCATAAGCACTAGCTTTAAAAATATGAGCCAGACATTGACTGTCCTGGCTTCTTTGATTTCAGTGGAAGCATCACAAGGAGGTTGAGCCTAAGGTTCTGTTTATACAGAGTCAGCAGCAGCAAAATATATTATAGTTTCGTATCATTCTAATCTAACTCCCTCTTTGTCTTGTTATCCACTTCAGCAAATTAACATATAAAACACATAAATGATTGGTAAAAATTAACTGTATATTTCTACTTTAACTGAACAATTTACATGGCATTACAGGGGGGAAAAGATTAGTTTTTCAAGTTATAAACAAGCATTATTTTGCAATCTTTGGCCTGTAACTGAAAGATAATAGTTTTAATTTGCATTCAAATAAAGTAAATCTCTCAGTGTAAAAGACTTTTTATAGTTCCCATAAACCAGAAACAGATTAAAGTGTAGACAGTGTAAGGAGGACAGGAGGATAAATCAACCAGACAAACAAGATGATCAAAAAAAAAAGGAATAATAATCCTTTCTAAATGTTCACTTAGTTAGCTTCACAAATCCTATGCACTAGACAAAAGTGTCTATGATCTCTCCAGGTTTCTGTCATTAAAGTATTGGCTTTAGCTCAGAAAGCAGGCCCTTATTTAGGGATACCAAGCCTGCGAGCCCTGGAAATACTCTGACTTTCTCTTGTTAATTCCAAATCCTTTTATTGGGAGATGTTGCCAGTCTACCAGGAAGGGCTAAGTGCCATCAGCTTCTTAGTCCAAGATTTTTTACAAATATGCCAGTGTTGTACCTTTACTGTGGCATATGCAACATGAAACAGAAGATTTTCTCCCTTTGAAAGTACAATCTGCCCACGATTTCCTCTGAAGTTAGTGAGGATTATCAGTGTCCTGAAGCTCTGAAGAGACCTGCTAGTTTTTGCCCCAGGGGGAACACTGAAACAACGTATGTGTTGCTCTCAAAATTATTTTTGCTTTTCAGTTCGTTACAATTTAATGTAATGCATGTGAACAGCTCTGAGAACCCAGATCAAGAATGGGATACCCATCTACAGTTAAGTAAACAAGGCATGCAAGAAAAATAAGCACAGTCTCATAACATGCTATGTATGAGCCAGACTCCTGAGCTTTGCCCAGTTTCTATTCGCTGCCCAATGCCACCACTCTACTGAAAGCTCAAGCTGTTTTTCCCTCAGAGCCTGGGATTTAAGGTGTTCGCATGGGAGATATGCTTCTGCACCTCTTTTGGGAGCAGTGAGTTACAGAACCTTTGCATCTGGATAAGTATGTTAATTACAAAGCTAATTTACAAAAGGTTCATTTTACCTGCTGGCTATGCTTTATAAGAGCTATCCCAGCTCAGACCTTTGAAAGAAACTCTCTTAGGTCGCTCCCCTCAGGAAAGGGTGCCTGTTGGTGGATCCTGTAGAGATGATACTGACAACTCGGTTCTGAGAAATGACAGAAGTTAAAACCAATCCTTCACAGAGAATTTTGTCCTGGTTACCTACAGTTCTCCCTCTCTTTGCTTTTCTTCTGCCCTTTGGCAGAACCCCTCTTTTCCCAAGAACTATATAGAGACACTAGGGATTTGGACTCCACTTGGAGCAGCCGCTGCCCAAAAGTTTAATGCTGGACCTAGCACTAATTGGGTTTAGCATTCGGTTAGGTGCAAATAATTGATGTCTTTCAGGTTTAAAAATAAGGGAAGTGAAAGTCTTAAAGTGACAACTAATTTGAGAATGCTACTTAGCATTAAATTATGTTATGGTGCCACAAGCCTTGAAACTAGGGACCAGCTCTACGAAGCCCCGTTCTATTTATCAGCATAAATGCATATACCTAATTAGGAAATAATTTACAATAATGCAGTTATTGATTAAGCTTCATGTGTGTATGTTGAAAGGTATACACTTTCTTGTAAGGACTGTAATTTCACTACACTGCAAGGTGAAGTGTGGAATTGATCTGCCTCAATGGAGCTAGGAATTTGGGATGAATGGCACTTGTATGGCTGAGGTCTTCTACCAGCAGAAATATGATCCAGTACAACAGTTTCTGAGTGAAACCGTGTAAGGATATGGCTCAGTGTACTTTGTTTGGCTTCCTATCTTAGTTGAACAGTCTTAGTTTTTTTTAATACATATTCATGGTGAAAGAGAAGCCTAATAAAAATAGTTCTGAGAGATCCAAAACACTTTTTACCCCAAAGGCATATAATCCTGTCTCACAGTGTAATCAAGGACTGAATTTGGCCTGAAACAGCAGTGTCATCACCTGTGACAACAAAGACACAGGAAAGGCTGTTCCTTCTGTGCTGCATATATAACACAATGAACAAAAAAGTAGCAGTTGGGTTTTTTGTAACAGAAGATCATGTTTAGACTGCGTTAGAAACCTTTCTGAAGCAAAAATTAGAAAGCCTGATGTGCAGTTCTTAAAAACAGATTCCATAAGAAACTGTATGTCTTTTAATTAAAAAGGAGAGGCTTGGTGGTTTTGGGGTATTTTGATCAATTGTAATCCAATAAAAGGCAGAAGCTTCATGAAGGCTTAAAAATCAAAAATAGTGTTCTGTCCTATCACTACTTGACTAATTATTTTTTTTAGAAAAAGTATTTAAGAACAGCTATAGCAATATTTAGCATGGTATCATTTGGACTTAGTTATGAAAATAGTGTATTTTTTGTTTCAGGGATATGTCCCTCTCTCTCTCTATATATACATATATATATTTAAGATGCTTTTAGAACATGCTGCTTTTAAGAAACAAGAATAATTGCCAAATTATTCCCTTTTCTGGAGGACTGTGTATTTGAGGACTATATACTCAACTAACAAGATAAAGTTTTTTGTCTCTGTGACTTTACAAGTAACAGCTTCACTGACTTTAGTAGAAAACAGCAATTTTGAAAATGGAAAGGAAATGACAGCCAAAGTGACTGAACTTCCCCAGCACCTAGCCTTGCTTTATATGTTTACTAGTAAGGGCAATCTTGCTATTCACATAAAGTTAACTTCTTTGCTGATGAAGACTAAAAAACACATCTTGGTTCCCTGTAAGAAACTGTGCCTAAATTTCATACAGAAAGTAAGTCCTTTTCTTTATACAACTACAACATAAGAAATCATGTAAAAAAAATAAAGGCAAGATTAGTACTTTGAAGCGAAGAACAGATGGTGGGCTGGCAAAAAAGAGAAGCAGACTTGGGAAAGAGAGAGAATAAATATCTTGGGGTGACCCAGAGGACGATTCCTCTACTTAAGGTATAAAACCATTCTGAACATCCCACTCAGTCATGTTCACATGTATACACAAGCAAATGAATAAACCAAACTGGAAACAAAATAAGCAACTGTTCAGCCTCTTAATTTAGCTATGACTAAAGCTATTCTTACATTCTGAACAAATGCAATGTTGGATTTCTCTCTGCGTAGATAAGGTGTTTCTCTGCAGCAGAGGGCACAACAATAGGTGGCATGATACAGCTCACTGTGATTTCAAGAACAAATGCATGGTGTTTAGAGGAAAAAAAATGCCTTTCCTTATAGAAGTGGAAAATCTAATCCTGTAAATGTGGCTTTAAGGCTGGAGCCTGTTACACTTTATTAAAAATGTAAGAATGAAATACAATCAAAAAACCCAATTTACTTTTAAAAATGTTAGAGCAATGCAAAATTGACTATTACTTACATTTCTAGATACAAGGCAATAAAGTTTTAAGGCCCCATCTGTCATTGCACCTGAGTGGCCTCCGCAGTACGTATGCACAATGGCAGAGGGCTAAATTCAGCACTAACATAAGTGGGTGCAACTGCAGTCAACTGTTTATCTGATGCCAGAGGTGAACTCAACCTGCAGTGTTCAAAAGGAAAGATTTCATAAAACACAATAGAATCTGCTGATATGAGTCCCGTGAAAATTATTTAATGACTGGAAATCTTTGAGTGAACAAAACAGATGAAGTTCCTCAGTGGCCTTTTACAAGAGGTGCTCCACTAATGAACATCTGGAGTTCTTGCTGCTCTCTTATTTTTATACCGTCTAATTCGTATTGCATTAGACCTTTATGTGTTCAAGATAAACTGGCAGTAAAGGCTGCCTTAAATAGAATGAGAGGATGAAGACAATTTTTCCATTAACAATACATTTCCCTTTGGAGCCTGAGGTACATTATTGGTTTGTTCCAAGAGCAGAACGTAAACTGCCTCCTATTTGTGAAACATTATTATTATAGCATCTACCTGGAGATGTTTCTTGAAACAAAAACCTCAAGACTATTCCTGTACACAAATCAAACTAAGATACCATGTACAAACACAGGACCACCATAAGCTACATTGAAAAAATATCATTCACATAAATTACTTGGTTTGAGGTACAGAGTTCCCACTGATTTGTCAATCAACTCGTCCTAAAAGCGGTACTATTGCAGTGCAGTCCTTCTGCAGGGGTGAGGTACGAGAGAGTAACCACCTGGTTTTGTACACTACTCCCCACTGGGAGAAGGTGGTGACCACGTTCTAAGCTACTTACAGTGGCTGAGCCACACAGGATTACAGTCTCACGGCAGTTTAACAGAGGTGATTGCTTGTTCTGCCAGAGCTCCAACTTTAAGTATTTCTATTCAATTTATTTATTAATGTCATCTTGCAAACATGGCCTGATTGCTAGGTCATTCCTCCAAAACACCAGAGAAACATCTACAAAAATTGCTCTAAAACTATGCTCCATTTCCCTGCTGCCAGCCCCCAAAGTCCATCAGGGAGAAGGCAGCAGCTGCTGCCTTTCCCTCACACCTCACCCTCAGAGTCCTTTTCTTCTATTTCTTCATCAGCAACTCACCCACAGCAATCTGGTGACGCTTACCTCTCCCTGAATCACTGTTTACAGACTTCCTTTCCAGCAATTATGCTATAAATAAAAATCCATTCAAATTCTCATTAATAAGAAAATAAAGGGCTCGTAAACCTGGTGACACCACCCTGAAGATTTTGTTTGCAAGCATGTCACTGAAAAATTTTATGTGCTACATTCAGCCAAGCCTGTTAAAACTCTCTGCTCATTATTTTCTCTAGTTTTAGTTCATCGGTATTGTTTCCAAAACTGTACTCCTAAATGAGTTCCAATCTCATTCGATCGTTTGAGATTTTCTCTTTTCCCTTCAGCCTTCCCTTCATGAGTTTCTCAATAGATTTTTAAACCTGTCCTTTTGAAGCTCCTCACCGCCATGATACCTGTGTGTTGCAGTCACATCCTTCGTCCTCTCTGACATCCCAGGTCCAGCTTCCAGAATGGTTTAAGTGCCACTGACTGTTACACTGTGCTCCTTCACTCCTGCCAAGAGCCCCCAGGCTTTGATATTTCATTATAGATATGTCCATGGTTTTCAATACTAAGATTTTTGAGTTTCAGTAAGGGCCTAAGAAAAGTCTTCCCAACTTTCCAAAATTATTTTTCTTTTCTTTTTATTTTTTCCCCTCATCTTTTATTATTTGGCAGGCTAGAATTGTTGTGAGTGCTGTACTCTGAAGCACAGAGGCAGAAAAACTTGCTCTGTATGGGGTAATGCTGTGCTGGGCTTCAGCTCAGAGCCTTAGCTCTGATGGTAAGGAAGAGAGCATATTAGTAGTGTATCTCCCTGCTCCTGCTTTTCTTTTTGGCAAGAACTGCTACTCTGAGCCAGCAGGTGTTTAATGCTATTAAATTTATGGGTAGTGAAAGCTGTTGAATTTTAAAACATCTGGGTAACATAAATTACCAGAACTTTTTTCCAGTATAAGGCTGAAAAATGGTTTTGAAATCTGCAGAAAAGCATTAGCAGCATTGGCAAAAATGCATTTATTTTTGAACATTTGACCACATGACTCTGGGATCCCACAAATATCCTCGTGTTCCGTGCCGACAGCGTGTGAGCCAGGAAACATAAGGAAGGCAGTCAGTGGTCAAATCTGACCAACATTCAGTTTTTGGTGGGTTCCAGATGGATCACCTAATATGCCAGAAAGTTTCAGAAGCCATCACTGTTTCTCCCATTGTGTGCAATCTCCTGGATCTCATTCCACAAGGTTTGATCCATGCTTTTTTCCTCACATAGGTCTGGCTTCTCTTAGCCATAGTATCTCATGGAAACTGTAATGGGGAGAAGGGGCAGGAGAGGGGGAAGAAAATCACGAGGTGGAAAAGTTCATTGACTCCCATGCTGTCAAACAGCTACTGAACAGAGTGAGCAGGTTACACAAAGCATTCAAAATGCTTTGAAGTGTTTTATTTGCTTCACAGCCAACAGTTTTTAGTTGAGTAGAAGTAGCGTGAGTTTCTGAGACACCAGGAGTGGGCAGGAAAAGTAGGCACTGGAAGATGACCTGCAGAAGCTTTTCATCTTGGAGGGTCCAACCCTAATTTAAATGCTTTAAGGCTTCTGAAGCATCACCTTACACATGTGGGTTTAAAAAGTCTCTAAGCTGCTCTATTCCAAGTTTAGTGTGAGAAGGAGGCACCAATTCATCATGAACTTGAAGGCTTCCTGGTATAAGCCGTAAAACTATCACTATTTTCCCAGCACCCAGAGGCTGGCATCACTGAGGGTAGGCAGTCTTCAGGCTGCAGACATACAGACATGACTTGATAAATTCTGCTGGAGCAGAAGCAAGTATCACTGGCTGAGCTGGTCCCATCAGGCTAAGCACATGGTCCACACAGAGTAAAAGAGAATGAATTTGCATCCATGTGAAAAAGACAGACATGCCAACAAGCAGCACAAGTGATGAAACTTGAGATCTGTGTCCAAGCTACAAACCTAACTCCCATGGCTTGGCTCTTGATGCTGTGCTTTCTTCCCTAGGATACTCTTCTGCCAGCTATTTCCGTTGTGACCCTTATTTTCACTATCATTTTTTTCTCCCCTCCATCAAGATTTGCTCAAGCTCTGAAATGATCAGCTCTATGAGGAATTTCAAGCCCATAAATTTGATACACAGAAGAAATAATGCAGTGATTTGTTAACAGCTATAATCATCAATGCATGAGAAATAGAAACAAGGAAATAAAGTGCTTTCCATAAATGCTTTTTTCTTTTAACAGCAGTTACTTTAAGCTTTGTCACAGAAATGTGACTTGTAGAAACTTAAAAGGTACATTTCTATCATGGGTGTTCAGTATTGTCTGATCTATGTTAGCAGTAGCACAGGAGATAAGGAAGAAGGAAGGCATAGTTATCCTATAGCACAAGGTAATATGCATTAGGTGAACATTTCCATTAAAAGTACATACCACGTGAACAACTATTTTGTCTGCTACAACTGAGGCTGGAACAATGACCTATATTCAAACACTCCTGATTCAGGGAAAAGTCAGATGCAAAAAAACCCATCCTAAAACAGACACTGTTCAACATCTTTGTTGGTGACACAGACAGTGGGATTGAGTGCACCCTCAGCAAGCTTGCCAACAACATGAAGCTGTGTGGCGCAGTCAACACGTTAGAGGGAAGGAATGCCATCCAAACGGACCTGGACAGGCTTCAGAGGTGGACCTGTGAGAACTTCATGAAGTTCAACAAGACCAAGTGCAAGGTCCTGCACATAGGACATGGCAATCCTGGGCACAAATATAGGTTGGGCAGAGATTGGATTGAGAGCAGCCCTGAGGAGAAGAACTTGGGGGTGCTGGTGGATGAAAAGCTCAACATGAGCTGGCAATGTGTGCTGGCAGCCCAGAAAGCCAACTGCATCCTGGGCTGCACTAAAAGAAGTGTGGCCAGCGGGTCCAGGGAGGTGATTCTGCCTCTCTACTCCTCTCTGGTGAGACCCCATCTGGAGTACTGCATCCAGCAGTACTGGAACCAGGACCCCCAACATAAGAAGGACATAGACCTGTTGGAGCAAGGCCCTCCCAGAGGAGGGCCACAAAGATGTTCAGAGGGCTGGAGCACCTCTCCTACAAAGACAGGCTGAGAGAGTTCGGGTTGTTCAGCTTGGAGAAGAAAAGGCTCTGGGGAGACCTTATAGCAGCTCTCCGGTACCTAAGGGGGGCCTACAGGAGAGATGGGGAGGGACTCTGTCAGGGAGTGCAGTGATAGGATGAGGGGTAAGAGTTTTAAATTGAAAGGGAATAGATTTAGGTTAGATATTAGGAGGAAATTCTCTACTGTGAGGGTGGTGAGACACAGGAACAGGTTGCCCAGAGAAGTTGTGGATGCCCCATCCCTGGAAGTGTTCAAGACCAGGCTGTATGGGGCTTTGAGGAACCTGATCGAGTGGGAGGTGTCCCTGCCCAGGGCAGGGGGGTTGGAAATACATGATCTTTAAGGTCCTTTTCAACTCTAACCATTCTATGATTCTGTGAAATAAAAATGTGATGTCTAGCCTCTAGCTTTATGGTAAACTGCACTTGTTTAGGAAAACTTTGATGTTTGGGATAATATCACCAACTCTGGACACGGAGTGGGCTGAAAGACAGGCTAGGTGCATTATGTCCTGACCACCCTCAGTCACAATACTGCTCTAATTTCTTTTTCCCATGACAGAGTAAAAAAACTATAGATAAGGGTGGTACTTTCCAGGTGACTTTGGTTTGAATGCCAGTTAACAGACCTGAGCATTTCCCTTCTGTGGCTTTGCAAATCTCAGCTGAATGCTTTCCCCACATGACCATGCTTTCCTCAATGAAGCAGCCGTTCTGCCTACCCTGCTGCAGCTGTGTAACATCTGGGTGGGAAGATCCTTTGCCCCCAAGACTCCCCAGAGCACATTGTGGTTACTCGAGTGGTGCACAGGGAGTATGATTTGGCTCTCTACATTTCCTGTTGTGAAATTCTAACTTACTCTGATTATAGTTTGTTTTTATATGACTGCCAAGTTATTGGAAGTTCTCTTTCTCCTACCCTCGCCTTCCCTGGATATCGCATACACACACACACACAAATTATTAGACTTATTATTTCAAACCATTAAAACACATGCTTTATAATAAAAAAAAAAATCTCCACTTTCCTCAAGTGCTGTGGAAATTCTAAAGATGTACTTTCATACCCTATCAAAATCCCCAATTATGTAAATTTTTACTTTTCCAATTTAAAATTACTTTTAACCAAAAGTAAAACAAACACAGGCAGTTACCATTGGCACATATCCTTAACGTTTTTCAGCAGGTTTTTTACCAGCCATTCCCTTGAGCTATATTTCAAAACCACAGCTTATTTCTCCTCCTGCACAAGAGAAAAGATTCTATGTCATTTTCACAACTACACAAGGAGATCTATCATCATTTTTTCTAACCAACTACTTCCCTTCATTCATCTCTAAATCTCTCTCTATTGTTATGTACTGTAATATAGAATAAAACCCTACACAATAAAGTGGTTACCTCATCGAAAAATCAGTTTTCTTCGTTAACTAGTGATTTTCCAGTACTTTCAGTGTTTAAATAATATCTTAAGAGTTTAAGGCAAAAGAAATGCAGCATTCTATTCATTAAATACCAAACACTCCCAGATTATTCAAAGAACAAACTAGAAAAATATTAGGCTGCACACCACAAACTTACATTCTTTTACAATTATTTCCCCTCCAAATTTCACAAATTATTTTGCAATACTAAAATTTGGTGAACATTCACCATATAAAATGGTGCTTAGAGAGGAATGAGCTGCCAGCAACACATTATTTAAGATGGTAGACTGTGTCAGAGTAGGCTCTGTCTTTGCAGGGATAGTTTAGGGCTCAGGACACTTTGAAAAGGTGAGAGAAAAACCCACTTCAGCCTCCAAAGACACCAGCATATTACCAGCATCCCAGAAGTGGGGCCGAAAACACTAATTTGTTTTCAAGGACCATTTTGGTACAGCAAGATTTAGCAGTTGGGCTCGAGGGTTAATCTTAAATCAGCTCTTTAATCAGAGGATGGTACAGCTGGGAAACTGAGGCACAGATGCACAGGACACTAGAATAGATGCCATTCAACCCTATCACAGAGACAATTAAAGAGTAGGGAATTTAGGAATCTAATAACCCATATTGGAATTTAGCCAAGATGCTGAAGCAGATGCACAAAGCTGTTGCAAGGATGCTTTGTGCATTCTTTATCATTTTAATATCTTATGTTATACCATATGCTCCCACATTTCAATCATTGCAATATAAGCCACAAAAGAGGTAAAAGAAAATGTTGACAAAACATTTATAGAGATTGAATTCCCTAAGGATCTTTTGGGTCTGGGATTTTACAGGCATTCCATTTTCAAAATGCTGCTAGACTTAAATAATCCTGGGGAAATATCCCTTTCTCCGGGAACACATAGACTGTGCCCAGTGATGGAGGAAAATCCACAGACTAAAGAAAAATAGGGAAAAAAACCCCAACAAAATCTCATGAGAAGGCTTGTGGCAAGAAAGAGAAACATCCAGAGCAGGGAACACCAGGCCAGGAAAGAGCCTGGCCAGGAGAAGCAGCCAGGAGAGCTACCACACAGCTGCTTCCTATCCTGCCCCCTCTCATAGTTCTTTGTCCTTTAGCTGACTCTGGCTCTGTCTGCTCTAGCAGGCTTCCTGCTCTTTGTAGATTTGAACAATTCTTTGTTATTTGTTTATATGCTTTTGGCTGTTTGCTTTGCAAAATGCCTTTTAGTATCCCCACATTTCTGTCTCATATTTACCTGCCATTAATTATAATCCTCTTCATAAGCTGAGTTCTCCCTTCCTGAACAGAGACATGTTCAGCTTTTCCAGAATTTTGCCTTTACCTATACCTATTAATTTGCAAACGTGCTCTTTGAGTTTCTCTTTTTTTTCCTAGGGGTAGTCATTTATTACTCATTTTATGGGATGTTTAAGTAGCCCCCCTGCTGAGCCGCAACACTTTAATTTCCTCACTTTTCACCTTAACATCTTTTTTACTAGCTTCCTCATTTTTAAGCCTTCAATTTAGTGCTCAATTTAGCATCAGTATACTAGTTCTCAGTACAATTCATCCTCTGAGGACACTACTCGGAATTATATTATTACTTAAGTACATCTACATTAATGTCACTTTTGTGTGCCTGCATCACAACGCAGAGATACATGAGCTTGCCGTATGCCGGCCAGCTCAGACCAAACTACTCCTGATGGGGCTTGGGCAGCCAGGAATGAATGCAAAATTTGCTCTGAGTTTAAAGGGGTCATTGGGAGCTTTGCCCCCAAACCAGTGTGTCCAGATACGCAGTTTTTATACACAATGGATTGGGAGGCTCCTAATGGAGAAAACTTGGCGACCAGCAGTTTCTGGCAGGGTGGTGCTGAAGTTTAGGAGTTGTGCTTGTTTTCTTTTTTCAGTTCCATGGCTGCATTTGTGTTCTGTTCGGTTCTCGTTTGCACAGCTATAAATCTACAAGAACTCTTAAGAAAGCAAAACCTGATCCCAATTCTTTAAACCGCAAGGTAAGATAAAAGGAGAGGATGAGAAAGGCTTTGCAATCAATACAGTCATATCAAGAAACAGTGTAAAAAAAAAAAGAGCATCACAACCAAAATTTAGGGATACCAATAGCTCTGACAGAGGGTTTACCACACATTGCATGTGAACAAAATGTCTCTTGACACAAAATCCTGATAAAATTTGGTGTCATCCACAGAAAATGTTGATTTCCTTAAAACCTGATTTTCTGATCATTTTCAAATGCTTTTTAATTATATGTATTTCTCTGTCCTCTTTAGGGGCATAGGCTTCCTTTGTTGGATTTTATGCAGTTCCTCTTATAAGATGTTGTAAATCTTTGTTGAAATACCTAGGCCTTATCCTAATTTCAGGTTTAAAGCAATGCCCTGTTTCAATCTTATGCCTGCATCTCTTACTTTTGATTTCAGATGCGGAGAATAAATGACCTGAGCACTGAAGAATAAATAAAGAAAATGGGTATCACAGTACTCCTCATGCCACGGTTTGTTCCTCAGACCATAGTGTCACCCAGCAAAGCCAGTTAGTTTATTTTTTGAAGCCAATACCAGCTGAAAGTTCAGATATGCATTTATCACAACAATGGAAAACACAAATTGGCTTCTTTTCCTTTTCCTTTGTATGAAGTCGTTACCAAACATATTGACTTGGAACCCCAGGGATTTGGAAGCAGCCAGATTTAGAACAGGAATAAAAATACTAGGATTTTTCAGCAATAAAAGAGTGAACTTGAAGCTACAAAGGGGGGTGGAGTGGGGGAGAGAGCCAAAAGCAGTCATAGAATTGAGATTGATGACTTTACAGTTGGACATAATGCAGTTATGAAATTAACAGACTTGGCAAATTATTTAGACTTCAACAAGAACATTAAAAGATTGTTCTTTTTCTAAGTATGAATAGGGAAGGACCAAACTGCAAGGATTAAAAATTCATACTTTCTTCAGTAAGAAAAGGGCTAAAGTACAAGTGACAGTGCAGGAGAAGGAAAACGGGCAAAATTACGACTGTGATCCAGCTTTTTTTTTTTTTTAACCGCAATGCTGAACATCTCTGAAACATCTTATAAAGTCCCCCATGTGCAGAAAGTATATTTTCACTCCAGCTGGCACCTGAGTTGCCATTAACTGTGGATTGGCCACTGTTGCTAAAAGCTACAGTGAAGTGAACTGCCCTCTCTACCCAATCCTTCCTAGAGCAGCAAGCCACCAGGAACGGGATAGCAAAATGCAGCCATGACCCCATAGACTGAATAGATTGAGATGCCAAGCCAGCTTCTCCTGCCACTGTCAGAGAAGGTCTGTGGGGCAAGGTTAAGCAGAGCAGTGGGAAGGGCAACCTTCCCTATGTTCATTAGCTGCCCCAGCTCGCTGCCAAGACAAGAAAGTGAGCCTTGAGTCTGTCTCTGCCCCTCTGTCCCTGACTGCTCCATGGTTGCTGGGCAGTTGTTGCCTTCCCAACTACACTTTAATGAGTTTTACAAGTTCTGTAAGTGGGAAAAGACCATATTCCAGTAATGTACACTTCTATAGCAATATTCTTCCCCGTTCAAAATATTCAACAGGAAGCTAGAAATATTAAGCCATTCCCTACCCAATAATCTCCTTAAAAGGACATCTCAGACCCAGTTGCTTTATGATGCTTCTGGTAACGCACAGCAATAGACAGCTACACAGTTATGTTCCAAATCCTATCCAAAATGTTCCATAATCAATTTTTTTAGCTCATAGGAGATTCAAAATTCAATCGACTGGGAGCCTAGGCAGGCGAAAGCTATGTTTAAACATTATCCCCTGCGTGCCTGCAGAGTATAATACTTTTAAAAAGCTCATTTGACATATAGAAAAACATTTCACTATCCATAAACACAGTAGCTGTGTGTATAAAAGAGTAGGTAAATTAAACTATCTGAATGAAAAAAGACCTGAACAATGGGAGTAAAAATCAGCTGAATTGAAATGAGCAAAAGTTGAAGCTCTTTTTATCAAATATAAAGAGTGAGGCAGGAAAAAAATTCCCTCTGAAATATTCATGTTCTGAAAACATGTTTTAAGTATATATAAAAATCCCAGTTTTTCACTTTTATCAGGTCATGACTTAATCCCTGGATAGGCACATTCTGACCCGATAGTTCTCATTGTGGGATCAGGGCTTAAATGACCTATTTGGATCTTAGATAGAGCAGCTGCTCTGGGGAGACCCAGGCTCTCTGCAGCATCTGTCTTCCTTAATGGAAAGTAACTTCCTATTTGTTTACCTGCAAAAGGCTGCAAGTGTGCTCCGGCCAATTTCAGTGTCATGTCCTGACATATAAAATTTTCTTTCATTTTATACATTGGTTTCAATCAGGAATTTTCAACCTACTTTAATTTTCCTGTATTCCTTGTACCAAACATTAACAGTAGGAAACCTGAAACATCCCTAGTGTTACCAGAGTTGTGAAAAAAGGAGATACCCAGCTTACTGAATTATTTCCAAATACTACTGTAGTTCTCTATGCATCTCTAGTATAAAGGGGAAAAAAGTGAAACCTAATCATTAAAAGAAAACCTGTTTGGATTGTTTGAAGTGTGAAGGTCTTGTGTTTTGTAGTTAGAAATTACACTTCCTTCTATGTTTCTTAATCTGATGCAGGTTTTTCTCTTTTTTTTTTTTTCCTCTTGCTTTTAATTTGACATGCCAGTCAAAGTTAACATTAGGGAAAACAGCAAATATAAACCTTGTAATTTATATTCATTCATGTTGTACACCATAATAGCTCTCATCTTGGCAAAAGTTAGCAGATTGTTCTCGGCTCTCAGGAGGAAATAGCATTCGTTTTAGGTTTTAATGGAGCTTTAGGGTTATAGTAACTCAAATTAAACTAAATCATCATGAATTATTTCTGAATCCCATGTTATGTGTTCTCTTTTTTCCCTTTGTTGGTTTATGACCGCGTGAGTTTCAGACACTGGCAACTGTAAACTTGTGCTCTAAATAACACACTTCCACAGTTTGGAGGGAAAACAGCAACACCTCGGACTGCGTCTGCCATGACAGGAACCCTGTCTGAGCACCAATGGCACATGAGGGCTCATGTCTGCTATGGTCAAGGATGATGGTGGTGTGGGCTCAAGGAACTATTTCATCACAGGAACAACAGCTACAAGTATAAATTCTCATGCACATGTATTTCCACCAGAAAACAACTGTACTGGCAATATGTCTCACAAATAGAGGAGAAACTAAATGTAAACTTTGGAAGTGTTGATTAATTACTGCTATTTGGCCGACCATAATGTAAAATTCCAAAATTATTTTAGAATAGCTTTTCTACAATTTAAAGAGCAAAACATTCAGATCTATCAATAGAAAATTTCATGTCATGTTTCTCCATTTATCTAAACCCTCCTGTTTCGGAGGTTCTGGAATGGGAATGAACAGACAGTCAAGCCAACTGGTACAACAGGGCAAAAGTGCATACACCAATATGAGAAGTTAGTTTTAAAACTTAAAATTCTGTGACATTAGCCATAGCAAACAAAACATAAATTTTATTTTAATATTTTTCTCATGAGGTTGGCATCATTTCTAAGGTATCTTCCTGAAAGATTTGTGTGTTTTTGGTGTTGTGCTCCTACATCTAAGAGGCATTCAGGTCTTTAGTACTTTCCGAAGACCTTAGTCAGACTTAGCTAGTCTAATGAGAGACTAGAGTAACTCTAACAGCTTTATGAAGAACTGGAAAGCCTGATGATATGCCAGATGGTTTTGGGAACTACTTCTGATCCAGACAATTCATAATTTCTGTATCTTCTTGCTACATTTGGTCCAGGTCAAAATGTTACCAGACTTTAACCACTGAAATTCCTTTTTCTTCTGAGGCCCATTCAGTAGGAAAGTATGTACGTATATATTTTGGACCTGTTCAGAAATTATAAGAGGCTCAGAAATTCTTCAGTTGTTGACCTTTTTATAAGTGTGCAACACAGCTATAAAAAGTCAGTGTCATTTCTTCTTGTTAATTGCTAAATATCTATCGGAAGTAGATCATGTGTACTTACAGGTTCAGATTTTGATAGTTGTGGTTTGCAGGCATATTTTGTGAATGTATGTTCTTGGTCAAAAGCCATTTACAATGACTAACAAAGAGGATAAATAATTTCTAGGTTATCTACATTTGACATGTTATATTTGTTATATGTAATTAGCTATGGAAAAACAATTGAAGAACAAAATACATGTAACTAGCGAGTTATTTATAGCTGTGGCTATTCAGCTACTTATCATTAACTATACATGTGATGAATCATTTATAGATAAGGAAAAACTGTTGGCTTCCTACCAGAAACCAGCTTTTCTGCACTCTGCATAGCCTCTCACACAGAATGGACTCTCGCCAAAACAGCAGCATAGCTTTGGATAAAAAAAATCCAGCCACTTTGGAAAGCCAGCAGGGAGGCATATGCATCCATACCACATCCAGCATGGGAGCAACTGTAAATGCACAGACCAGAACCAGCTGAAAAAATGCAGTTTTGTTAATCTTTGCATAAATATACGAAATAGATTGACAAAAGGTGCTACTGCAATGCCAGCAACATTCCTAACTCTCTAGTTCACTCCTGTTGCTCCTTCTACATAGCTGTATCTTCTGCTGTCTAACAACAGTATGCTTTTACCTTGCAGGATGTTGTGACTGAGGCCGCTTACCAGGATCTGTTGCTATGAGAGAGAATGATATTATTTGGAGGAAAGGCAGGTGCACTACATAAATTAACAACCACCAGCACCTAACAATGCCAAAGATACTAAAAAAAATTAAAATAATCTTTTGGCTTCCCTTTATGATCTTGTTTTCTAAAAGGAAGTAGTCTTATGCAACCCTAGACGTAAGAAGGAAAATCAAAATGAGCTTTGGAAAAAAAAAAAAAAGGTGTATTCTGCATTTTTTCAGTGTTTACTGACAGAATCTGGAAGTTAATAGCTGTAGATAGAAGATGCTGAATAAAAGGAATATGTAAATCTAAGGGAGATCCTGAAAGAAGGATGCATGTATAACGGAAACTGATGTGCCACCTGTTTTGGGGTATGCCAGCACCCACTCAAAATTAAGAGGCCAAATACACAGCCATTCTTCTTGCCGCTTCCTTCCTTTGCACTATTTCATTTCTCCTTTAAGCATAAACTCTTTTTTTCTTCCTTGTGTTTCAGTGTCATAACTGTGTCTCGCTTTTCTATTTCATTCTTTCTCCTTTTTCCTTGCATACTGACAAAGGCTCCTACTGCCCATAATTCCTACTAGTGCTTTTTTCCTACAGAATATTTTCCAAGTCCACCCATTTTCTTTCCTCCAAAGTTTAATTCTTCCACAAAAGATTTAATTATCTAAATTGAGTGTCTCAAACAATCCTCCCACAAGTCAAGATAGTAAAATGCAATAGTTGGCCCCATTATATTTATTTTACTCACAGAGGGGAGAAAAGAATGAAGGGAAAAATATAAAAAGGAAAAAAAAATATTAAAACTAGCACTTTCAGTGATTTCAGCCCCAGTGGAAAACACACATTTATTGGGAAGTATTCTCAGCAGTAATGCTGGAAATCTAACATTTTCTAGTTCAATTACAACATCGGATCCTAGATATTGGTAAGAGGCTTGTTTCTCAGAACTTTGATACCGAATCAATACTGTGCTAACTTGTGATGCATTAAAACAGTGCAGGAGGTATCCAAATGTTATTAATAGTTTCATAGCCTTCCCATATATTCTTCCAGACATACTTAGTTATTGTCTAAATTACTGTTTTATTGAAATAAAAACAAGCATGTTATGGGGTTACATGAAGTTATATTTTAAAAGACAGCCTAGTGAATGCTAGGGAGTCTGGCTGCGCACTCAAATGTTCTTCCTGTGCTAGGCACCATGACTACAGGAGTCCAAAGGCTTCACTTTACCTGTGGTCTGTTATTGAACAACAGGAATGTTGGTGACCCAAAAACCACAGCCATATTTAGGGCCTGGTACAAGCTCAGTGACATCTAAGAAACAAGTACTTGGTCAAGTGCCCAGATATGACAGGAACCCATTTCAGTGATGGGATTCAGCTTCTCTAACTTCACAGATCTGTAGTGGAGGTGTCTACATCACATCTATTGGTGCAGGATCCCTTTCTAATCAACAAAGAAAAATAAACACTTGCAGATCACGATTCATTTGCTGTGTCTTAAATGACAAAAACCAGTATGAAGAAATGCCTGTTTCATAATAGCCTTGCAAAGAAAGCCAAGCAGATGGGAAGTGTTGACTCCTGCATTTGGCCAAACAACTCCCAGCCATGGTGTATAAACTGAGTAATACGGATGGTATCTTCAGCCTTGTGTCCTGGAGCTATGTCATTCCCCTTGATCCTCCTAGAAGCCACTACATGATGACTTTAATATTTTCTTTTTTTTTCATCAGTGTCTTAACTGCTACTTCATTGGATTGAATTTCCATGCTTCTCTCACATTTAGGCAGCTAATATATCCAATTCATTTTCCTCCTCATGTCTTCTAACTGACAATTCCCAATTCATAGAAAGACAATCTTGGTATTAGTCTCTCGATGGTTAAGTGATTTAGAAAATCCCATCTTGCATCTCTCCCTTTTAAAAACTTGACCTTTGTTTCCCTGTCTATTCATATAGTCATAGCCTCCTGTAGGAGCCTGCAATACAATAAATTAGAGTTACTGTGATGACGGAGAACTTTTTGGTTTATTTTTATAAAGTGGATTATTCTCAGCTGGGACCTAGATGTTGACCTCATTGATTTTTTTTTTCCCCCCACATAGGCCAATAATGCAGCACTGGTATGTATCATGTTTGACTGGACAAAATCAAAGCTGCTGAACTTGACTATATCCACTTCTGTGTGTAGTTGCTATTAGGCTGAGACTATGCAATGTGCATGACAAGATTTCTTTTGTTGTTAGTCAAACAAAAGGAGGAAAATATCAGAATGTTTGGCCAATAATATGATTAGAGGAAGGACTTTTATAATGAAAATACTGATCCAAGCAGAAATCATTGATTTTTAAGGAAGGATGAGCTATATAATCTTCGTATGATTGAAAGAAAGCACAACCAAGAAGCCATTTTGCTCCTCTCCGAAGAATTAATAGCTGACTACTATTTCCTTCTTTAGGGCTATTGCTGACAATGTTGCATATTTAAAATCTAACCTATTATTGTTGTTTGCAAAAACTACATTCCATTATTAAATAAATTAATCATTCATCTATGATGGTCATGAAAATCAGTGAGGTTTTTCTCCTTCTTTCTTCCTTTCTTAATCCTTGGATTTTACCTATAGCCTGCATGCAAGTAATGCACATTAGTCAATTAATAGGCTGTTAAATGACAACAGTTCCGGGCAATTTAATTACTGTTGGTAAAATAAGAAATGAATTATTGCATGTCAGTAACTAATTTCAGCTCCTTTCCTTGGAACAAATCAACTTTGAATGTGATAGCTTATTTAGAAAAAAAAAAAAGATTGCTTCCTTGCAAATGCAAATTGCTGAGTCATTTCTTGGAAAAAAATGTAAGTGCCTCTTCAAATGCCTTCTTCCCTTTTCTTGTAGTGCCAGGCAAAGTTTATTTTAAAAGTATGTAACTGTTTCTGCAACTAAATATATTTAAAAATACAGTATGAACATAAATAAAGAAAAATAACATACTACCCAGAATGATCTTCCCTCTACTTCTGCCACCCTGTATGTTTATATAATAAATATATTACAACAAATGAACTTTAACCATCAATTAAAATATGTAATTCTGTAGTAAAATAGACTTATTTGCTGTAGCTGATGATATTAGAAGGTGGTTTGTGCAAGCGATAGCAATGCCATTTTCTTAATTGTGCATTAGTTTTCTTTTTTGAAGTATCAAGAAATCATTTAGTATGGATAATAATGGCTAGAAGAACAATTTACAATCCTAGATTGTATCAACTCCATATAATATAAGGACATGACCAGAACACATTATTATGTGTTGGTCTCAAAAGACATCAGCATCACTTACAACCTATTCTGACAGTCCATTTAGGGAAAACTCACATTAATTTCAGTATTTAATAACTGAAGGAAGTCACTCCACAGCACCCCAGTTGATCCACCTCCCTGGTGCATGTTCCATTACATTTCTGGAGCTGGCTCCACCACAACTGTATGACTACAGGACACCTTTCTCGGAAAGTTTATTTCACTGCTCTGTGACACTTTTTACATTTTTTTTAATGTAAAGAGCTCTGAGAAGATTTTTTTTTTCTTTTTTTCTCACATGTGTGGACTGTTGAATAAATTACTAACAGGCTCTTGAATGAGTGCCTAGAAGGAAGGGAAGAAAAATTACTGGAAATGTTTTTTTCATCCACAGCCCATCTTATACCTTCTCACTGTTAGGACTTTGTGTTTGACTAATGGTTCCTCAGCAAAAAGAAGGATAGCACAGGTGGGTTTCACGCAAACATTAGTCAACGCAAAGATTGCCACAATTAAAAATAAAAAATATAAATGTGGCACCACCAAGCACCTTTGCTTTTGCAAAGTCTTCCAAAAAATACACTTCCTTAAACAGAAGATGAACTGTTTTTTTGAAAGTTTGAGAAGAGTTACAAGATAACCAAACTACAGCAGTTCTTAAAGAAGCCAGTCAGGTAAGTCGGTAGAAAGAAATGAGCTCTAGATCAAAGTTTAAAAACTGACCCAGTCCAAAGATTTCATACAAAACAGTTTTCACTTGAAAATCACCCATGCAAGAGAGATGCTTAAACTCAATTATAAATTCTAAGCTGTGAAAAAATAAAGCAACAAAAAAAGCCCCTACTCCCATATAGCCCAGGAAAAGTTAAACTTTCCCATTTACAAAATTTTTTATAATTTTCACATATCATAGACCTCAGTTGTGTTCAGAATGCTTATTGGACACCTCTATGGGCTAAACCTAAGTGTATATTATGGCATCCAAACCACCATCTTTGTCTGGCCTCAATTGCTATGAAATATTAGAAAAGGGATTAGCTAAGAATCCCCACTTTCATCTTCCACATCAAGCACTAGTTTTTCAGTGTATAATAATGTATATTAATCCTTAAATTATGAAATTTAATTTGACTCCCAAATGGAGCAAGCCAGATCTAAGAACCAACACAGATATGAATGACTGGTTGAGTAAGAACATCAGAAGGATTTCCCTACTGGTCAAGGATGAGGTCCTTGCCTCTTCTCTGTGTCCTCTACTGGAAAGACAGTTCTTACAACTGAAACCTTTGCAAATATGCCATCTTGTGCCACTAGCCTCTGGTCTGAAAGAAGTCCCAGGGTGACTAGAAAGTTCAGAGATACCAGCTACACCAGGATGGAAGATAATCTCTACACCACACTTAGATGAAATCACTGGAGGCTCTTCTGAGAAGGTCAGACCTTTAATCCCCCTTTTCACTGCTCGTGTCCCAAACTCTAGGCTCTTCTTTTCCCTATTGCAAGCCTCTCTTCGTATTTTGTTACTGTAGCAACCACCTATTGTAGACTATGTTTCATAAAGCACTGCCTTGTCCTGCAACTCTGCTGGGCTATAAAAATGCACGAACTGCTGCATTGTATGGCAAATCACATTATAATCAAAGTCAGGAAAAGTGGTTTCTGCTTTTGGACTTATTTTACTGTACTCTGGTACTATACTGTCCTTCATTATTTTATTGCCACACTTTTAAGTAAAAATGACTACAAATTAATTATTTGTATTGTTACCTGTTACTACTCATATATGACATATCAATAGTAGCTTTACTGCAGATAAAGTCTAAGCAAGCCCTCTGAAAATACATACTAAAATTGTGAGCTGAGAGAACTGCCATAATCACCTTGCTGATCTAAAGACTCCCCAAGACAGTGATTTTCTAGAATAACCTCAACAATCAGTAGCAATATGATAGTGCCAACAGCTTAATAATTAGGAACATTTCTGTGTACAGAATGACTTCACTAGTAAAACAGTCCACATTTCCTCTCTCAATTTTCTTTGATATAACAATCCACTGGTTGTGCTCTAGATATAGATATGACAGAGAAAAGAAATACTTCCTCTGGTCAAGAGTTGCTGTATTTCTGTTCATGACTTCATGGACATAAATAGTTCTGGTTCAGATGCACAGTGCAGCAAAGTATATTTGATACGTTAGGATTCATCAGTCTTAATGAGAGGGCACAATTAACAAGTCTGCTCCAGAAGCATCAACTCTGTTGTGCAAGCACACTGACTGCATGATGCATACAGTTAGCCCAGCGCTTTCTAAGACTTATTGCACAAGGCTGTTCTGCAGTGAGCTCACACGCATTAGATATAACAAGCCTGCTATGGTCATGTCCGAGATATTCACATAAACAGTAGCACAGACAGTATCATCCTGCCTGTTAAAGTAGACTTCTTGAAAACCCATCAAACCTAGGAAGTCCTGAAATTCTGCTGAGACCATCAGATTCAACCAGACCAATTCAGCTTCTCCAGCCTAGGCTCAGATTAATCCCAGGTCCAGGCAACAGGAATCTGTGGTCTATTGCTTGAAGTCCATGCAATTCATCAACTAGACAAATGCAATTGCAGGCAACAGGACCCTCCAACATCACAATACAGAAGTGTTAGACTGTCACCATGGTCACTACCTAGCCAAAGGCTCTGGTTTTGCTCTTTGCCAGCTATACAGATTACTGTCGGCTATTAAAATGAAAAAGCAAAAAGAATATTTTAATCTTTAGGGCAAAGAATAATGGAATTTGCAAACTTTCTCCAATACAGCAAACTCGTGAGAGTTCACATATTCCTTTGGAAACAGAAGAAAAGAAATTAATCTCTCCTCCACCCTACCTACATTTATATCATGTCTAATGCAACCACTCTGGACATAAACATTCCCCATTAATCCCCAACAGCTCCAAGAGTTGGAGCCCCATTTATGAGCATAAGCTTTGCCAGAGAGCCTTACTGCATTGATTTCCTTTCATAGCTGCACAGACACCAGGAAGGAAATTATGATTCCTTCCTGGTTTGCTCTGAATAGTTTCCTTTCCAACCTTTCCTCTTCTCTTATTTTGCCTCATAATAGAAAGGACAGGGACAAATACCTCCTCAGGGCACAGACTACCCATTATGTGCTATTTCAGGTAATAGGACAAAGGATTTCACAGGGCCATTAGCAAGCACAATTACCATCCTAGAAGGGACCTTGCACCCAAACGGCAGGCCATGGAATTTTAGGAAGTACCTGATTATCATCATTCTTTGAAAATACAGCTAAGCACCCTCAAGCATATCTAGATGCCCCTCTTCTGATGCCTGTCCCTTCATCCTTTCTCTAGTTAGCCATAGTCCTAAGGGATTACCATATCAGAATGCTTTCAATATCAGAATATTAAAAAAAAAAGTCTATCAGGCATTTTATAATGCAAATATGTCTTTTCAGGACTTGCAGAGCAAATGAATCCTGGAGTTATTGTCCCGTCATCCTTTGACCTCTCATATTCCAAAGCCTCTGGCATATCTACCGTATTCTGTATGGATTAGCTATTAAAATAGGAGACTTCAGAACTGCTTTCCAAAGAAACTCACATTCAATCCCCCACTTGTAACAGAGATTTACAATTTAGTTATCTATTGTGAATAATTAGTCTCCTAGAAATTGCTTTGGTAACATTTAACGTGACACGGGTTCTTTGCTTTGCTCTCATTCCATATTTCAACGTTTTATATCGTAGCTCCCTTTTGACAAACCCTATTAACCAAACCTTCCAGGCCTTACTGAAAATGTCAGGCTATAGAAAACAGATAAGAATTGTCATTTTGCAGTGCCAGCAGAGGCCTGCTGACTTGAATCTGGCAATGCTTTACTAAAGCTATAACTCACAGGGCAAGAGAAGCAACAACATCAATTGCCAGGGCAATGGAAAAGTGAACATGGCAAGATGTTTTACAGTTTACTATGTTCTGTAGTTAGCTGCTATCTTCCTTTTCTCTGAAAACCTGCTGAAATTACAATCTTCAAACAAGACAATGATGAATTGAGTAAGATTAAAGAAGTGTTTGGGCTGCAATGTGATGACCAGTGCAGGACCCAGGATTTCAAAACACATCTGATTGCAGAATCACTTGCTAAACCAGCAATTTTAAGAAGCATGTCTAACTTTTAGTGGTCTTATATTTGGAAGTGCTTTCAATTTTATCAATAACCAAATTGAAGTGGGAATATAGGTGCATTTAGTGTATAACATCACATTTCAGTATTTTAAGGACTCAATGTCTAAGAGTTAGAAGACTTTTTTGTGTGTAATCTGAAAAATCTATGGTCCTCTTAGGAAATAAAAAATAAATTTTCTAGCTGCAGATGAGAATCAAAATTTGGCATTGATGCCATTTGCAGCAGCTGCTTCACATCGTTCTTCTCACATGACCAGGTCTTGGAAATGTTGTTCCTAGGACACATTATTGCCTTTGAGGATGTCCCACACTGGGATCCTGAGCAGCAGTGGCCTCCTGTTTTGACTTCCCATGTATAGGCATTTCAAAAAGGCAGACAACTAGTGCATTAACTCATCACAGCAGTATTCAAAACATCTTGGAGGGAGAGCCTGTTGTGTCTAAGCACACACTGTGGCAGGCAGGTAGACCCCTCATGGTGTATTCGAAACCATAGGTGTTGGTTTAAATCTCTTACTCTCATGCCCATTCATTCTCTTCTGAATTTGAATTCTCTTCTCTCCATATTTGACTTCTCTAATAAGCTTTGGTAAATCCTAGGTATCCAGCTGCATCCTCAGGCACCCAAAACGGGATTTAGGAACAAATGCCAAATGATGCAAACCACCACCATCACCTGCTTTGCCTACGCTGGAAAGCCAAGCTGGCTCTCACCTCTCTGCTCTTCTCTGGGAGAGAGGGTCAGAAGACAGGCTATTTCTGGGTGGAACCTGCATCTTCCTCTCAGCAGTATGAACAGAGAGTCTGGAGCAGCAGGTCTTTCGCTTCAACTTTGTACCCCAGCTCTGACTCATGTGGAAGCCACTTCCCATCCTTGGGATAGCAGGCAACCGTAGTTACCACTGCTGAAATGGCTCCTTGCACTTCAGCTGCCATCACCTCCTCATTTCTACCTGAAGAAGTCCTCTAAACAAGCTTACATTGAACAGGATTCACAATTTTAGACCATGCAATTTTCAGGATTTTAAGAGCACAAACTTAGGTCTTAGTCACCTTTACTTGCCCTGTGGAGCAGTCACAGTGTGTCTTGGGGAGCAGATGTAAAATAAGTAACAAGGCTTTTCCTCCTACAAAAAGTTCCCTGATGATAGCTGGATACATTAAGTCCATCTAATGAAGTCAGAAGCCTCATATTTAAATGTTACTATGAATGAGTAATCTCTTTTTAAAGGTGATTCAAAAGTGAGAAAATATAGCAATTGCCATAAAAGTAATTGCTGACACTGTTACAGTCATATCACCTCGTGACCTGATGAGCTAGGCCAGGTGATCAAAACCAGAAGTCCTTATCTTTCCTAAAAGGTAACATCAGCAGCTGCACTCACCAATAAGGCCTGCCACCTATGGCTTGTCTGATGGTAAATGATTATAGGCAGACAAATCTGCTGCTTCGTTTTAATCAGTTACTTAATCAGCTTGCTTGGAATGAACTGGTTTGGCTCAACAGATTGAGTGACAAAACATGTCAAAGCAGAGGGTGTAATAAAAATGTACTGATAAATCATGGAAAAGTGATAGCATCATTCTTTTTATTTACCCTTTTGTTTCTATCAGAGCAAGTTAACCTCAGCTCCTTTCATTCATCTTTTGTTGTTATTGCTGGGAAATTTAGTATTTAGCTCAAGATGTTTCGCATGATGAATTATTAAAAATCTTTAACTGTTGGACAACCTTCTAGAGGTATAAGCTTTTTTTAAAAAAAAAATTATCCCTCGTTTTGCTGTGAGGGGAGACAGCTAATGAAAAATGGTCCAGAATTATTGTGAAACAATTGTCTGTAGTGTAATCAAGTCTGCTTCTGCCCTCCAACTACTCCAAGATATAATGATACATGTATCATTAAGCAGCTGCTATGGATGCCCGAGGAAACTGGTAGAAATTTGTACCTATTGTTTTTCTTTCTCCACTTCAATCCGCTTTGTTACACTCCTTCCATCCACTTCCCACTGCACTTTCTAAATGCTTGTAGACAGAGTTTTATATATACTTTCGGTTGGATTCTGCCACTGGCTACACTGTGGTAACCCTTTACCTGAAGGCATGTCTGCTGTCCCTGGGAAAGAAGGATTTTGATGTTTCTGGACTAAGTGGTTGCTTAATTATGGAATCTTTCAAGTAAGCTCTTTTAGGGTTGTGATTTTTAACACACCAAATAGAGGGAAAGGGAGAGTGTGTGACTAATGTTTAATTACAAGAGCTTTGAAATTAAACAATTGTTTGCTTAATGGTTGCTAAGTGCTGTGTAATACTAAAAGCTATAATTTGGTGTGTGGGATTCTCCTCCCCTGCCCCCAGCCCCACACACATGGTCTTCTGTAAGCAAGTTACCCTATACAAGGCACAAGGCATGCTCTTTGCAATAGGCTCTTAGTAAGAGCCAAAAACACTCTTAGGGGTGATATTTTCCCCACTGGTCTATTCAGTATCGAGTATTGGAGACTTTAAATAATAGCAATATTTAACAGGAAGCCAAAATCTTTCCAATGAAAAACGTTGTCTTGGTCAATGTCCGTTTTTCTTCCTCTTCAAACAAGAGGCCACAACTCAAGGGGTAGGAAGAAGCAAAACACTAGAAGTACTTACTGCAAGAGAGGATGGAAGCATTTTCCTAAGCTCTTTAACAAAATAATTAAAATCTGGATTATAATTTTATGTTATTTTATTTTAAATGAATTGTCTCAGTGTCCAGGATGCCTGCCAACAAAAATTTATTTCTGGCATATGTTGTAGAACGATATCCTCCATTTTAGTCATCAACAAAGACACTAATATGATGATGCCAGCACATAGGTATTCAAGAAGGTGGACACTGATGAGTAGGTGTCATGGAAATCACTACGGAGGGACCTTTTTAATTTGTAGAGGAGGTTTATTTGTACATGGCAGAAATCCACAACAGCCTAATTTTCCTTAGAGAAAAAACAAAAAAGCTAAGCAGCTCTCAACTAAATTTGTGTGCTGGCAAACAGGGGGTAACAGGGTAAAGCTGCATGAAATTTTCCTGCTGAAACCTGAAATAATGCTAGATCAAATCCAAACCAGACTACATGAGTCAGAGAAGCTTTGGAATAATTTCAAACAAGGAGATTTCTTGTAGCTTTTGGACTCTGTTTAAGGGTAGATAGGACAGCATGTCTCGTATCTCATACACAGTGGCCAGACATCTGATCAAGAGGTTCAGTGACTGCAGGGTTTCCCAAGCAATCAGCTTTACTCTAAATCTGCTACCATTAATTCAGCAACAGAAAGCTTTTAAAAAGTTCCGGCTCAGATGATCTGTGTTTATTTGTGTAAAACAAAGAAAAATCTAGATCTTTCCACATCTAAGAAGACTAAGATTCAGTAAATAAGAGTCAATACAAATATCCAGAAAATATGGGCAGGTCTGCAGCAGCAAAAAACCTTGCTCTAGCCATGCCATAGCAGAAGCCAGATCTATTCTTACAGAAATGCTTGATTTCAGCTTTTAAAATACCTTTTTGCCAACTGGATGTTGGCAAAAAATATTTTCCAAAACATAATTAATTAAAAAAGATACCATTAGCAATCTGTAAAACGTCAATAATGTGCAAGTCTTACGGTGCTTTTGTATTATTTTCATGAATTAGTAAAAGAAAAGGAAAAAATTGCCTATTTTTAAAATTATTATTGATTTTGCTTGTCCATATCACTTCAACTTTGACCCATGAGATTTGTCTCTTCTGTAAGATCAATACAAAGCATTGGACCTTATAGAATATAATTTTTCACACCCTTTAGAGGACGTGCTATAGATTCATATTTTGGTCAGAACTTTCCCTTTGCAGCCAGGTAGTAATGATTTGGAAAGCACTCATAATAATAATAAAAGAAAAAAACATGATTAAGACTAGCAAATGAATGATAACTGCACTTCTTATTGGTTGGGAAAGGAGACAAGATATTGTGGTTCTCTGTTCCATGTAAATTAGACAATTTACATCCTAAAATGTAACATCCTGTTTTCATTACAGTAAAATTTCTGACAGCTAAGAAGCTCCCCTAATGCAGAAAGCACATCTCTTCAACAACGTCATCTCCAAAACAGCTGAGGAAATAATATAGGATTAGACAGTCACTTTTCCTCTAAGTACAACAGAGAGGAAAGAGAGGGACCAATAAGGTCTAACCAATCACACGGATGATCTTCAAACAGCAAAGCATCACACAACACACTGAATGCTTACAATTTATCCCTCACTCAGTCCCTCAACTTTGAAGCACTTCTTGATGCCAATTCTCTATCAAATCCTCAGAACAGAAACATTTACTGTCGACCTTTACAATAAGCACAGCAAGTGTGACATATTCAAAGTCACAAGTCAGCCTCAGAGCCAAAAGTGGGAGTAACCAAAAGATTGAAGGCCCTATTACCAAGGCTGACCTAGTGTGGAGAAGCCTCTAAGCAGCACAACTCTTCTATTTGTGAATTCTGTGCTTATTTTGAGAATTCTTCAGTAAACAACAGTAAAATGATGACAGGAAGCTTTTAAACCTCTGGCCCCTCAAACAGAAACCAAAGAGCTCTCCTCTCAGACAAATTTTCTTCTTTTACGAACGGCTGCACAAGTATTTCAGCCTGACTTATATAAGGAATCATGGGGTTTTTTTTCCTTTTCAAATAATCAATAAAAGTTGTGGGAAGCATAACTTGGGACTGCATATTAATCTTGTATTCAGCCTTCCTTGCTAGTTTTCAACAGGACCTATTCATCTTGCTGAGTTTTTAGGAGTGATTTGTTTCATCTGTACACTCCATGCACCACTAAATATAAAACCAACTTCTGTTTAACAAAGTGGATAGCAGCATGAGGCCTTTTTTGATAGCCTGGACCCTGGTAAAAGCATTGCAAATGGCGAGAAGCTGTCAGCCTGGGAAAGCATCTGGTTTGTGGCACAAGCCACACTAGTGAGCAGATTAGTTTTGAAAAGAAAACCTGTTGGTTTCTTCTCTGAGCAACTCCACAGATATCCTGTAGACCTTCTATGATTTAGGACATTTACATGAAAGCACGGTAACACAAGGACCTAAGAGCAGCTGGACTGGGTCAAACCACAGATCTGTTTAGCTCAGCTTCCTGTACCTGACAATGGCAAAAAGTGGATGCTGAGAGAGCACATAATAGGAAAAGCTGTATATAAAGGTACTTTTCCCCAAATGGTCTCCCCAGTTTTATCAGTCTGCAGTTTGACAGGTTTCTGTGTCTGTCATAATCATAACAGTTTGCATCTATAAACTAGCCCATTTCTTGAACCCATGCAAACATTCTCCTTTACAGTACCCTGCCACGGGCAGTTTCATGTCTCTGCCCTCTCCCCTCTCTGTCCTGGGCTGAAGTTGGAGTTGTCCTGGCTTACCTTGGAGTTCCCTGGGCAGAAGCTGTTCCGTACCTCTGATACCCTTGTCACCTTCCCCCATCTCTTTTGAAATTCTGGGACAGAAACAGCACATGATGCCCAGCATGCTGGTTCTACAGAAGCCTGAGTGTGTAAAGAACCCATGCCCTAGTGGGTGAGAAAAGGAGGAGAAAAGTCTCTGTACCTCCATATGTGTCTCTGAGGTGATGACCTGCAAGGGCAGTCCCATTGCTTTTCCTTGGCTGTTATATAGGGCTGTTATATAGGTCTTCAGCAAGGGGAAGAAAAGACAGACCAGAGTTACAGCCCCAAAATGCTACTCATCCCTTGTTTGAAAGGTTTAAGAGCATTGCAATACCTGCTTGTGCTGTAATTCTTGCTGCTCAGCAGTGCTGTGAAAGATTTGAATGTTGCTGCACACATATAGTTTCACCTGAGTTGCTCTCCTTCGCACTGGGTATTTGAGCAGAGGCTATCACAGAGCAACTCTGAACTTGGAAGGGGCCTTAGTGTACTACTGTAAGACAGTGATAAAACCATAGCTTTCATCAGTAAAACCATCTACAACACAGACTGTGAAGGCCTCAGAGGTTTTCACTTGGAAACTTAATTTCTGACTCACCAGTTTTGTTGCTCAGTCAGGCACACGATCCAAACAGAACTGCAGAAAATATCAGCAGCGTTGCAGGTGTCACTGGACTAGAATGAGGTTCGCAAGAGGTGACACTCAAAGGTCCGGCTTGGTTTTTCCCCTTCTTGCCCAGAAACTGCTACAAGGAAGAGAAAATCATGTCATGGTATTAGCACTCCACAGGTGAAAGAAAAGATGCATTTTGTGCAGTGCAATTTTTTTTTGAGAATACAGAATATAAATCAAGCAGCTTTTTTTAGAGATCTGTGAGGACTGTGGTTTGTACTAATGGAACATGCAATTAGACAAAGAATGGCATTGATCATATTAGAGTGTTTTCTGAGTACCATTTGACAAATAGAATTTACACCTCTCTGTTATCAAATGCATACGAGTATAACATCACTTAAAGTGGTTACGGGAGAAGTAGGGAAGACTTCCAGGTCAATTTTTATAGAAATTTACCTATATAGTCCTGCTAAAGTCTGATGTTTTGAAACAAAATTTAAATCAGTCTTAATACTGAGAGTAGAATTACAGACTAGAAAAAGGGAATGGGAATACATTTAGATTCAATGAGCCACAAAAAACACGCACGTGGAAAAAGAAATCTTGAGAAACCAAAACACTCTTATTAATAAAGTTCTAAGATATATTATCTAAATTTGAGGGGAATCAGAGAACAGAAAATTTAATTCCTTAATTTTCCTTATGACTTCAAAGGAAAGACCTGATTTCTCATGCACAATATTAAAGGAGCGTTTTATCAAAGAATAGCTGTATGTATCCCACAGAACAGAGACATTTAAATGCCTTTTCTCCCATTATTTTAGCAATACATAATAGCCACCACAAGCTCTTCTAAACACTAAACAGAGCTACTATTGACCATCCAAAATTTTCTGGTTTCTACTGTTTTTTAATGGATATATTTAAGTAAAGAGGAAAGAATTTGTCTCTGTGGTCTGTATAATTAGCACTGACATTCTCAGGGTGCTTCCAGATCTCCTTAGGAAGTTAAAAAAAACCAGTAATATTCATTTCATATATCATCAAGAACCACTGATGCATGGTAATATGTAACAATACAAAAATCTGACTGCAGAATACAGTAATATTGACTATCAGCACTATAGTGGTATAACAATTACAAAAGTAATTAGTATGTCATCTTCTATTCTGACAGCCAACTAATCAAGTAACAGAAGCAGAACATAACAAAATAAAGAGGACTGCAAATAGTTTTAAATATCTTTTTCTAGCTATTGGTGATACAGGTCCACTGGTATTTTTCTTCAGGATCACTGAGAAGAGCCACAGAAGCAAAAGAAAAAATCAGGAGCCTAAACAAGAGGCTTTATTTTCAGACCTGCTATATAGTCTCTGTCACCTCCCAGTAGTGAAGTCTGTTCCAGGTAGTACGCGTTTGCACCTAAAAATCATGCTAATAGCTTCTCAGAAAGGTGCCACTAATGTCAGGATAAAGAACTAAACCTCCTGAGGTAAGAAGCAGCCATTTTTGGTAGAAAAGATTGTGCAGGGTGCTGAGCAGTTTGTGCAAATTCTCCCAATGCTTGCTGGCATCATGAGACACTGTGGTCAAAACACAGCCCCAGAGAAGCCAGTGGCAAAGCTCTTGCTTACTTCAACAAAACACCACCCACTGTATTTGCAGACAAAACCCCAAGTTGTTTCTACTGTTTCTATATACCGAGTGCTTGGAAAAGGCTTGGCTTTGTTTTGGGAAGCAGCTGAAGGCTCTGCACCCCAGCAGCAGTGGGTAAGTTGTTCCCACCTGATGGTACAGCTCTGGTTCTCACACCAGCCCAGGCAGATGCCCCCTAGGCCAAAGGAGAGGAGTTAACAGATTAAATAAGCAGTGATTTAATGTGGGCTACTCCTGTGCTGTCAGGGGACTCACAGAGCTCCTTCCTGGAGATGGCTGCTGAGCTACCACAGAGTCGCTGCCTGTGCTTCACTGCAAGTACCACAGGACTTTTTTGGGGGGACTTCCAGATGTGCAGTCCCCATGCAGTCTCAGTAACATAATTAGACCTGGGATTTATTTAGCACTATTCAACATGTTTTCAGCAGGGCTGATTATGTGTCATTCCCTTAGGAGTCCTGTTATAATTTGGAGCTTCCTCAGAGCTGCAGGGATTTGAAGGGGGGGGACTTAAATAGCATTACATTTGTACTGCTGAGGTATTCCCTTTCGGGCCAGGGGTAGCTTAGCCTCCTACCATGCCCACAAGATTTTCTTCCTGTCAGCACATCTACAGTTGATAATTTGAAGCATTTTCCAGGGAGCTGGATGGAGTTATGCCTCCCAACAGTTGTTATTCAAACACGTTACGGATATTTGGGCATTTTGGCAGAGAGTGGTTTGATGTAATTAGGATCAGTTTCTGGTTATGGCCATGCCAGGCCAGAGGCAGAGGGCACTTCTCAGAGTGGGAAGAGGAAAAGCCAAAGGCAATGATTAAAACAGATTATTATACACTTTTGAGCTAACATGTGGAATCAATAGCAAAACATTAGCAGCTGTGCTCAGCTGTAGAAAAGCCTGCAGTCTTACTGTAACCAATAAAAATAAATTATGGACTGAAAGGGAGGATGGAAAAAATGGTGGGGAAACCAGAGCAGCATTCAAAGAAAAAATGTAATATAAACATTGAAAATAATTTCTAACCCGAAACAGTGGGTTTGTTTGGTTTGTCTTCTGTTTGTTTGTTTGCTTTTCCATTACATTCACAAGTCGAAAGCACGCTTTAATTAGTGGGCTCCATGATAACCAGTAAAATAACGTTAACATCCCACAAGCTCTGAAGGTGAAAATGGAGAAAGTGATAATCAAGCTGGTGAATGTTAGATGTTGCACTGTGTTTTCCTAATAAAGTGAAATGAGACCTTATCCTGGCTTTTAGCTTGGCAGAAATATGAGGATGGAAAACCTTAGACCTGAGAAATTTGCCTGGTGTAAAGGCACTGTATTGTGAGTGAGCTGATAAATAGAAGACATCTGGTCGCCCAGAAAGAAGGTAAGGATCTAACTGGTCTGTTGCAAGCAAAAACCAAGGATATGATATATTTTGTTAAAATACAACACTTGACTCAAGATTAATAACTAAATGCAAGATTTAGTTCCAAAATTTGGTAATTGTAGTAATACAGTACTAAATGCTAATATACGTGATTTGTGTGGACAATAAAGTGTGGTCAGGGTAGTGTATTCATCATTAGGGTTAAAAAGTGCTTCAAAAACAAATCTATTAATACATACCATGAGATAAAAATAACCTTCTGTGATAATTACAACTTTTCTGCCTCGTATTTAGATATGTTACCCTACCAAAGTAAAAATGGATTAACAGATTAATCTCTGAAAAAAAAGTGATTTTAGAAAAAATGAGAAAGCAAATTCCACATCTTAATTTATACTTAAATAAACTTCTGACTTTCAGTGATAATTTCAGCATGACTGGTCAGAAATGAAGCTAACAAAAGTAACAAGTGTTAATTGACCCATATTTAATTTTAATCTAATGTGACGGTCAAGAGTGACTAATTAACTTTACAGAACAAATGAAGCCTTTGTTAAATATCTAATTTCTTCATCCCTTCAGTTTTGATGCTAGAGCCCATGAGAAATCATCTCAGACAGTGCCAAGGCATCTCTAAACAAAATAGAGAAGACCAGAATGTGTATTCATAGACTTCATAAAGAAAGAAAGGAAAAGGGGGAAAAGCAAGAATAAAGGATTTAACTAGACAAAAAAATAGGTGATGATTACTTTTAACACTGGTCTAGATTCAACATAGAGTCAGAATTTTTAATAGTAATATTGTCCACATAAGTGAGATGAGCTAGGAGAATAGTACTAGATCTTTCTTAGAAAAAGAATACAGTGAGAGATGAGTTGCTGACCATCACAAAGAATCTTAGGCAAAATCAGAGATTACATCCTTAGCAAAGCAAGGTCTTAGAAGTTTTTCCCATTCCACAAAAGTTTTTTGAGTCTTAAAAAATATTCCAGTCATCTTTGGAACAAAATTTTTCAAGCTTTTTGAGTCTGAGAACAATTCATGCAAGACAAGTGAGAAACCACCTTCACTGCCCCAGAATAGTTACTAACATGGAAGACAGGAAACTGAGATTCCAAGACCTTTTCTGCTCGATTAAGTAAACAGATGCAAACCTCATCACATCCTAGACTGCATTTAATAGACAGTTTATGCATTATTTTAGAATTAGCATGTCTGTTAATAGAATTTCTGCTTAAAATGAGATACTTTTATACAAAACAATGTATTTATTACCCCAAATTTAGGGATTCTGTTAACCCATATTTTTCTTATTAAATATATTTTTGTTAAAAAATTGTAGTCACCAGAGTTCAACCCCAGGATCAAAACCACGTTATCATTCCTTTCTCTGGTTGCCATGATTAGTTCCTTTTCTGATGTTTCATTAGAAACCTGTCTGGATAAGTCATGCCTTAGTGAATTAGGATATTTTGTAATAATGTTTTCAATGTACATATCACCTCTTATCCAGCAGAATATCAGTTAGCAAATGGCCCATCAGAGAATAGTACCACATTCTATACCAGCAAAGTTATCTCCTGTAGATGGGCATAGCAGTGCAGGGATACAAGGCTGAAACCATTTGTGTTACAAAATACAATAGAAGTCATATTCATTTTACAACTGTACTTATCAAAGATATTTTCAGCTGTCCAGGGCAGGGTTGGCAGCTCCACCAAGCAATCTGGAGAAAGCTGAGTTCATCACAAGCTGGGAGGCATAAAGTAACTTTGCCTACCTTTGAAATTGTGGCTTCAAGGACAGTAAACATTCCAACTGGGAGAAGGCCACTATGCAATGTCCCCCATCCGAGGCTGAGAGCCTCATTAATAAATTTTTCTCACTTTTTTGAAAACCAGTATCTCCATAGATATACTAAAACCTTGTGGTCTGCATTTTACACTCCAGATTCCTCCCATTCCCCCTTATTTAAATATCCTGAGAATATCTTGCTCTTCTCTGCCTCCATGAAAACAAGAAACCTAGCATAAGCAAAACAGAAATTCCCCTCATTCTCCATTATCAGCTATGCACATGGGCATACTTTTGTGTCTCCACATTGCAGGGATGACAGGAAACTGTACAAATAAACTTATTTAATTCTCACAGAAACCATGTAAATAAATACTAACATCTCCATTCTAGCCTGAGTCCTAAGTGATTTGCTCAAAGTCTTGCAGTAAATGAAAGTCTAGCTCAAGGAACAAACTCACGGATCCTTCCTGACTTGCCTCAGAACACAATTCACTCCACCTCATTCTCTCAGTTTTCTTCCCTGAGAAATGGGCTTGATAACATGCTGCATGTTTTCAATTGTAGTTTTAAATTGCAGTTTACAATGCCTGAATGCATGAGTAGTCACTCTGACATAATATAATTATGATTATAAGATACCCAAATCATAGAATCATAGAATGGTTAGAGTTGGAAGGGACCTTAAAGATCATTTATTTCCAGCCCCCCTGCCATGGGCAGGGACACCTCCCACTAGACCAGGTTGCCCAAAGCCCCATCCAGCCTGGTCTTGAACACCTCCAGGGATGGGGCATCCACAGCTTCTCTGGGCAATCTGTTCCAGTGTCTCACCACACTCACACTAAAGAATTGCTTCCTGATATCTAATCTAAATCTCTCCTTTTTCAATTTAAAACTATTAACTTGCGTCCTATCACTACATTCCCTGATAAGCAGTCCCTCCCCATCTCTACTGTAGGACCCCTTCAGGTACTGGAAGGCCGCTATAAGGTCTCCCCTGAGCCTTCTCTTCTCCAGGCTGAACAATCCCAACTCTCTCAGCTTGTCTTCGTAGGAGAGGTACTCCAGCCCTCTGATCATTTTCGTGGCCCTCCGCTGGAGCCATTCCAACAGGTCCATGTCCTTCCTGTGTTGAGAACTCCAAATCTGTTCTCTACCTATTCAGTTCAAAGCTAACTTTTGGTTTTATCAGTTTTAAATTAATCATCCATGGCTGTACCTCACCTTTTCTGTCCATCATCATGTTAGTTGAACTGAAAAACCCAACTTCTGATGTCTGCATCTGCAGAAGTAGAGTGACATCTTTCATGTCTTTAACTGAATCCAAAATAATACAAAAATTCAGCATTGCACTGTAATATATTTGTTAACTTAGTAGGAACATGCATTCCTTTTATGAATGTGATCATTATCTTTAAGTGTTCTTAGTCCTTCATTCTATCTTCCTCCATGCCTTGTTAATTCCTCAACTAATATATTTTTTCACCTTTTCCTAATTAATACCCAATAGCTCTCATTTATGCTCACCCATTGCTAAAATCTTTTCAATATTTTATCTGGAGTCTCTGACTGAAAATTCCCCAACTGAAAGAAAAATGCAATTGATGACACAAGAGCAACTGAAATGCTGGGAAATAAAAAATGGCAATGAAACGAAAATTAGTTTACTTAACATGCCATATTTAAGCAGTTTAGGCATTGTCATGTAGGGATTATTCAACTGCTCACAACTAGAGTAAAAATTTCTGGAAAAAAACGTATGTATACAGAAAAAGCGAAAGCAACAGCCAGTCAGAAGTAATGTGAGCTAGCATCCTAGGCACATGTGCTGGAAAGCAAGAAAGTACCTCATCTTTTATTTGTTAATCTAGCACTTGAAAAGACCTAAAATAGCGCACCTTCCTTCACAAAGCCCTCAATTTCAGGAGGCACTGAAGTACAGGTTTAATTTAACCACAATCCTAAAATCCATAGAAATCCACAGAAAAGTTAATGACATACTTATGATTGAGAATATACTGATTTTCTTGACAAAGATACCAAGAACATATCTGGATTATAGGATTTTGAATTCCTCCCCTTTTCAGTCTATCAGTCCCTCAGGCTTAGACAGTGGAATGGCTTCAAATGACTTTATAAAAGCAAATGAGAAATCCTGTGTATTTTTATGCCAAACTCAATTTATTTGGGATAACATGCAACTTGATAAGCATCAAAGTCCAGAACAAAGATGTTATCAATATCTTCCTATTCCTGGTTGTTTTCAAAATAGTGAGAAAAACTTAGTGCTATTATCTTTACCACGTTATCTATGCTAGCAACTCCATTAAAGACTAGGCTAGCGTCTCGGAAACTTCTTTTACTCAATCAATGACCTCGTTTCCATGGCAGGCTAACACAAGGTGCCATTGATGATGACTTGATTTCCTTTCGCATCTGAGGTGGAAAAGGAGAAGACAGACTAAATGAAATCCCATCCATCTTAATGAAATACAATTATATTCTCCTTATTAATCATTTAAAAATCAATATGTCTCTTCTTGGCAAACCCCGCCAGAATTTGTCATTCTGTGCCAGGCCTCAATACATCTTGTCCTGTAGTGATTTTTATAAGTTTAGTCACCTGTTTCCCAGGGTAAATAACAGTGTTTCTTTGTGCTGTGATGAGAGTGCAAAGAATGATACTGTCAGGGAGGCTAAAAAGACAGTCTACACATTTTAATCAGTAAAAGCAAGTATTTCTTTCTTCTGTATATTTTTAAATGAGCAATGTTCATTTAAAGAAAAAGAAAAGGTTTGCATAAAAAACAAAGACTTCAGGGCAACTGATATGTACATTTGCATACATAGTGTTATTTTCTTACCAGCAATAGTACCATTTGTTTCTACCTTAAAAAGTAATCTTACATATTGCATGGGATGGTATTAATTGTATAAACTTGCTCACAAACCTCAAGGGCTGAAAAAAAAGTGTGAGTTGGAATTCTTCCTACACCAATTTCTGCTGACTTAGACTTGTAGAAAGAACATTTCTCACTGTGTCCAAAAATTTCCATATCCTTTTTATCTACTTTAGATGCAATAAAAAAATTAAAATGTTCAACAATTGCAGCATGCATTACCTTGAAATAAAAGTGAAGTGTTCACTGAGAAAAAGTTTGGCTCCAGCTGGGGTGTGTACTCTTTGACACCCCTTACAGTCCTGTTCCTCCTATTACTTATATCGGAGTAGCTTGTGGGAAACCCAGCAAAGTGTGTCAGCTTCCCAATGATATTTTGCATAGGCAATGAAACTTGCAAAAGTCAGGATTTCACCTGGAATGTAACTGAGAGCAAAGGAGACCAAACTAGCAGACTTGTTCCAAAAATAAAAGAAAAATAACTGACAGGGAAAAGAACTAACAAACAAGTTTGACAAGATTACAAAAGCACCCTCCCAACTCCTGTTCACCTCTTCAAGGTTTGTGATACTGCAAAGTTTGCTTTATATAACTATGCAAAACATGCACCTCTTGCAAAGTCAGAAGGGGATATACAGTAATGTGTGTTACCATTTACCACTGGTGTTGATTTCTTCTCTTTGTTCTATTAACCTTCTCTGTTTTATGTTCCAAAATGGAGTCAAATACCTTTCATGACAATTCAATATTTACCTGTCCAAAGTAAATAAGAGATCCCTAAAGACCTACATTCAATATGTATTGAGTTTCTAATAAATCCTGTTTGTACATGGAAATAAAGGACTTGCCAGGATGGATGATATTTCAAACCTATTTAGTCTAATATTCTGCTTTAGTAAACAGCATGAAGGTGCTTCAGAGGAAGGTAAAAGAAATCCAGCAATAAGTTGATTTATGGAATTATAATTCAGGTTGGAAGGGACTTCTGGAGGGCATCTGGCCCAAACCCCATTCAAAGCAACACCCTTTTTCAGGTCAGATTTGCTGTTTCTACAGAGAACATGTAGATAATGCTCTGGTATTCCAATATTGAGTTGAGCACCCTAGCAGGCATACCAAGAGGAGCAGTATGTGTAGGTCTATAAGTATTCATACTCCTCATACACATGGATGTGTGAACTATGCAGGCGAGCGTTCATACAGCATTTGCAACTACTTCTGAGACTGCTTTTAGGAGCTCTCAAGCACTTCTCTATGTTCCTTATAGTAAATAAAATAAAATATCCAAAGTGTTGTGCCCCAGACAGCAGTTTTAGTGGACATTAACAAGGTACAATGCTCTGGTACACGCTGCCACTCATGGTCATCAGAAAAGCAGTGACATCCTCTCCCACCTTATTTGTATCTGTTATAAATATGTACTGGCTAACAATGACTTATCTTTTAGGAACAGCATTTTAACATTTGTATAGATACAATAGAATCAAATAATGAGGAATTAAAGATTTTTTTTTTTCCCGCCTACTGCTTGCTTGAACGGTTTTGTTCTTATGTCCTACTTCACATTATACAATTTGAACATCCTAGTATCAACAGGCAACATTTACTTTAGGGAAAACAGGCATAAACATTTTCAATAAATGTACTTAATACACATAGATTTGTTTGCCAAGTCACATGGCTTCTGCTATTGTCATAGGCATAATCTGAAAAGTCTGATACAGTCCATTTGGGTTTAACACAGAAAACAGATAGCTGCACTAGTCCTTAATTCTTGCTCTCAAAAAGGCTTTTCACCTATAGTATATACGAGCTTTTTGTGGGAATTTCTTGTTAAAACTCTAACAGGCATACCGTCACAATCAAAATCTAACAGTAGAAAGCCTCTTTTTGATTGAGTCTAGTATTTCATGGTGCTGCTTGGAGAACCAAAACTGCTGATACCACAGTCAGGAGGCAGTGGTTGTCACACAAAAGAAGACTGTTTGATACTGATGACCAGCGTAAATGGGATACCAGCTCAAATGGCAGTGGTGTGCACCTTCACAGCATTTGTCCCACCTTACTGCTGGACATCTAAAAGTTTAGTACCTCAGCCAAGAGGGAACGCAACGCAATGGGCATCCCCAGAGGACAAGTGATCCCATGCTAAGATAGGGGCCTGGATACTTGGATACCTGCTACTTAGATGCTGAACTTACATGAGAAAAAATGTGTTTGCAATCCTTTAGGAAATACTGATGATGATTCTTCCCATAAACTATAGGATCATCAGGTGGAGGAGATGAAGGGGGAGAAAGAAACAACTGCATTAACCAAGTTCAGGGTGACTACTATTCACCATTCACCACTGAGTCCTTGAAAGTTTTATCCCAGGGTGCATCAGGTTCAGTATTCCCAGAAACAGAAAAAAAGTCAACAGCTCTTGTTTAAACATTTGTGCGAGGGGACTTATATGGACGACGAAGCCCCATTTTGGTCAAACATGTTCAAGATCGATTAGTTTTAAAGAGTAGGTACTGAACGGAAACAACTGAAGGAAAGGAGCACCTATTTTATTAGAGGAGACCAAAAGAGCACTGCATGTTTAACAGAGCAGAACAAAGGCTAAGAGGTGCCATGATTGCTGTCTATAAATGTACCAGGGGGTAAGCAGCAGGGAGGAAAAAAGCTATTCACAGTGAAGGACAGCGCTGACACAAAACAAATAGGTATGAACCAGCAACAATTACGCTGGAAATTACAAGAGGATTTCTAACCATTAGAGCAGTGAAATATTTCTTAATAGGAATAGGGGGGACAAAAACCACAATGATTTTAACTCTGGAGAGTGATGTGTTTATGAATGGGATTAGAGATGATGTGATTATCCTCCATATTCAGGGACTAGTTTAATGATTAAGGAAGTCCTCGCCCTTCTTTCACCCCAGGTATTTAGCAGTTTACTGCCTAAATACAATAGACTCGCAATCATTTGCATTTAGCCCATTGTAACAGTCAGTCACCTACACAAGTTTTATCCCAACAGTTAATATTTACCAAATAATAAGCTGTAGTTATATATTTAGATAAGAAAAAAAACACACAGAGCCTATTCTTTCTGTTTTTCACAGTGTACTCTCATAATTTTCTCATGCATTTCTTTATGTTGAATACTTAAGTTCCTACAGAAACACTGATGTGAGTACAAACGCCACAGAGATGTCACTAATTCTGTCCCTGCAAGCCTTTCCATACAATCAGTGTTCCAAAAAGATGGAGCTGATTTGCTTTCAAAAAACTCTTTAATTTATTCAAAATGGTTTATTATCCTCTCCTTTTTTTGTCTCCTAATCTCGTGTTTCAGTTCACATGCAATGCCCTACTTTCTTTCCATCACCCCTTCACTATTGTTGTCCAAACTCAAAATTGGTGGAAAGAAAGTTAAATTGTTTAGGGTCAAAAATAAAAACATTTTTCAAATGCCAAGGAAAGAGAAGGATTATTGCACTTTGATGTTAATACCATGCCTTTTGTAGTTTTCCTGTTTGTTTGTTTTCATCTTCCTCATTGTCAACAGTGCACCGGATTTTATAGGCAGTCTAACACAGAGCAGATGCTGATTAAAGGAAATGCGGTTTTCACTGTGACATTTAAAAAAATATCACTTGCTCTAGTCTAAATGCTATATTCCTAATGAGTTTTATTTTATTAACTGTTGTGTGAAAATACAATGAGCTTATATTTAATTGAAACAGAAGTTTTTACAGCTAACTTGATGGACTGTGACTAGGCAGTTAAGATTGACCAGAATACTCCTGCTGTCTACCCTGAGGGCTGACATATAAGGTGTGGGCACACATGGCCGTTCACTCCCATGAATCCGCGTGGCTGGAATAGAGGGACTGCTTCCCTTCCTGGCATGTGCTCACACTCTCCCCGCTACTGCTCCCTTGTTTTCCGGATCTTCTCTCCTTCCCTTCCTTCTGGCTTCATCAAAATCCTTTAATACTAGCTCCATAAGGCAGAGGCTGGCTATTTTCAGTTTAATGTAAATGAACACTAATTCCAGCCAGAGAATCACTGCAGCAGGTATTTAAAGATACTGTTGTACGTATTGTTTGCCTGTAGGTCACGTTATGTCTTTTATATATACAGAAGACTTAAATGCTCTAAACCACTGGTCTCCTAAACAGACGTTGCAAATGAAAGTCAAGGAGCAGAGACAGAACTTACATGAGATAAAACTTAATAGCAGTAAAAAAAGTGTTAATACATGATGATTTTTATGACAACGTGAAACATGCCTGTTTACCTTGGCTTAAAATCCAAATTAATTTTACCTGAGGTGCAGGTGGAAGATATGAGAGTATGTTTCATTATGCTTTAATTTTTGGAATAAGCTCCCATAATAGCACAATGGTGGGCAGACTGCTCATTGTTACAAACTTCAAAGGAACTATAGAGGAACAGGTCACTTCAGGCCCAATCCTGGAATGACTAACTCAGTAAAACTGCTACTGAATTTAAGATGACCATGATCTGATTCTCCCACCTGAAGAGGAGTGGCACTGTCCCAACCTTTCTACAGTGAAACTTGATATTCTTTTCCCACTATGGAGTTTAAATTGTACTGTGTACAGCAGATAGTGACAAAGGTTCTTTTCTTAGCACCGTATCTTTAGCAACATCTGCATTCATAAAGCAATGAACAAACACAGATAAAGTAATCCAGAGGTTAAATTACTGAATTTCTAAGTGTACCCATTGCTTTTGTTGGAAAACCAGGAAGCACAACCCCAACTTTACATATTATTTGCATCTCCAGCCAAAAGTATTTGTAATACTGCACACAGAATCATAAAAAAACAGCCAAGAAACCAAGTTTTCATCTTCCTCTTACCCAACCTTCCATAACGCACCAACTCATTTTCAAAGGAAAACCTCAAGCAGCAGAAGGAAAATGGTGTGAAACAAGCATTGGGGTAGAGAAAGCAATTCAGAAAAAGGCTGAAGGGGCCATACATTACACAAAATGCCCACAAGGGGTGGAAGGTTAATTGGTCCAGGTGGTAGAAGCTCACATAAAGATCTAACCACCAGGCCTGTTGTGGAGTAGAGGTACAAAGGGTGATAGAATCAGGCATATAGGCCTCCCTTGCATGCTGAATAATGGACATTGGTAATTTCCCATTGTGATGTTTCTTTCTCTTTAAGGTAAAACCCAAGCAGACAGCACACACACACCAGTGTGTGTGGTCCTTAGGAAGACCAGCCAGTGCCTGACACTGGCATCTTTCATCCAGAAAGAAGACAATCTTAAAGTCTCAAATAAGCTGTCTTCCCACTGTCCTTCAGGATCCCCCCTCTCCCATCCTATTCCCGAAGAGTGCCAGCCTTCAAACCTCTCCAGAATAGTAACTCTAGGTGCCGAGTGTCTTCCTCAAGGACTCTCCTTAGTGAGACTGCAGCCATAGTACTGCAGGGCAGAGAGACAGACATTTGGAAGGGACAGCACATAAACTCAGCAATGTCTGTGTCACCCACACCTTATGTTCTGTGAAAATAATGACGGTGCCATGCTAAGGATTCACTGCTACAGACAACTCACTCAACATCCAACTTGAGTATGCCCAAGGTAGCCAGCGCATGTAATATCTTAACAGCTCTCTGAAACCTCCTTTCTGTAGTATTTTACAGTGTCCATCACACAGTGACTCCAAGTCTTACACAAGAATCAATAGAGATAGGTGAAGCAACTCTGAAAGATTTTCAGGAGATTTAATGTAGTAAGCATATTTCCAAGATGTCTGCTTTCAGCTTGTTTCACTGTCACACAAATAAACATGTCTTGTGACTGATCGATAAGGGAGAAGGGGAGTGCATGGCACATATGGCCAAAGAATGAAATTTCCAGTCACATTTTCATGTCATTGGAAGGAAAGATATACCTTACTCTTGACATGCTACCCATTTTGAAGCTGGGCCAGGCTCAGGGCTCACTGTCCTGTAGTCATTCCTAGAGCATGGTTGGATAATTGCATGTCCTATGCATTCAAGCCTGGCTTAGACTTGCAGCTTTGTATCAAAAGGAAAACAAATGAAGACTGGTTCTCATTAAATTATTATCCATACATCAACATACAACGAGCCATAGCAAGTTGTAATTCATACGGTTTTTGCCACAGCTGGCAGCTTATGGTTATCACAGGGCTTGGTCTCGACTTGTTCCATCTTCCTACAGAAAACAGATACAGGTTCTGCTAAGCATATTTGTTTGCCTGACACCTTCTTTTTCTCCAGGTCCAAAATATAATTACTACTAGTTTCTCCTCTATCCTTTGGGCTCCTTGGGATCTCACCTTCTCAGCACTATTGTCAGAATTCTCCTTCTAATTGAAACCCCCGATAGGCATTTTAGCAGCTAATGTATGTGATTACAACCACTCCAACTGCTGTCAACTGTACAATTATAGGAAATCTAATTTTTCTTTGTCTGAGGTTTCCGTTATCTGAAGTTCCCTGACAGGAACATGACCAAAAAACAAAAACACACAGTACATAAGAAAATACTTCAATGGAATAGTCAGAGCTACAAATACTAAAATAAAAAATCCAATCAAATCAAATATCTAAGCAAGTAAAATTTTAAAATCAAGGAGATAACAGCAGTTTTGGAGAAAAATACTGCAGCTCAGTCCATGACAAGGTTCGCCTTATTTAGTTTAGATGTCTACATAAGGAGAACAAAAGCTGCTACCCACAGAAAGCTAGCAGAAGACAGAAGAAGCAGTATCTCATGAGGTTCTCTAGATTTTAGGATGTCCTAACGGCACAAAATTTTCGTAGCTTCTATTTGCAACAGCAGAGACCAGGGTTTCTCTGTATCAGATTTCTTTCTATTAGACATTTTCCATCTTGCTAGACGGGAAGGTGCTACAGATAGACACAGAAGACATACAGGAAGCTGGTTTTGACAAAGAAAAGGTTGAGAGGTATTCAGTTAGACAAATGTTGAAAAATCATGTTTCCTACAATCCAGGGAAATAAATCTTCTAAAGTCAGGCTATTATTGCCTAGTATGTAAGGAAGGATTTCTAAATGTATATCCTACACAAGGGCTATTTAAATATCAGATCTAGATAAGGTGTGGGTTACAAATACTGTCTGCCCAGACATGTGATGGACCTTGTCTCTTTCACGTATCTCACATAGACTTTCAGGGACTGAATATATTACAAGGCCAGGCTGAAGGGTAGTGTGCACCTTGCTGCCCTGGGAGAACCTGGAGATAGCAATAGGCCTTGGTAAATATCAATTCAGCAGCTTTATCCAACATACTTACAAGGAAACTGTTTAGAGCAAAACATAATATTATCAAGGCTACAGAGCCAAGCAGAAATCATTAAATTCAAGACAAGTCCTCTGGCCTGGATATTTCCCTGCAAGTAGGCTGTCATTTCCTGGACGCACCCAGATCCCATGTGCATCCTTAGCTTATGTAAACAACTGTAGATGTGTTGATGTCAGCAAAGCTGCGTCAGCTGCTGAGGATAAGATACAAGTTCTGTATGACATAAGTAGACACAGATAGGAGGAAATAAAAGAAAGAAATACCATTAACCACAAAACAATATAAATACTGCAAATTGTTACAGTTTATATCTAAGCTCGTAGCCAAATTAAATGGCATCATACTGGATCTGCGACGTGAATTTGCAGAGAAAGCAGGCACCACCATTTTACTACAGACTTGTGCCCACAGTTTATAACATAGCAACACTGGGGAAAAGATGGAGCAAGACACTGATAGAACCTAAGGTTTATGTAATTAATATTTCTTCAAAAAATGCTTCTTAGTTTTTACAACACACCTCTCTGCAGCCCCTGGTTCTAGCTGTATAAACATAGTACATTCTTTTAGACTGGGGAAATCACACACATACAATTCTTCCTTTATGTGTGTGTCTGAGTCTCGAAAACTTTGGATACTACAGACTAATTCCAACCAAATTTGCCAGAAAGACTAGAAACTTGAATGTATTAGAGTACCACATGTAATGAATTAAAAAAAAATTTCATAGAAAGAAATAAATGGATAGAGGAAAGAGACCAAATAAGTGCCTTGACTAAGGTAAAGATGGCAGCATTAGCAGTTGCTCTGTTAGATACCAGAGAGCCCACAAAGGAGCTAACCACAGATTTCACAAGTTCATTGCTCATAGACTAATTTCCTAGGTTTTGTCCTTTTATCTATCATGGCTATCTTTTCCTCACCTGCTTCACAGAAATTCGTAATATTTCAAAATTTTGGTAGCAGAGAGGAAAGAGGACTTCAAAGCCCAGCTCATGTTCAGACTCATACTTTTCAGACAGACCTTATCTTTCTAATGCACCATCCCCAGACTGGTAGGTGTGAACAACCTCAAACTTCTAATTGTTTAAAATCTACATACAGCATTCCAGACTTAGGATTTCTGAGTAACAAAGCCAAATAGTTAAACAGTTCCTTAGCCTTTGCTATTTTGAAAAAGGCAAAACTCAGTCCCTGCTTAAACAAAAAGAAAAATAATTCTGATGCTTTGTAGGGCCATGGGACTGACTTTCACCTGCTCGTGAAGAGCAGGTGAAGAGATGAAACACTTTCACACAAAGTTTTGGGAAAACAGTGGAAATTTTCTTCTTCACTTATGCGCTGTTTTATGTGTGTACAACAATTCACAATATGGGATCCTTGTGCTTGTGCATGCTTGGGATTCTCTCATGTTAGTCATTCAAATCTTGTTTTCTCTTTAAAGATGAATAACTGGGAAATATTATGTAAAATTCATTAGTTGGAGACAGAGTAAAGATTTTGGTCATGGTTCTTTCAAATCCACAAACTGAAACAAGAGGGCTAGAATTTTTATTTCTTTAACATGGTTGAAGCACCAAAGAGTCTGTGATTGAAAGCAGCACTAAGAATAGTTTGCTTTCTTCAGAAATGATCTTCTATTGTTTGCTTAGTCCAGCTGCTGTGTAACACCTTGTGTTAATTTCTTCCTCAGCCATGGATTATCACTATCAAAGTGATACAAAAGCTATAACACAAGTGAGTTTATTGTTTTCAATATTTTCATTTAAGCACTTTAATCAATATCTGCCAAGACAATTAAAGGGTTCAGACAGTTTCCCAGAGGAATTTTTCCCTCAGAGTCAATCTGGTTTTTTAATAATTATTTTAGTTTATATTTATTCCCCTATTTATTTTAACTCTAACAAAAAAAGTTAACACCATTTCCCCAAATTCATCCACTATTCTGATTCTTGTTTTATAAAGGAAATGAAATTTGTCATGCTGCTATACATCATTTGCACTGCAGTACAATGTCCCATCTGTGTGTCAAGTACAAAACAAAAGCATTTTGTGAAAAATTGCTAAAGTAGTAATGATTTTTGTCCTCAACTCTTTGTTTTGCCTTTCAATAAAGAAGGCGACATGTGCCACAAATGATATATTATTGTTTAAGAACAACCCTAGTAACAGTGCATAACCAAAACCATGTTTCACAGCAGAGAAACTATAGTTTACTGCCCCTATGGCTCTGATGAGAATATAATGTTCTACAGTTTATAAATGCTTTGAGGTCAACACATGATTTACTTCAGCTTGTTCATCCAATGAGCAGGAGATCCAAAAATATATCAAGCTATTAGACAGCCCACTGGAAGCTTGGCGGAGGCTCCCAGTGATGGAAAGCATGCCATGGAAGCCTCTCTGTCAACTGGAGATGAGATAATTAGATCCAGGTAATACATTGGAGCCCCATCAGGGAACAGGACAGCAAACATGTCATCTTTACGACTTTCTCTCATCCTCCCCAGCAACACTGGCCTGAGATAGTAAAAAGTGTGAAGAATTCATCAGTTCCCAGCAAAAGCACAGCAGTGGGATAATCAAGCTATCATCTCTCCATCATCCTCATTATCCAGAGACCCAGTGCTCTGTATAAACAGCAAAACAACATCAACAGTAGATTGAGGAGCTGTGCTAGTTAACTCCAGCTTTTGTTTTATGTTCCAGGGTAACGATGTATAATGCTAGTGGGCTGGAATCTTCTAACACCCAAGAATGCTTGACAGCTCACATTTAAATTACAAAATGTCTCATGGAGAAGTATCTTGCCACTAATTAGAGACCTAAGCTTCAACGCTATGACTAAATATTCCCAAGCTGGACCAGAATGGATCTGCATACTGAGGTAACAGTGATTTTATACAGCATGCTCAGCTGAAACCACAACACTCTGGCTTTTTCTCTTACACACATTGCTACACGCGCATTTTTTGGAGGACCCGCTAGCTAGAACTTGAAAGTGAAGAGTAGCTACAAGGGGAGTCCCAGTGCATTAGAGCAGCACTCTCTTCGCACAAGAACGGTAAATGAAAAATACCCATTCACACATTAGTGCAAAAAGTGTGTTGCAGACTCAAATTAAAAACTTAGAACAAGCTTATGCTTTCCTTAGACGCACATGCACCCCCAAAACATATTAAAAATAACTTAGAATAATGGTGGTCAGAAATCAAAATTACTTTGAATAGGGTCAGTTTATTCTAAAAAGGTCAGCTTTTCCATATTCCAGAATTTTATGTTTGTAGAAAAAGCAGCAGGATATTTTCAATCATGACTGATGCTATGTTAAAAAAATAGGGGCTTGTAGTTTCATGTTGATTGCTAATAACTTATTTTACTTATATGATTATATAAACATATACATAGAGTATATCCAGTAAAATTTATATTCCCCAAAACATATAGATGACATGTTCCGTTTCCTTTCCTACTAGTCAACATTTAGAAAAATCTTTCTTCCCCCTTCCTCTTTCTTTCATTCACACATTGCATGTAGGTTAAAAAAAGAGGTTATAGGGGGAAAAAAGGGAAAATGAGATTCTGCTATCCCAGCTACAGAAGCCCTCTTGAAGCCTCACTGGTAACTGTGGTGCAGTCTCTCGCTAGACAACCTGGTAGACTAAGTTCACGTGCTGTATCCACACATGCACTGACTTTCTTTATTTTTCCTGAATTTATGTTCTATCACCACATCAGGAGAGGAAAAGAAGAGGTGGCTTTTGCATGTTGGGAATGGATTAACTCCATTTCACACTTCAGTCTTAAACAGTCTTAAAATATGGAGCCATGAAAATCCAGGATCATCATGATCAAGTGTATGGCTTAATCATGTATTAGTTAAATTTCTAATGAAGCTGCTGAAATAAATATGATTTATATCCATGTCTCAGCAAACATTTACTGCCATAGCACACACCCATCACTGCTTTTAGTTCTCTTCTGAGGAAATACGAACAAAACCTTAAGGAAAAGAAATTAAGAGCACTGCCACCATGAGTAAGATCTAAAGAGAATCACAAAAGAAGTCAAACTGCACCACTTCTAAAAAAGCAAGCTGAATGAAAAATCCTGAAAATAGAATGTGAGAGAAAAATGTATTTTTTCCACTGGCCATCAAAGTAAAATTGACTTTTTTCTATGCTTTCCCTCCATAGGAATAACAGCAAGTATCTTCATAGAGGTCAAGGAACCTAAGAGAACAGTTGTGGCAACCATCTTTGATGTGACCAAAGGAGTAAATTTAAGCTACTCAAAACACTGAAAGAAGAAAAATTCATGTCTAGCACAGAAAGTATTAAGATTAAAAATGAAAAAGCAGGGGTAGGCTAGATAAAATCAATATAACTTTTCCCAGGGTGTTCTTTTATAAACATTACTTCAGTTCTTCCTTGACCACTATATATACAGAAAATAAAATGGCATTTTTATGACTCATAATCCCAATCTTTACCTCCATGAAGTTGTTCACAAAGAGTCAGAAGCTGAATGGATTTAAGACTAGAACTACAATGGCAAATCACACTTCTGCATCACACAATTAGGGAGGCACATGGCATTTACAATTCACTGTCTATAAAAAAGAACGGCTAATGGCAAAACCACAAATTATCCCTACAGTTACAGGATCCAAATTCAAATTCTGCAGTAGCGGTCATGAAGAAAGTTTTGCAATATAGTTCTCAGTTATATTGGACACTAGGAAAATTACAGAAATGACACATTTAAGAACTTCTGAGGCATGTTAAAAATGCAGAAAGTATGTGGATGCTAAGAGTATGCACAAAACTGCAGGCTGAATGGGACAAGCCTTAAGATTTAAAACTGGGTTCCATTTACCTCTGGTAATTGGAAAAGAGTATGAAGACTATCTTTCTTCCCTTTTATTTTTCTCTTCCTTTATTACTATAAAGTACAATATTTATCTCAAGCAACCTAGAATCTGGAAAAAGAGGCCATCCATGCAGACAAAATAGATTTGCCAGCAAGACATAAGAAAAAGCTCAGTAAGAACCAATCATAAGGAACAGTCATTCAGGAAAACAGGACGTAAAAAAGTAGAAGCTGACTGATCTTATGGCTTAAATCAGAAAAGAGAAAGATATCTAAGATTTTATTAGCAATGAAATCTTGAATACATGCCAACTTTTAGAAGTGCAAAATAATGACATAGTGAAGGAAAAAAATGGAAGCTAAACTGAAACTGGAGGACAGTAACAAAGCAGAATCAAGACTTGAAGTAACTACATAGTGAAAATGGAACAGATTTAGGACAAGAAGAAGGAAATAACTCCAGAAGGCAAGGAACAAATAGACAAATTAACAAAGTAAAAGGACTTTACAAAAAGGCAGAAATTCAACATGTTAGTGAAATGCATGATGAGTGGATGTTAAATACAAAAAAAATAAAATATGGTTGAAGTAAATCTGAATGTCCTGAGACAATATCACAGAGAAGAAACAGGAACCTATTCATGGTTATCATGACACAATGTAAGACAAATCTTTTTTCTTTTTTTTTTTTTTTAATGATTTCAACTTGAAGGAAAAAGCCAAAACCCAATTTAAATTATTCAACCTCAAGAAATGGAATCAGAATCACAGAATGATATGGGTTTAGGAAGGCACCTTCTGGAGATTACCTAAATTCAACCCCCCCAAGAATATTCTTAATGTTTTCTAATACCTAATTACTGGGAATGCAGCCTGATTTCTATCTAAACACATAGTTATTGCAACTGTTGCCAGTATGACTGAGGAGACAGGCAGCCCATCCCGTTGGACTGTGGTCCTAGATGGGACTTGCTGTCTTCACCTTCAGCAACCAGTGGAGTAATGAAAGAGTGAGAATCTTCTGAAGGCCAGGGAGGCTTTGAAATAAACTTCCTCTTTTCCTCAGTGAGCAGGACTACTGCAGACCTGGCATTTTAGGCATTAGGAGGAAGGCAGACAGGTCTTCAGCCAGTGGGAGTGTTTCAGCAAAACTTGTTTTCACTCTGGAGGTCTCATATAAGTTCAACAGTATTTAATTTCCTAAGAGTTTAAGATGATATAACTACACATGCATACAGAGCACTGTGTGCTTTATGTAGTATTAAACTTCATTTCTTCTTTAAAAAAAAAAAGCTACAAGTGAACTTGCCTAGCAATTCTGTACATCATAACTTTCTTTTAAAGCTTTTTAAGAAACTTATGATCTAGCTTCACACATCTTGAAAAAAAAACACAAAACAAAACAAAAGAAAAAACACCCAAAAGAACAGCCAGACAAAAATAACCTTCACTGAGGCTTGTCACAGTTCAGATTAGCACAGTTTTTTTTTTCCTTAGCTGTATATCATCCTCTGTGAAACTATCTCAGCTAAATATGAAAAACTGCCTCTGTCACAAGTAGACTGGGAAAAAATCCCGGTAAAAATATCCAAGATCATATCCTGTAAGTGGCAGGGACTGCATTGTTAGTATTCTTTTGCAAAGAACAGTACGAGAAAAAAAGATGTTAGAAGAAAAATGAGCACTTAGAAATTAGAATGCTGTCAGGTAAGATATCTGTGAATCAGCCTGCAAAAATTAAGTGGATGAGTTGTACTGTCAGTCACCAGTGATGTACAGTATTAGTGCAGGAATCTATACAAATGTTATCTATTGCATTCAGAACTGATAATGTAATAAATGACAAAGATCATTAATCTGCTAAACAGTAGGAAAGACTCCCTCAAAATAACAGATTAGTTTTTTTAAGAATAACGATGCTAGAAGAAATCAAAGAAATTAGGAGATCACATTTACCCTATGCAGTAATATTCTTTTAATGATGACAACTGAATCTTACAGTGTATTCTGTACATAAATTTCATCCAAGCTACCTTCAAGCATTCAGTAGATCAAGTTAATTAAACTATAATTTCTCAAAATCATAGAATAAATTTTATTCTGTACCATTACCACAGATTAATATATATGTATTTTTTGAGGTGAAGTACACAGAGTGTAGAGTAGATCTTCTTATAAAGGTAGAAACAATTCAGTCTAAAATATTAATTTATTACCTTTGTCTTTGTTGGTGCAATAAAGTGTAATAATAAGTGTACTTTTACACTGACACCTAGCAATGAGAGGGTCAAGTCAGCTCAATAAAGCTAGCAGACTAGCACAAGTGTCTGCGCTCGTGTTATAAATATTACATAGCAGACATTTCAGGAGTGAGAATGTGAAGGAATATTCCAGAAATGGAATGCAAATTTACCATGAAGGAAAACATCAAAAAATTGAAACAGCCGTACAGATTCAAATACTCATGAATGTAAAAGGCAGAACCTAAATCAGGGATGTGTCAACAATTTATATTTTGACGTGGTTCAGAAGAATACAGCCAGGAAACATGTAACATGCATATATGAAGTTCCTTAAATATGTTTTTATCAAAACCTTTAAGGATTATTACAAGATAGTTATTATATATGTGAACCATTTTTTAAGAGTTCATATCAAATGCAGATCAGATACTTGATTAGTTTGTCACAATTCTTTGAACTCTCTCCAAAACCCTAAGAAAATCTTGTATGTGGCATACCCCTTATGAATCAGCTGGAAGGAGATTATAAATAATACTACGAGATGTAAAGTATTGCAAAGGTAAAACTAAGCGTTCAGATTATGGAATTTTTTTTTGTTTGTTTCCTAAACTACATGCCATTGGATCAGAGTTCTTACACCTCTGAATCATCTGGTACTAGCCATTAGTGAAGACAGGCTAACAAATCAACAGTGTTAAGGTCTGATGTATTCATGAGATTGTCTTGTTTGTATATGCCAGACCATCTGCAGAAACAGCTCTCTTCTTCTAATCTCCAGCCTAAAAAGATGTCACTCCTTTTCCCTAGCAGAAACTGGGTTTTAGCTGAACTAGCTGAGACTGACGTGACTGTTGCCTATATTTGTCATAGAACTTCACTGAAAATGGATGTTTTCCAAAGACCTTTGTCAGTACTCCCTAACAACTGCAATATTTAAGCTTTACATTCGAAGTACCTTACATATGCTACATAGTCCTGCCGATGTTTCCCAACACAACTGTAATTTGGCATGCAGCAAAACCGAAGGTAAGCTTTTTGCTTATGATCGGGCAGCTAAAGTGTGGATCAGAGACTATGCACGAGTTCCCCTTTTTGAGCGATGTGGGACATTTGCTCAATTTAATACTTCAACAGATCAAGTGTTACAGTGCATTCCAGATGCAGTCTGCTGCTGACTACAGATATGTGGCAGTGACTCACTACAAACTTTGCAGACATCTGCGGCAAAAAGAAACAGATGTATTGGGTGCTTTCAAACCAAGAAGATCAAGCACCATTTTGGCAACGCTCCATAGCGTCAGGCCCAGCCATGCACTGCACTGATGCTGCAGTGGCAAATTTCCTTTGCAAAGCACAGGATCGTGCCGGCATGCAAAGGAAGGAAGCCATTGCCTCTTCATCAGTTCTCACACTGTGGTCACCTCCCAATCCATCAAACAGATGTGAAAAGAAATGTGACAGAAACGGTAGCATGGTACTGCTCTAAGTCTGCTAATTCCCTATGCTCTGTTTAATTATACGAACTGCTCAGGATACTAATCAACACATCGCATCACGATGATGCAGTTATAAATGTAATTATGAAAGCAACGTGAATAATTTCACTAACCACTATATTTCAAGGTGTCTAGTTCTCTCCACTCCCTTTGTTGGCAACATATTATGGGTCTGCTCAGCAATTCTGGGAATTAGGCCACGTACAAATGATATGTTTGTACTTAAAAGCACAATCCTGCAGACCTGAATCAAGGAAAAAGTAACTTTGATGTCTGTTGGAGTTTTGCCAGAATTAGGACTGCAGTATTTAGGCCACTGTGTACCAAGGATTCTGAAGAGAAATGCTTCCTCACAGAAAATAACATTTGATTTTAAAACTGTGACTCTGTTACCCTAATGGCAGGAAGCAATTCTGCCAGTGGCCCTATAAGCACAGTTTCGATAACTGTCCATTCTTTCTGCTTCTCATTATTTGTAATCCAGTGGTACTTGGCAGGCTGCAACAGGGAGAATAGCCACGTCAGCTGTGTTCTTTACAAATAAAGGAAAGAGAGGGAGTCCCAGTCTCAGACAACACATAAACTAGGATTATAGAAGGAAAAGACAGAAAGTGAGGAGATAAGAGGACAAACTGCTCCTCCACTGCAAAAAACATGGTGCCAGAGGTGGTTTCAATGGTGCCAGCAGAATCAGCTTTAAAAAATATGCCTCCCTGTTGACTCCTGTCCTGGTACCCAAACCAGCTTTGCTCTCCCCCTTCTTCCTATCTGTGTGCCCTCTGCTCTTTTCAGGCTAAGACCAAGGAGTTTCCAGAGCCCTTTGCAAGGAAAACTGAGCTGGGTGCCCACCCTCAGATCCAGCTGCTGCCCTTACAACAGGCTAAGCCTTTGTCATCATCGAGTCCAGTTTTAGAGTAGATGGCAGAAGTGAAGGCAAGCAGAAGCCCACAAGAGCAAGTGGCTTTAAGTGCAACTATGGCTTATTAACTTACCACAGAGCGACTACTGACATTATGCCAGGTGAGGATGCAGCATGCTGAATACCCAGGCCATGTCTATGCTGCAAAGTGAAGAGCACATTTAAAAGTGACTCTGAGCACCACAAGCTATGTGGCCTGTCCATTTCCTGTTCTCGCTGCTTTAAAGGTCACCTTAAATCTAGACCCCAGCATGCTCCTACATGTCAAGAATGCAGACAGTAGACATGTCCAGAGCGTGATTAGCCATGTAAATGCAACCAACATCTTACACAACAGCAATGAAGCACATTTAGCACCTGGCTGATTCAGGTCCTGAGGAGCCCACCTGTGGAACTGAGCGGTTTCAGATCCTGCAGAGACTCCAGTTAATAAAATCTCAAAACATTCCCACCCAAATACTGCTTCCATTTACAACCGATGGAGTTTTGCTGAGCTAAAACTTAGGGCTGCAGTTTCTTTATTAGTTTCATATATTGTACTTTAGTGTGTACGTACTGTAGGAACTATAAATTAAGAAGGTAAAATAAATATATTACTCAGATGAACAAAGAGAATCCATGAGAAAAAAAAGGAATGGTCATCATACTTTGTTTGACTCAGGCTATTTACAAGCTGTATGAAAATATTAACCACAAATTTTATTCAGAGATCCCATATGGGAACTACCCAAAGCTGGCTTTTTAAACAAGAACTATACTAAACTCACGAAAATTTTTAAATCCCTCTTTATATTTATGTCCAATATAATGACAATTTTCTGAGTTAGAAATGAACTCAAAACAGGAAGCCTGGATTACACATATAGCTGGGGGATAGGAGTCCGATGAATCCTAAAGAAGCATGAACTTACAACTAAATTAAAACAAGCACATCATTAAAAGTATGAAAACAGCCTATTTCATTGGAGCACCATTTTACATTGAAGGCAGCTTCAGTTTGAAGGATGCACTTTGCTAAACTGAAGCAAAAAAAAAAAAATAAAACAACTGCAGTTGTATTTTCTAGGGAAACACATGATTTCAGAATTATATTAGGGAGTTCAGAATATATAAATGTGACTCAAACTTCTTAAAGCTCCTCATACAAGTTGGTTAGCTTTTCCATTACAAATCATATTCTTAATTTTATGATTTCTAACTAGGTATAAATTTTCAGAGTATGAAAAAAGCGGTCAATGCAAGGTGTTGTCTTGGAAGTACACTACTAGTTTTTTTGCTTTGTTTTTAAATTTTAAAATGCTTTTAAAAATGATTAAGCGAAAGGGAGGCAACAATTAAAAGTCTGTCAGTCCCAAGTGCTTTCTGCTATTATGTAATGAATAAAGAATTTATGGGTCTGATTCTCAGCTTTGTGTTAGTGAAGCTGCAGTGATTTCAGTGAAGTTATTTTGAGTTACAGCTACAGTGAAACAGGAATCTGGACTCATTGCACTAAATAAACTTAATACAGACTATACAGTCCCACTGGATTCAGTTTTAAAGAAAAATAACACAAAAGAAAAAAAGCAGAGCCATGGGAGTTCTGCAAAAACACTTACCAAACAAATACTACTCCAAAATTCTGCATTTCCTTGACATTCACGAAGAACTCCACTGAACAACTCAGTGTATACATACAAAAGGGCATATAATAACTTAGAAGCATAAAAGCAGCAGAGAACTCAAACTGGAAGACTGTATACAGACTGAAAGAACATAGAAATGCTTTGTGCTTAAAGAGTAGAAGTAAGCAGATTCTGTTAAAGCTTATATGATTACAGTTAACACTTCTGAAGTTTTGTGCTTAACAGGTTTCATAGGATTCCTTTTCCTTAGCAGGAGTAATAATGGTTAACATTAAACTGCTTTTCAGTTGCAACAGTATTAACATCCACACTCTCCTGTTACACCAAGCTCGGGTAGTGTGCAGACCTCAGAAGAATGCATGTTGTTGTACAGGCTTATTAGGCTTATTATTTTCTATTACTTTGGTTCAACAGGACTATTGCTCTTCCAGGCAAGAAGTCCTGTGTACAACTCTTAACACAAGGAAAGCTTTACTCCCTCTAGGTTACCCTTGTGCAAGTCCTTCGTTTTAACAAGGACAGCTCTAGATTTACACCACACCTGCTGAGAATGCACATGACCTGCTGAACTCAACTGAGGGAAGGATCTTCACCCTGGGACTTCAGTTCTCCAAATTCATTGCACACTGTGGGATGCCAAAAACCTGACCATGTAAGCGCAGTGCTCCACATATGGTACATGTGATCCCTCTCTCTTCCATAAGCCACATACATACTCTCCAGCCCCGAATGACAGCAGACTGTCAAGGGAAATGCAGGAATAGCATACCTTGAAGCTGCAGAGAATAAAGCTGCTGTTACCCCCAGCCACGCCAGGGGTTTTGCTTGCAGAAGAGAGTGGGCAGAAACGAAGCATAGCAAAGCTCACGGGCCCATCTATACATTTATTTGGGAATGGCTGGTCATTCACACATACCTGAACTCAGGATGAAATCCACAGATGAATGAGATGGGATACAGCACCAGCCTCTGCGTTTATGAAGAAAGCATAGCACTGCAATACATCAAGCTGTGTCCCTGTAAAGTCAGATTCTTTGCTGAAGAGAATTCAATTTAACCATAAGCAGTAGAGAGACAAAGACTTCGTTTTTCTAGTGAGCTCTACCCTAATGTGAATGGAATAGTGAAATTGCAGAAAAGTTTATCTGTGGCGTTTCTGTTTCATATTTGTCTGCTGGGGTTTTTAATATGACAAACATGACACGAAAACATCAACTTATTTCACTCACTTTTAGTCTGATCAATGTCATGCACTATTTTTGTATATTAAATTAAAAAGGCAAGTTTAATTGAACTTTAGAAACTAGCACCTAACCATACTAAGTTTTCAAAATCATAGTCTGTTTTTTAATTTAACTCTTGTTATTTGTGACAGCTGGGGAAAGAGCTCAAGGAATTGCAACAGGACATCATTTTCTGTTGGAGAAATATAGAACTAGTGATGTATACAGAGCAGCCTTATTTTTTATCTGACTCAGATACAAGGATTCTCAAAGTGCATTATTTTAAATTTGGAAAAATCACACTGACAATGTAGACCATTTCAGTCATAACTAAAAATTACATATTAGCACAGCTCAAATAAATCAGTTACATTCTAAACCAAATAAATTTATATGTAACGTATATCTAAAAATAAAGTTCTCCACTAAGAATTTGAAATCTAACTGCTCAAAAGATGTTGAGCTCATAGACTTTGCTTCTTAGGTGAAGGTATCAGTCAGTGACATGTCATCCCGTTGAGAGGTCTTCCCTGAAAAGTTTGATCCAATCAGATCTTGTCCCTGAAACCTTCAGAAATAGAATATCTGAATTTGAGCAGCTTTGGCTTATTCCCAACATTTGTAACCAGCAATGAAGCATTTGAACAAATCCAGTTTTATGGAATCAACATCAAAATTGCAATGTCAAAAATTTGGCTGGCTGAACATAATGCTCGTTACAAGAGCCCTTTTTGTTGTCCAAGCTGTCCAATCCAGGCCTCTTTCTTGCTTCCATTAAGAGAGCAGACAGTCAGCAATAATAGGTAGAATGTTTCATAGTTAAATGCAGAAAATATTGAGTGCTAAAGATAATACCTACATTGTTTAGTTTCTCCAGAGTAGCTCTCCAGGCTTCATTGCAGCTTTGCAACTCTAGTCCACAGTGTGGAAATAGTGCAGTTTAATATGCTTTTATAGATGCTTCTTGTCACCTTCTGCTGAACAAATACTGGAAAACAACATTCTTGAACATTTTCCTAGTCACAAAATAAATAAATAAAAATTTAAATTTGCTTCAAAGGCAAGCATGACCCTTTAAATGAGTTTCCCACTAATATTTTGGTATGCGTGATACCTCACAAGAATACTTAAAAAAGTGAGAGACTTTGACATATATATGCAAATATGTTCACACAAAAATTTGCCCAAGGGATGACTGTCCTAAAATCTCTTTGCAAAAGTCTCGTAGCCAGCCTGGGGTAGGAACAATGCCCTGTGAGGGAGGTGATCTATCAGAAACTGCAAACAAATAAGTAGATGAAGACACACTCAAAACACTTTGCAAAACAATCACAGGCTTTAATATATGTTTCCATGCAGGTTTTCTGACCAATTTCAAACCGAGATTCATTTCAAATGTCTCCTCCCCCACCAGAAAAACTGGGGTGAATTCACCAGATGCATTATTTACCACATCTGTCACCTTGCTGTCAACTAACACTTTTTTCCCCACTGCTAACAAAAAGTTCAAAAGGGGAAGATCATCTGATTTTTCTTGACAATCCCTTTTCTATTTCCCAATCTGCAAGCATATATATTTGACATATTTAGCTCTGGCTGGTTTGTTTCAGGTTTGATACTTTTCAGAAGCTTACTGTATGTGTGTTACCATATATGTCTCAATATGTATTTTTAAAAAAAAAAAAGGAAAGAAAGGGGAAAAAATCATTCTGTTTCAAATAATGAGCATGTGCACCTTTTTGCCTCAGGCCTTCATACACAATTTAGCCAGAAAGCCAGGGCAGATCATGATTTAGCATTTGACATCTCTTGCCTTCAGGCCAGGGGAGACTAATACAGATTTCTGACTCTGAGCACACCATGGAAAAAAAAAGTGAGAGAGAGAGGCCTTTTATTGACTAAATGATAAAGAGGTTTGTAATGATAAATAACAGTCATTTTATTGTGGAATTCCCCAGAAAAGATGCATTCTGCAGTGTCTGAAGAAGCCTAAAAGCCGAAGCTGGTTCCCTGTGGATCCAAACCTGTTAAGCTCCAATCTTTCTGGGCAGAAATAGAGGTCGCAAATTGCATAGGACCTGCACTATTAAAACTGTATAAGCACGATACATAATCACTGCTGCATCCAGGACAGTTAGCACTAAGAGGATTAGCTGAAGGCTGCTTCTGGGTTTCTCTCCCTCAGCCTGCATCTAAAACAAGCTTGGTGCACACCCAGCCTGCTTGAGAATTTTCTGCCAGCTTTGATCGATAGTTTAATTGTAAACTTTGGGAGCAATAATGGATAATTCGGCTTGAACCGTCCATTATAAGCACTGCTGCTGAGGATGGAGCCTTCAAAATTAAACAAGAGTTGTGTAATATTATTACATTTGTACCACTCACCTACAGTTAAATTCCATTTACAAATACTGTCTTGACAATGTATGGAGTTCAATAAACATAGGCCCAGGTGGGTTGAGTGGGGAAAGGAAAGAGGAAAGAAGCTGAAGCCAATTATTTGCCATCTGTTCCAGAAAGATTTTTATTTTAACCTCACATATTAAAACACATAGAAATGGAAACAGGGAGACAAGAGACAGATTCAAGCAAAGATCTAAGTTGTGGTTACTGTTTTGACTGCAGCAACAGGATGAAAATGTACTTAAATGACCATGGAAGGATCATGGTATGGCAGTACCGGCAGAAGAGGTACCTGAGCAAAGTGGTAAACGTGCATTGCTTAGACCATGCATTCTATGTTGGCATAGTCAAATTTTTCTTAATACCTAAACCAGTTTGCTGAGCTACATTGGAGATATTTGTGCTATCATATGGGTCATTTCCCAAAACACAAGGAAACACAGCAGTGTTCTGTGGTAAGAAATCACCCTGTCTTGGAAGAGGAACAGAAAAAATGTCCTGGAATTTAGCTATCAAGCTTTCTGGCAAACACACTTCACAGTATTGCATATGCAGAGCCTTGCACCCAATTCTAAACTGAGTATTGGGGAAGTGAAGCCTGCAAGAACATGGATTTTGAAATAAATGAACTAGCTGTGCAGGCACAAACTGAGTTCTGGTCACAGGACCAAGATCATAACGTCACAGATTGGTTTGGGTTGGAAGGGACCTTAAAGATCATGTATTTCCAGCCCCCTGGCCACAGGCAGGGACACCTCCCACTCAACCAGGTTACTCAAAGCCCCATACAGCCTGGTCTTGAAAACCTCCAGGGATGGGGCATCCACAACTTCTCTGGACAACCTGTTCCAGTATCTCACTACCCTTACACTAAAGAATTTCTTCCTGATATCTAATCTAAATCTCCCCTCTTTCAGTTTAAAACTGTTACTCCTCGTCCTATCGCTGCAACTGATAAAGAGTCCCTCCCCATCTCTCCTGTAGGCCCCCCTTAGGTACTGGAGAGCTGCTATAAGGTCTCCCCAGAGCCTTCTCTTCTCCCGGCTGAACAACCCCACCTCTCTCAGCCTGTCATAGTAGGAGAGGTGCTCCAGCCCTCTGAACATCTTCATGGCCCTCCCCTGGACCTGTTCCAACAGGTCCAGTCCTTCCTGTGCTGAGGACTCCAGAGCAGTACTCCAGGTGGCATCTCACCAGAGTGGAGTAAAGGGGCAGAATCACCCCCCTCAACCTGCTGGCCACACTTCTTTTGATGCAGTCCCGGATACAGTTGGGTTTCTGGGCTGCAAGCGCACGTTTCTGGATCATGCATCTTCCTAGTTTTCATAGAATCATAGAATAGTTTGGGTTGGAAGCGACCTTTAAATGTCATCTAAGCCAAACCCCTGCAATGAGCAGCATTATTATTATTTAGCAATACTATTATTAGTATTATCACTAAGTAAATTAGTTACATGTTCAGAATTTTTTCAAAAAGGAGAACACAAGGTTAAAATAGAAAAGTAGTTCTTGCTACCAACTTTAAAATGAATTTAGGATCTCAAGTCAAGTTCACTCCCTGTCTTAGAACACCATTAACCATTTGCTAATAATTTTGAATTCAAATTAGTCCTCTAATCCTAACAAGACGTGTGAGTTAGGAAAGAATGACAAGATCACAAAGAGTCTTCCCACTCCTTGCAAAGACTATTGACTTCCATCAAACATCTCCATGAAGTTCATCTTAGTTTTCAGAGCTGAACTCTTGTGTCTTGTGCTAATGATTAGGATTCAAGGCCAGAAATATTTTTGGTCTGGTTGTTTTCGCTGTTTTTTGAGAAGGTGACATTCATATTTAACTGTATATTATATATGAAAGTCAGCTCAAACTCTTCCTACATGCTTTATCATGTGTGCAGCTAAATGCATAGTATTCCTACTGCCTTTCTTATCACCCAGCTAGGACACCAAACAGAAATCTATCCAGCATGAGAAAAGGAGTGAAAAAGCAAAGGGGTTTTTGTTTGTTTGCAAACCCAAAACTCCACTTGAAAAATTAAGCAAGAAGAAAAACTGTAGCAATTCAACAGGTGTGATTTGCAAGCTAGGAAGTTACTGAACTTGGCAGATGAAGCCAAATAGCATTAGCCTCTGCAGCAGAACAGCACTTGCACTGTGTAGGAGCCATTCCTGTAGAATGCTAACTTTCATGGCTCAGAAGCCTTCAAGGTTTCTCATTCTTTGAGAATGCGCCTTCATCTCATTCCACTCCTTTTTCTTTTATGGCACATATGTATTTTTTCCATCTGTAATAAATTCTCTGCAAAATGATGCAGATGTTGGCATCATAAAGTAATGGTAGGTTTTTAACCTTTCACTGTGTTTTTCCCTTTTGGAGAATGAGGCAAATCAAGGTTTTGTCTGCTGCTGACTAGTTTATAATGCTACCATATTGCTGCCAGCTCCGACAGAATGCTCCTTACGCAAGCAAAGACTCCCACAGGCAGTGGAGGAGACCACAGTTTGCAAAAGCAACTTGCATTACAGAGAATCTGAGAATTACCTATGGCTCCAACAGTGTATGCTCAAACTGGTATCCACCATATCGGTAATGCAGGACTCTTAAGATCATCCTGTCGGTGATTTTGGGTGGACCAAAAATAAAATCTGTATGTAAGCAATCCATAAATTGCTTTCTGTGTCCACATTCAAATCTCAAGTACAAGTATACACTTCCCCAAATGAGGACCACAGGCTAGGAAATGGTACACATCAGAGTCTCTTGAATACCCCATGTTTTTTAGGCTATCCCTCTATATTCAGTATGATGGCATATGAAATCAGGTACTAACCAGCATAAATAAGGTTATCGGTGTTACATTCTGATCCTAAGGTAATAATTTACCTTAGAATTGAAACAGCTCTGCATTGACAAATATGGACCTGAGCCCTTACGGTCTCCCTCTTCATAGGGAAAGAAGACAGGGCAGCACCATCTCTCTCAAAGTTCTTGCTAAAGGCCTCCTGCAAGAATCTGAACACTTTTCCTACATCTGTGCTTCAGTGTCCTTGCCAGCGCAGCACAGTACAGAACACGATTTTGTAAGTCTATCTGAGGGACCGTGTAAATAAAAGACATTAAAAGCTGCAGTATGATGTGCAGATTGATTTGAAATAATGAAAATGGCCCATGTAAAATGTCACACCTATGATAACTTCCTACCTTCTATTGCTTTCCTGCTGCAATTTCCACAGCTGGTTTAACCTTCTCATTTCCAGCTCAATCTATTTTAAACTAATCCCCCAAATACATAGATCAGTACAAATTGCACAAAGCTAATAATACATGGGGGGTTTATGCTGAGGACTCAGGCAAGACTTTGATTTAGTTAAGAGTGCTATTTGTTTTTTTTCTCTTTAAATTCATCAGACAATTATTATTTTTTGGCCAAATCTTTAACCTGATCATGCAAATATTAGGAGAATGTAAGAGAATCAGTTATCAACTACAAGCATAAGCCAGTTTATGAGCAATTCTGCTTGGCCAAGGATGATTCTGGGCTAAAAATGTGAATGGACTGAAGCTGGCAATATACAGCTGTTTGGCAAAACATTGAAGCTAAAATATTTTCCAGCTTTTGTGGGTCCTTCACGTAAAAAGAAATTAAAGCAGAACTCTGTGTGTGAAAATAAGGTGGCAGTTGTGCTTGGCCTAGTTACCGTGGTGACTGACACAGTTCAATCTATTAAATTGTATCCTGTGGTCACAAGCCATCAACCTGTGCTCAGCAAACAAGGATAAGTAGTTAGCATCCTTGGGAATGGGGACAATGTTATCCCATTTAGTGGTTAAATAAATGCTGGAGGTTTCCTCCTCCCTTTCCTGAGAAACAGATTAAGGACAATGGATAATGTTTGAAGGGAAAAAAGCTAGCTATGTACATAAGTTCTTTTTGTTGTGTAAGTAACAAAATAGTTTGGAATCATTGGCTTTGCTTAAAATGAATACACCAAAAATCACATAAGCCAACTGAAACATCACCATTCACTTTAATGTCTCTCACTCCCTTTTTGCACTTCCTGGGGGTAGCCATCACTCTCAGGACTGTGTCATGTCCCGTACTGTCCTCCCCACCCCACTTTTTTTTTTTCCTCTGATTTACCAAATTCCTGAAAATTATTGCTGTCAGAAAGCTCAAATAAACTGCAGCAAAAAGACGTGCAGAACCAAACCACTGAAGATAACTACACCTGATTATTCAGTGCATATAGGCTCATTCTGTGTAGGGGCAGTACAGTTATCACACAAAGCTCTGGTGTAGTTGCTCCAGGATGAGCTCTGAGCCTTCAGACCTTTTGCCTCTCCCTCGCATTTGACATGCAGTGAATGTCCACAGCCCTCTCACTCAGAGCTGGATATTAGAAGAGTTATAAAAACATTTCAAAGGGGCAAGGGTTCTGCTCTTTGTCAGCAGGCTCATGTGACATGAGCTAAACTAGCATTTGCAACTGTGGAGTTTCTTCTTCCAAATTGTCCTTGGCTCTCAACAGCATTTTTACTCAAGACTAATTTCATCTTGGTATATCTGATAAGAGATTTTTAAAAATACACATTTTTGGTGGAGATATAGTATTCATGTGGGCATCCAGCCATCTCTTTCAGAAAGAAAAAAGTACATTTCTGCAAGCTCTTTAGTTTTCTGTTTGTAGAATAACTTCTTGGCAGATGCTGGTTAATTGATATGCACATTTCCAAGGTCACTTTTTACAGTGAAATAAATATTTCTCTCTGTTCCCTTTCTAAATCCCTGTGTTTCCCTCATGCTGATATCTATGACAACAGGACTGTGCGTTTGAAGCAAGGGGCCACACTCAAATCTTTGCAAACATACACCTTTCCTTGGAAAAGGTTTTTGCTAGCTACCCAGCAGTGCACTCTGATGACACATATGACAGTGTGAACAGAGCTGTGAAGAGAGCTTGTGAAGAGAGCTGAAGAAATCTGGCTCAAAGAACAAACTCCAGTTTGGAAAGAGCCTCACTTATTGGTAGCAATACTTATAAACACTAGAAAACCCTCACTGGTCTTCTGATTCACTGTTTAGTAGGATTCTGTTCCAAAGCCCCCAGATTTGGCTGAGCTTCACTGCCATTATAAACCTATGATAAAACTACTCTTGATTTTAACAGGATGAGTTATGCCAGTTATACTGTTTGCTTTTAAACTCCCTCCTGGAGTGTCCTTATAGCCAGATCAGATATATACAATCAACTGGTTTATTTAGTTACTTACTGACCTTCAAGGTTTTGGCAGCTTACTGTGGCTTGTGATTTGCTAGAAGAGGCTTGTGTTCAGCTCCAGTGTCTCCATGGCCTCTGAGTGGCTCCTGCTTTCAACCACCTGGTGGTGCTACAGAAGCAGAAGTGGTCCCTCCTGGTCTGGCCATGGGGAGTTCATTGTTCCCTCTTTTCTGGAAATGATGAATGAAAAGGATAATACAGAAAGATGTTTTAGCCAGTCAGGGAGACAACTGACCAAGCATTCCAGTGCTCCATACCAAATGCATCGTTTTTAGCACCAGTTCAAAAACAAGAGAATAGCTCCTTAAAGGACATGAAGTGCTGGCACCCATGCCCAGCACAAGCAAACCAGCCATCTTTTTAAGTGAAATGGGCCCTATCTTTGGCGTTAAAACCTGCTGTTTACTGCCATTTATACTGTGTTAGCAGGCAGGCACATCAACCTGGTCTTGTAGTGATACACATCAAACGAGACAACCCATACAGCACCAATCTTAAAGCTGCAAAACAAAAGAAGTTGGGCAGTAGAAGAAATAAACATTCGCATACAAGAGATTCATATTTAACATCAGCTGCAAGAAGGGAGGTCACTACCACAGTTCTGCCAGAGTTTTTTCAGGAATTCAGAAAAGGCTCTTTAGCAGAGACAACAACAAAACTTATGTTAAAAGTAAGTACGTTTCTGAATCAAGGCTTCGCTAAATCCTTCACCAGCTTCTGCTAATCACTTTAAAGAAAAGTCCTATGGAAATTCAGAAAAAGAGAACACTTATGTATATCTTGAAAAATTCTAAAGAGATGAAAAGGCATTTCCATACCCTGCAGTGGAATTATATAGAAGAACTTAAAAAACATATAGATAGGCTATCTTGTATTATATTTCATTTGTTGGTAGATTGATTTCTATTAAAACATGGCTGCTTAATCTCTAAAACACTACTTGCAGTATAAGTGATGTTCAACTCTTGGCTAATCACAGTGGAAGAAAAGTCCTCACAGCAGCTGCTGCTTCTTGACATCTACCTCTCTGATTAGACACAAATAGTTTTCCTAAGATTGGTGACTTTGCTAAGTAGACTGTTCTGCTAACAGCCTTTGTGCACGTGGGAGTCAGAATTCTGGTTTGAATGCTGAAACTTGCAATATGCTCACATCTGCACTAAAGTAAATTTTCTTTGCATGAGGCTTTTATGAAGATCAGCAACTGAAGGAAACAAATGTTATTTTAAGCTTTGGCAATGGCTAGTCCAAAGTCCTTCAGCAAAGAACCGCTCATAAAAAACAGACAATAATTCCCTCATGCTGACATCTGCTTCCAGTCCTTGCTGCAGCGACAATTCACCTTCATAGCATTAAACACTTTTCTATCTACAGGCTGCCAAAAACTAGCATTTGCTTTCGAGTAGAAATGAACTGACTTTAGAGCACAATAGAACCTTTTTTTTCACTTTCTGTGTGGGTGTTTCTTTACTTGAAAGAAATCTACTGTATAAAAGAACAAGGAAAGCATCTTTGATGCGTATGTGCCATTTTAAAGTAACGGCTCCCTCTCACATACTCAGAATTTTACCAAGAACTAGCAATTACAGGATTATCTGTTACTTCAAACATGAATTCTTTGGATGCTGTTCTTCCCTTACTTTGTTCCATTAATAATTATGTTTTAAGCAATCTGGGGTTTTTATTTCATGTTTATAAACTCTAGTTTAGTATTAAATGTGCAATCACAGAATTGCTCACCAAAAGGGAAGTTTCTTTTCTGTCCTGTTATAACAAGTTTCAGCAGGTAGCTAATGAAAATAAAAAAATATTTCTTCAGTCCCTTTTCAGGAAGAAAGAGGGTAGATCAGTGATGAATCTCTGAATGAGGTTTCAGATTTGGCTTTCTTAAAGACACAATGAAGTAAGTGCGTTCATTCCACCATAAAAATTTGCATTTGGAATTTGGAAAAGCTGTTTTGAAGGCATTCAGAAAAATCACACAAGCGCTAAGTAATTCTTATGAGGCACAGCACCGGCATTTATTAGCATTCATGCCTTGATCAAGAAGATGGGTGTTTTTGTCCAAATATCTGATCGCAGCTTATTTATAACTCCAAATCAAAGCATCCACAGGCTTTTAGAAAAGCTGGTGGTGCAGGCACTGCTGCGTGATGGGGCTGTGGCAGGTGGTGACCCGCGCTAAGGGACAGCACAAACATTACAGTGAAGGGCTCAACAGTTGCCTTCTGAGGTGCCTTATAAATACATTGGGATAACAGCATACACTGAGGCCAGGACTCTAGAAAAAAGTTTCAGCACTGGCATTTAACATGGAAGAAATTTGGTCACTTCTGTGACTCTTTGGGAAGCCCCAGAAGAGGAGACACATAAATAAAAATATCTATAAATCAGACTGGAGTCCAAAGGCTGCAAAGGTATTTTAAAGTCACCTCAGCTTTCTTTTATGCACCTTGGTCTGTAAGTTGGACTCTACATCTTTCAAAGAATTTTACTGTTATAATAAACTCACACACAGAGGTTGAGCTGAAAAAAATATAGGGGGTGGAGCAAGAGGTAATTGAACATGTCAAACAGTAGGGGTTTTTTTCTGACAGAGCTATTTCAGAAATGCTATGAGTTTCACTGTCTGAAATGTGAAAAGCATTTTGCTTCAACATTTTCTAAAGAAAACTGTTCTTCCCAGAAGGGCAGCTTTCATTTAAAAAGTGACCTAAAATTTCAAAAAAGAATTTTTTTTTTTTTTAAAAAAGAGATCATTTATAAAGCATAAGGGACAACTCAGTATATACTGGAAAAAGCACACTGATACTGATTGATTAGATTAATTCTTTTTTTTTTTTTTTTTTTTTAAAGAACTAAAAACATTCTGTGCTGGTCCAACCCATGAAAAACACAATATCCTTTATTCAAACCAACAGTCATAACACCTGTGCAAGGCACAGAAATAGCATTGTTCTCTTCTTGAGGAAGCTGAGCACACAATAGTCCAGTGAGTTACCCAAGATCACATAAGAAGTCAATATTATTGCATAGTATTATTCCTTCCCCCTTTCTTTGTTAGTGAAAACCATCAACGGTGCCACCAGAAAAAACTATCACCTCATCCTGCTAGTCTCTGCAAACAAAAAGAAAAAGCCTCTGTGAAACAATAATTGGAGGTCGATCCCATCAGAACCATCTTGCATGCACCACACAATTTTTCATTCTGAGAGTGGGGTGTTTTTTTGTTGCAGTTGATTTCTTAAATCTATGAAAGCACTGAGCATAGACCTAATATCAGAAAATTCAGCAATACTTCATATCAGATGGAAGCCTCCTTTTTACCTAGGCTTTAATTTTTCATTCTGAGATTTCCAAAGCCATATTCTGTTTAAAATAAACACTTCCACCTACATGGGATTTTACACTCATTTACCTGCCATGCAAACCACCAATATCAAGGAAAATAACCAGCAGATCCTGTAAAAACAGTTCTCAGTATGAGCAGGAAGACCAGGGTATTGATGAAGAGCTCCTTGGGATCATCCCATGTGCACATAGAGAGGAGCTTCAGTGTACTGACAACACAGAGCTCTGGCTTTCTGCTCGAGGCAACCCTTCATGTTGACCCTGCAGGAATACCAGAAAGATATGACAGAAGGAGCCTTCTGAACTATTTTATCCTCTAGCTAGGGAAAAATGGAAACCATACTATTGGGTGAAACAACGTTTATACAACTAATTTGCCATGATCACTGCTTTTACTGCTAAACAGCACAGATTTGTCGGCACCCCTTGTGCACGAGGATTGTAGGTATCTGAGGTGCACAAACCTCATCTTAATTCCACATTTGCGTGACATCTACCATCCCAAGATTTTAGTCCTTCTCTAGACTCCCACGTTCCACTACAATTTCAGCAAGAAAAAGGAATGAAGACTGTCTTACCTAATCAAAAGAAAGAGCATATTCTCTATTCTCCAGCAAAAAGTATGTCCATGAAGCCTCACAAATAGTTTGAGTCTTTTATTTTTAAATTTTCAGCTTGAGCAAGAGGAAAATAATAATTTCAGCTTTTGTAATTCTGCACATACCTTCCTGAAACATTCCAGTTCTATCTCAACCACAGAACCCACTGCTTTCCAACTACAGGCGTGTGTTAGCAAAGCCTGGACAAAAGCAGCACTAAAATGAGACCACAACCTTCATTTTTATCTTTGACTCTTGGCACTGAAACATAGGTCTACAGAGATGCCACAAAGCCATTTTGAAAGTAGTTTCCAGAGGACAAAGTTAAAATCTGGGCTCCACTGCCCTTTTTGCTGCAGATAGAGATTGCTAGAGATAGGCTCTGTACTAAAGTGTTTACAAACTGCGGAGGAAGCAGACATGCAATTTGCCTAAATAAGCATGAAAAGATGATGGCAGACTGAGGAGCTGATCCTGTTCTGCTGGTGCTCCATACAGATTAGCACAGAGTATTTTATGCACTGTTATTTGCATAAATATTTTGCCTGCGCTGTGGAGGTAACTCAAAATGAGCAAAGACTACAAAATGTGCTCCTTTCAGTGGAAGAGCATCTCTTGAGGAAATACCAACATTTGTACCGCCAAAGATTACCATTAAAAGAAACTCAAATGAAAAGCCTTCCACACAATTCCTGTACTACAGGTACTGCATTTAGGTCAGAATCTCCTTTTTAGCAAGAGCTAGCTTGTGCAGAAATGGGTCTTTCACCTGTCCCAGAAAGCAAATGTGTATGATATCCATCCAAGTTCTATATCCCATATGTCAGGAAGATGATATTGTGTATCCCTGCATACTGTGGGGGACCATGGTGATGGATCAAGACCTGAAGTACTGCTAAGGAAGCTACCTTGGGAATGGCAGCCAGCAGTCAGAGAGAGGCCAAGCAGTGCTGGCTGAGTCAGCACCTCTGCACAGAGCTGCACTGGGTGTAGGACACCACCAGTGAAATACATGAGGTGAGTGGAGCTGCTCAGAACACTGTAAAATGCACACTGTTATCATGGTCCAAACTCCTCACAGAGTCATGTTTCAGATTTCCATTTTGCCTGATCTGGGCTGAGCTATTCTACTCTAAACCAGACATGTGCACACAAGAAACCTTTAAACAGTTTACTTTTCATTACCAGTAATGAAAAAGAATGTCTAACCCTAAGAATAGCCATGAAACAAGATTGTCTTCCGGCTCAGTTTTTGTTGTAGCTCCATCCTAATTATTGTCTGCCTGCTTGTTGTCCAACTCTATGCAGCACAGAATACATAACTCAAGACATATTTGATGCATGTTTTGAGGATGTTGAAAAATGACGTTCATGTGTATCAAAGTCAGTTTTTAAAGGCAGAATCCTCCACTCTTTTCTGAGAGCTGCTATGGTTCATCAGTTGTCTGTCAGACCTCATGTCACATTCAAATGAATTGACAAAAAACCCATTACAAGATGCAGAAAAGAAAAGCACTTTCTTCCTGCAAACACATTTTGCAAGTATTAAATCCAGACTACACAAAGCAATTTGTCAGCAATAAATTCAATAGAGACACATAATGGTTGTAATAGATTACAGTTGTAGTAAAAGTTATAATAGAATAATAATTTCCTAATTAAGTCATAATTGTATACCACAGTTTTCCTTTTTCACTTTTTGGTGTTAAACAGTAAGCCTATCCATACACATTGCACATCAGTGAAAGAAACCTAATAACTACATACTAAATCATATTTAATGTGAGTAAGCATGAACCAAAGCATCCAGAACAAAGACTTGGCAGTACCACTCAGTAAGAACTCCTTCTGGCCTGCCTCCCTTGGTTTCCTTATCATGAAAATCGGCAGGCTGACCAGGGGTGCAAGAAGGAAGGTGCTGTGTGCCAAACTTTGGAAAGATACAGGGTTGGAACATTGTCTGAGACACACGTCTTGCCTCAGGACCTAGAAATAGCACCAGGTCTACTGGCTGAGATGTAGCCATAAAGACTAAGCATAAGATAACACAGGAAATCAAGAGACCACCAACCCACTCTGTTACAATATTTGATTAGAAGTATTTCTCCATTTTGAGAATGCAAGAGCAGCTTTCTTTTACCAGAAACAAGCCTTTTTCAGCAATCACGTTAGTAGAAAGAAAAAAAAAATCCCATTACTTCACATGGGAGATAAAGAACATTGCAAACCTTACAGCCACAATCTGGGGGAAATTCCCAACAGAGTTCTGCCCATGCAAGGCCTGCAGCCTCAGGCAAGAACTGTTCATCTTGGAGACCACAGGAATCAGGGACTGAAGAGATCTACCAGGCTTGTTGTCAATGACTGTGTCACAACCGGAAACACTGAAAAAAAGAAATCATTTAAATCATATGTCAAAGGCAGCCAATATTTATCCAAAACTTTAAAAAGATCTTCCAGTTAAACAGTTAGAAGGAACCAAGGTATCCACACACCTGTCTCTAAATCAAAGACTCTTAAGTGACTTAAAAGTTGTTGTTGAAAAGTGTACCATAAGTGCCCAAACTGTCAGTAAAAATGTGGTCAGAGGATACTAATACGTTACAAAAGATTAACAAATACATAGTTGATAGCATGGTAAAAATAAGGAGGCTGTTCATAGACAATAAGAAGGAAATCAGTCAAATGTACTTACATGGTAATAAGCTATGATTATATGTAGTAAACAGAACAGTATTGACCTATTCAATAATTTATTAGTCCTTATTGGGCAATGGTTAACTTATACTAATCATTTAATCAATATATTTTTTTATATGAAATATGAATGAAAAAGTGCTAGTGGCAATCCCGTATATGAGAATAACTCAGTTAAAAGGATGACACAAAGATCCAAGGAAGATCTATAAAACAGGCAGTTGAACATAAATCCTGTGATGTAAACTTATGAGTTTCCAATGCACTAATATTTCTCAGCAGGGTCAAAAATTCTTTTCAAAAAGAAGGAAAAAAAAAAAGGGGGGAAAAAGACATTTGGATAAACATATATAAAGAAAAAGTTTGGATAAAACTCAGGAGGTAAACAAAGTAATAGATTACAGGAATGTCTTCCCATGATACAGAAATTAGTTACCAGTTTTCAGTTTAGGAATGTGAGTCCAACAAACTAATTAAAGAAAATATATGACAGAGGAAAGTAAGGTAACAGTGAGGTGGAAAATTGTGCTAAATTATGTGAGCTAGCCAAAACTAAATAAGATTAATAGGATATTTAAAAGGACCTAGCAAACCTAGGGCACTGTGTATTTGAAATTCAACACGGAAAAGGAACATTAACTTTCTCCGAAAGGAAAAAAAAAATGAGCTAATGCCATACGTGTATAAATAGCTACTCCAATTCAGTGAAAAATAAAAGAAAATCTACAACACCGTAACAACATAAGGAAAACAACTTGGACAGCTGTATGAAGATATCTTATTATTGACCACCTGCATACATGAAAACTGAAAACAGGTTCCATTTATGGAATAAAATCAACAATAAAATACTAATTATTTAAATTTATTATCTTTCTTTACTTCTAACACTAACTTCGTTATGATAAACTCCATCTCAAAGAAAACATAACAGATGGAGGAAGGACACAGAAAATTAGTAGTGGTACTGAAAAATTTCCCCAGAAGTAGAAATGAGAAAGTTTAACACTGCACCATTGAGAGAAACACTAAAAAGAGTTAATATAACAGGGAAAAGAATAGGTATAGACAGGAAATTGACAGTGTAGCTATTGGCTCAGTGTAGCTATGGTTCCCTTTTCATTGGACTCGGGGGAAATGCAATCTTCACTCCCTGCTTGTTCACTTACAAGTGGTTGTGTCTATCCTGCAGCAGGCCATAGTGTGTGAAGCTCTGTTTTTTCCTCTTAATTACATATACTTACAAATGTTTGTGGTTCACTGATGAAGTGTATGACTGCTGACAATCTTAAATGTATATTTTTGTCTCTTTATCATAGCAGTTTTGGGGCAATGGTTAATGGACAGGTTTTTTTCACTTATGCTATCTTGTAAAACACCCAAGCGCATTGGGATTGATAGAAAGAACGCAGGTATTATCTGTTAATGTAATTAATTTATTATCTATTTCATAAACGATGTAACTGCTGTTCAGAGTATTTATTGACTATTTTTCAGAATACATTGTCTTTAGTCTTCGATTATTATTCAAAGTAATTCCCAAAGTCATTAAGGTATCCTTATCCACCCAAAGCTTCAGGAATTTCTGAATGAATATGATGCAAGGACCACAAGAGCTGCGTCACAAGAAATGTCTTTTACTTTCAAAGCAAGCATCTATTACTGCGGGCACCGATTCAAGCCTTGCCTTAACAGGCAAGAAATGATGAGTGAGTTAACAGCACAGAATTGCCATGCTGAAAGACAAGGGGAACTGTTCAGTGCAGGTGCAAAGTTCCGGGGGCTTGAGGCACATAAAGTCAATTCTCATAAGTAATCATCTTCTAACACTACTATTATTTCAGGTGCTCGTCACTATTTACATGGAAAACAGTTGTCATTATTTCCTCATCTGGCCACTTAAAAGAACTCTGTAGGATATAGATAATGCTTTTGAAAAATTGCATGGATTATTGAATTAAATCAAATTGATTTCTGTGCTTGAGGGGGCGGGAGGTGAGAAAGAGAACCTTATTGCTGTTACTCAGTAAGTTTATTACAGATTGTTCACAAAACAAAAATTACATACTTTGTTTGTATGTTGTGTGGCAAACTTGAAACCACAAGTGTTTACATGTGCTGCACGCATACACTTTGGGGTTTTAATAGCTGGTTGACAAGAGATTAAAGGCAGAAATATGGCATTTTATTAAAGCAAACATATCAGTATGCCTACCATGATAAAATGATCTAGTTTTCTTCAGACACAAAAGTTTCTGTTGAGTGATACCTTTGAAATTCCTTGAGGGCACCCTATTATTCACTTTCCTCAGCAGAGAGCAGCTGCAAATGGTCTCCAATTTTCAAAGAGTATTGCCTGGTCATTCTTTACTGTCAAAATGAAGAAGAGCATAAAAGTTAAGTCAATAAAGTAATATGAAATGCTTAATATAAAAATTCAAGAATGAATGATTAACCATTAAAAACTTACAGTAGCTATTTCAGCCAGGAAAAAAAATTAACATTTCCCTTGAAACCTATTAACACTCCTTGTAAACAATATTCTTTCTTGAAATATATGACCTTTCCTAATGCTCTCCATACACACAGCATTTTTCTTATATCCACTTTACCTTCACTGATATGCAGCTGAATTCCTCAGGAGAGGCTGTTTAGAGCCCCTTCCTCTGATGCACTGAAAAAATGTATTCTTTTATTGCATTCCCCTTCACAAATACACCTAATCTTCAGCTTTAGATCTTAAAATCCTTCCCTGATCTGAGAGTCACATGACCTGTTGTAGTTGTTGACATGCCACCACCATTCCAGCCACAGTCAAGTGTCGAGCATAAAATCGATCTCACTCATTTGAGCCAGTGATAGCTACATTTATGTACAGTGGATGAAAAAACTCACTTCCCTGCTGTATTTACCAGAACAGTACATTTAAAAATCACACAATTATCTCGATACCTAAGCCTTAATCAAAGACAGGGGGAGTGCTTACTGAACACTGTGTGCACATCCTGCTGCACAGAAGACAGGGAATACAATCCATTTTTTAGGAAAACAGCAACTCTCTCATTTCTGGGTTTGCTTAGCCACCAATTTTTCCCCAAGTGTCGACTGTTTAAGCCAGGTGTTGTGCAGGGGACCACAGGGGGAAAAAAATGATACAGAGGCTGTAAGTATTTGTGCATTCAAGTCTGCCAGATGTGTTGATCTAAAGCTACCAAAAAGACGACTTTAGGAGTACACATAGGGTCAGAATGTGAGACTCTGGAGGCTCCACAGTGACAATGAAAGCCAAAATATGACCTACAATCTTAAGGTGATTTGTAGCTTGCTTGAAGCAATTACTTCTTTAGAAAGAGTTTATGACTAAAATGATTCAAACATACAATGGTGGAATTGGAAAGTGCACAGCAAAATTGAGCACCTTTGCTGTGGAAAGTCATAGTATAAGCCCCCAAATGAAAAAGATGGCAAAGGAAGGGACGGGCAACTACCAGTGCTGGTTTCTACCTTGCTCATAGAACATAGATAACTGTCGTTGTGACTGTGACTTTTCCTTCAGCTTCTTCTTACTGGTATTTATGGGAACAGGTCAATGAACAAATTTTTTGTGCAAGGCAGTCCATCGCAGTGCCCATGACTGCAGCAGATTTCTGAATTTCTACTGGATTTCTGAATTTCTACTGGATTTTGCATGTAGTGTCTGACACAAGAAAACACACTTGCAGATCACTAGTTACTGATCTTCTTTTTGGGAAGAACATTATAGAGAAACGCTGCCTAGAAAAGTCAAGGTAACCACGGTTTGGAAAAATAAATCCAACAGTAACAAATAATACCACCACTAAATCAAAATCCTTCAGTCAGGAGAATACGTTCTAAGAAGCACACATCTCAGCTCAGATAATCTAGTTGACTAATAACAAGGAGATCCACTTGTAGCTGCAGCAACTCTAGAAGGCTGAGGAATATAGATTATCAGGAGTGTGGTCCGTTGTATGTATCATTCCAAAGGATAACTCTATGACTTTTAGACACAGGTGTCTAAATACAGATATAAATACAAATACAGACATAACCAGAAATCTTACTAGGGTATCTGTGAAACTAGAATTCTTGCTTAACTAACTGCTTGTGAAATGGACAGTGAATTTATGTTAAAAAAATAATACATAAACCAGGGATCATAAGTCACACATTAAAATATAGTGTTTGGAAAATCAAACTGAATACAGGCAACCATGGGACTCTGTCTTTAGTGCATGGCCTGAACCCATAACAAAATATTTAATCACAAGTCTAGTTCACACATATCAATAAGCAACTTGAACAAATTAGCTGAAGTGCTGCTCAAGAATGTGAAAATGCATCCACATTCCTCACTGTACAACAAAAGGTGGCCAAAGGAACATCATCTAACACCAGGTGTACAGAAGTCAATGAACTCAAATGAACTCTGCATTAATAAGGTAAAGCAAGGCCAACAGGCAGACTTTGTTTCAGTGTTACAAACCTTTATGCAAATAATTAGCAAATAGGATATTAAGTAGATGTTTCAAGATTGCCATTTAAAAATCAGGAAACCAAAAATATTACCAATGGATATTGCACTTGAAGTCACATTTAAAGTAAGGATCTGCATTGTAACTGGTGAATCCTTTGATCTACTGCTGTAGTGTTACAGCATTTACTCTAATAATCTTGGAAATACATGCTCAATTAGAAATAGTAGGAATCTGATAATAAAAGCCACAAAAGTCTTTTCCACAAAGCTAGGAAAAATTCAGTGGAGTGCTGAATTTAATGAGAGCTTTTTAATCAAAGTAGTCTTAATTCAAAGCAGCAAAAGGACTGGTCAGACAGGCTTACACAAGCCTATGGAAAAGCTTGTATCTCTGCTTAAACTAACATATTTTGACAAGTCCCATTGAAATCTGAAATGCTTAAATTAAAAAAATAAGTTTTAGATTCTACTTTATTCTGACCAGAATCTCAGTTTTCATGGCCTGACATCATTAAAGATTGCTACTCCCTCCAAAGAATGGCTAAGACCACATATTTCAGACACTTATTGATTATCCTGATAAAGTTCTTTATCAATTGGCCATAGTGAGAATCACCATGACTGGATAGGCTAGCCAATAATTTCAGATTTCTTGTTAAAGTAAGAGATTAATCCCACCCTGAAGTAGACATCTAATTAAAGTGGGATTGGATCATATATATAGTAAAATAGCAAGCAGCTCAGACAAATTTATCACCTAAACTTCACAAAATTTAGTAAAACTTTAAAGTGGAAGATCACTGAAACCACTACACTGGTTGACACTTGCAATAGAGGAAGGCCCAAAAGACACAGGATGTGGTAGGGAGGCAAATAGACAAAACACCCTAAGAAAAAGCAAGGCAGATTTAGCAGCAATGTGTGGTATTAATATTATGTATGGTTTCCAAATGGAGTGGAATGAGTCTAAGAAAGTTGTTAATGAAGTCATGTGAAAACTTAAAGGCAAACCAGAGATTATTACTTTTATTCAGAGACACACCTGAATAAAAGTAGATGTGGGTGATGCAGACCTGTACATTCGAGCCCATCATCCAAGGATCCTCTTCCAGACAGTGGGCATCTAGCCATGAAGTAGGAGCACAATTCCAGAAAAACACATCTTCTCATGGTTCTTACTGTAATTTCTTGTCCTTACACAATAAAGTAGAAAAGAAGTGCCCAGTAAACAGTTGTGAATGTTTCCAAATAACTGTGTTCCAAAGTGGTTTTCATATCTTTATCTTCAGGACACACTAAACACCGTCCACATTGAATAAAATGTGGATGTCCATCACCCTCTTCCTGAAAATTTCTTGCTCAGACTTCTGTCTCCCATATGAAATCTGTTGGTCAGACATGAGTACTCACGATCATTTTGTTTGTTTGTTTGTTGTAAAAACACATTCTTTTTTCTAGCTGAAGCTTCAGTGAGTTATAGCTAAAAACTAAATTGCATCCCTTAAACTATACCGTTGGCATTTTGTGCTCATGAATTTCATTCCTACAGGTCATTTACCTTATAAAGGAACATCATAGCAATAAGATGTTTCCTATACTTTTTGATGAAAAATGTTAAAGAACTGCTGTGACATATTTGATATGATTTCTTGTGATAAGCAGCAGAAACATTCTACATTTGAATTGTGTTCCACTGGACTATGTCCATCTGTGAGAACAACAGAACTAGTTCTACTGTTATCTATATCAAAATGGAGCTGCCACAGAATACTTCAGAGCCTTTATTATTATTAGGTGTTTACTACAGCCAAAATATACTCCCCGGTGCATTCTATATATATATTTATTGTCATTTGGCAGATGGCCACTACCAAGGATGGTAAGAGCATGAGTAGTCTGGGCATGTTTAGGCATTCTATTCTCTTATTTTGATGACACACCTTTACATTGTTTTGCCACATAGTGATGTACCATTTGATATAGTTCAAAAAGCCCCAAATTTTGGAGCACTATATAAACTTTTCTCATTTTTAAGCTGATCATCTCATGTTTTTGGAGGATATGAGCTGACACGTGAATTCAGAATTTGTAGCATTGGCAGGGATATTACACTGCAGTAGACACTACATACACCTAGGCAGCCCTGAATAACTAATAGAAGTCCACGTAAGAAGTTTTTAGGACCCTAAGGAAATTATCCTGAAACATCGTTGTAGTTGAGAAAGTACAGTTCAGCTCTGATGATTGTCATTTTAGCTTGTCTTCTTCTGTGTACTAATTTAGGATTTATATTATTTGCCTCTGCAGTGAATCACAGGGACCAATTCAGGAAAAACATTATTCCATTCAATGGAATATCATTGTTCTAAAATACATTTTAGATAAGAAGCAAATCTCTAAGACACAGGATATACCACATACTGAATCACACTAACCTTAAACACAGTCTGTTGCATTCCATTTATATTATACCTCCTCACCACAGCAGCAGCACTCCTAATGGAAGAGATTATCTACAAAATGAAACAATCTCAGGAAGAAGAACAATCCTACATCATGTTCTTCTGCTTTAAGCTTCCTTCCATCAGCCTCGTAATGCATAGAAGAAACTGCTTCTTTTCCATGAATATTCAGTTCACAGCCTTTTGTAGAAAATCATCCAGACCAGTCCTGATAGAGGGTGACATCTTGATCATGCATTGACACATTACATCTCATCCCATCGTCTCAAATCATAAGTGGCTGCATTCCACAGTCTCTGAATTCTTTCAAGACAGCTCAGCAATCTACGAGTGAAAGGTTGGATAAATTATTACAGGAGACTTCTCAGCATGGCTGTTCTAAATCAAATGCTGTCAAATAATTTTTAACTTTCTTTGATCTGCACTCAATCTCTGTGTTCTTTGCTGACCTATAGCACAGACTCTCCTTGACTTCCTCTCCTTTCTTTTTCAGTTTCTCTGGTCATAAACTTTTATTTTCCCTTTTTTATCATGTACATTTAAGAATATAAAAAAAAAATAAAAAAACCTAGATCCAATGGCTTGGTGACTTTTATTTTATAGTTGCTTGAAAAAATCCCCACCAACCTGGTAAGTGTGGTAGGAACCTAAAAAAGAAATGAGAAAAAGACAGGAAGTTAAATAATCTTGCAAGAAGCAAAAATATGATGTTTTGGGCTGAGAAAGTATTCTCCCTAAGGTGTTTTATGGTTATAAGAGACACATCACACAAACTCTGTATCTGATGGCTCCTACAATATATTTTATAGGAGTAATGACTATAACTTGAAAAGCTGAGCAGAGGAGACTTGAGCAGCAAAAGACAAAAAAGAAATAGAAATATTAATGGAGATAAATAAACAAGAGTGAAAGAGTACAGCACAGAGAAAGAGAAAAGGAAAAGGAAGTTACATCGATTAAGAAATGGCATAGCAAAAATAAACAAATGAATCCACAGTAAATGCTGACAGTATTAATTGTGATTGCTTACTGGAAAAGTGCCTAGGGACTCCAGTGCAGGGTCTCATTGCATTACATACTGCATTGCATTGTATGAACAAACACCAGATATGGAATACATTTAACTATCCTGACAGTGTATAACAGGTTAATATGTGGACAAGTAGAAATACAGAGAGAGAACACAAGGTAGCAGGGAAGAAAGACTTGTTTGTGGGCCATGACAGCATCAGCCTGAAACGTCACACTCTTCTGTTTACTTTGAGGAGAAATATAATGTCTAGTCCACATGCCCTGAACAGACTACTATAGGCAGCTTTGCACACTTTATACCTGATCAGTTTAGCGTGCAGCCTGAGATCTGGATAAAGCACATGTACCTTCCCTTATTGGTTCCTAAACACACTTCTGTAACATGTTGTTTTCAACTGCCTCATCTGTAGTAGCAAAGTGAAGTCATTGCTATGCAATAGACACTCTGATATGGTTTTCCCTTGAGTGACCAAAGCTATGACAATTTATTGGTTTGGGATGTGTCCTCTCATTTCTCCAATTCTAAGAATAGTAAAATACAAAATATTAGAGCTAGATCAGTCCTCTGTTTTGTACTACAGCAGGTTGAAAATACAAGGGAGAATTTGTCTAACCTTCTTAGAAATCTCCACTGGCAAAGACTCCTGTCTTGGTTTAACCCCAGCCAGCAACTAAGCACCACACAACTGCTTGCTCGCTCCTCCTCAGTGGGATGGGGGAAAGAACCGGAAAAGTGAGAAAACTCTTGTGTTGAGATAGTTTAATAGGTAGCGCAAAAGCCGCACGTGCAAGCAAACTAAACCAAGAAACTCATTCACTACTTCCCATCAGCAGGCAGGTGTTCAGCCATCTCCAGGAAAGTAGGGCTCCATCACATGTAACGGTTACTTAGGAAGACAAATGTCTTAACTCCAAACGTCCCCCTTCCCTTCTTCTTCCTCCAGCTTTATATGCTGAGCATGACATTGTATGGTATGGAATATCCCTTTGGTCAATTGGGGTGAGCTGTCCCAGCTGTATCTCCACCCAACTTCTTTTGCACTCCCAGCCTACTCTCTGACGCGGCGGAGCGACAAGCAAAAAAGGCCTTGACTCTGTGTAATCACTGTTCAGTAATAACTAAAACATCTCTGTATTTTCAACATTGTTTTCAGCACAAATCCAAAACGTAGCCCCATATTAGCCACTTTGAAGAAAATTAACTCTATCCCAGCCAAAACCAGTTGTGGTAGTGCAACTACCCTCCATTTCCCCCCTTTAGACAACTCAGTACTTGGCCTAATTTCCTCCCCACCCGAGCCACATACTAATACAATGGACCAGAACATAACATAAATGTCCAACATGAAAGAGAGGAAAGGTGGAGAGGAACAGACCAGAACACAATAGTGTGCCTGGTCCCCATGGTTTCTACCATTTGAAGGTAATAACTAACTGATCACTCCTGACAACATATGGATCGCAGCCATAGAGCAGGGGATACCAGGTCCCCAAGATCCAGTAAGTTCCAGACTTGCATAACCAGTGGAAAGTACCAGAATATTCCATTGTCTCAGCTGAGCCAGAGTGGAAAAGTACCTCATGAAAGTCAATTATCTCAGATCCTATAAGTAGCAATTCTAGTATAGACCCTTTGAGCCCTTCTGTTTGCAGCGGGCTGTGGCCAGTATCTCCCCTGAGTCAGACACCACTCAGGCTGATACCTGAAGGACTAGAAAACCAGTGAGAGACAATCCCTCTCGAGCCTCAACTACTGCCTGTTGAGGAACACCACACAGAATGCACTGTAAGTATTCACCCTAAACTCAGGAAAGGGAAATATTGACTAGCTAATATTTACTAGCTAACCTCTTTTCCATCCACGTCTCCATCTACATGTTTGCGATATACACATTAGCTTTACGGACATGGATATTTTTCCATTTGTGCGTGCACACGTAGGAGGTACAAGCAGTACCTGTTAGCTCATTAGAGTCACCCACTATTAAGAAATTCCTTATTCCAGTAATCAGAGAACTGTGTGTGGGTGTGTGCGCACAGGCTTATATGCTTTACTTACGTGTATACGTATTGATTTGAGATCTATGCTTTTGCCTATATGTATTGATTTGGAATACCTTACAGTAAGTCAGTGTGAATTTTGCCATATTTGAATCTGTAATTAAGCCACTGTTCAATCATTTTGTTAAATTACTTTGTAAACCTCTAAACTGGCTAGCCATTAAGTGTTGCTAAAATTCAACCTCCCGATCTACCTTAAATCCCTAATAAATTTTGAATCATTGTTAAATCATAACCGTGTCAAATATTTCCATCCACGATACCAGTACAAGTCCATAACCTGCTTTTCCAGTGATTAACTTAGTTACAGCTAGAAAGTTCCTCCTAATGTCAGTCACTTTTGTTGATAATTAAGCAAACTGCTTCCTGGCATGACTTTCCTGAATCTGCAGATAAGCCCTTGATACATGAGAAAACTGCTTTATGCCTTTGCAAAATTCTTTCTTCTGGAAGACTAGAGAAACACAATTTTTTTCAGGTTTTCCTTGGTGAGCCGTGCATCATGAACCTTTTCTATTTCTGAACGCTCTTCAGTCTGTCCATATTTATTCCTAAAATGTAATTCCCAGAATTGGAGAAAAGCCACTCAAACTGAATGACAAAAGCAATACAGGTGTCTGATTTTATATTCAAAAATATTAATGTAAAATGTATTATAGAAGTGTACACTTGATCCTGAACACAGACACGAACCATCCCTAGTAAATTGCCAAACCCACTACAGAGCTTCCTCAACAACTGTTCACCCTGCTATTGAAATCATGTCCCAGACTCTCATTGCTTACTGTTCTTGATACCAGTTTAACTCTACTGTGAATCACAGAATTGCAGAATGATATGGGGTTGGAAGGGACCTCTGGAGATCATCTAGTCCAATCCCCCTGCTAAAGCAGGCAGGTTGCACACGAACATGTCCAGGTGGGTTTTGAATGTCTCCAGAGACAGAGACTCCACCACCTCTCTAGCCAACCTGTTCCAGTGTTCTGCCACCCTCAAAGTAAAGAAGTTCCTCCTCATGTTTAGATGGAGCTTCCTATGTTCAAGTTTGTGCTGTTTCCTCTTGTCCCAAAGAAGTTACAGATGATTTGCACAAGGGGCAGAGAAGGCAACCCTAATTCCTTTTTAAAAACAATCATACGTGAGAACCACAAGGAAGGGGGAATACCTGCTATTTTACATTAAAGAAGGTAGCCAAATTCAGACACACACAAATAGCTCAACTGAAAATTTACTAAAAAGAAAATGGACAGAATTTGGCAGTTGGACTGTTTTCACCTGTCAGTGTGTAACAGAGTCTCAGACAGATCTGGACTGAAAGTATTTTCATAGTCCAGCCTTATTTCCTTTCACAGCTTTCATTCTTTCCCACCTGCCCTAGGAGAGAAAGTTACAGCTACTGTTAAAGCAATGAAGAGACTATTGTTCAGCTTTGCACTGTTTAAACCTGAGCAGTTTAATGTGCAGCTACTGGAGTTCATATTTTGTTTTCCATATTTCTCCTCTTATGCATTCAAATTCAAATTGACAAATGCCTTTGTATATAATTTTAAACCCTCCCCATCTCTAATGCATCAGTATCTTGTTACATTGCCTTTGATTTCATTGTTTGCAATGCTACTATCAGCAGCATGGAATTGCCAAGGCACTAAGCAGCCCAATTTTTCTTTAATTTCTCAGAAAATTGACAGCTTTATGAACTGTCTCTTTACCTATGCCCCATAAACATGTCAGGCTGTGGAAAACCATTCTAATTAAATCCCAGGGGATTGCAATGGAAGATTATAGCTTCTTGGCAGGTTATTAAAAAACAGTTGTTCATATATACACAAATATCTGTACTAGAACCTAGCATTTGACAGAATAGCTAAGGAATTAACCCCACTGGCAACTCAAAAATAACATTCACCAAAACAAAAACAAAAACAAAAACTGAACCAAAAAGAAGCCAAGGAAAGATAACTAAGCTAATTAAAATAGGGGTGTGGGGGCTGTGGGTGGGCAGGGGCAAGTGGGGGAGGTTTTCTTGCATTTGATTTCATTCCAAAAGTTGGTAATTCAAACTCTCATCTGGAATTACGACCTTTCATTCTTGATTACCAGCACCTGATATAAAAGAAGGTAGAAAAACACTTGTAAGGTCAATATACATGGCCCTGCTAAACACATAGCCTTGAAAAAAATTCATTAGAGTTGATAGATAATGCAAGTCATTCAATTCAGCATAATATTCCTTCTGTCTGCTTCTGATCATTCAAGAGAACACATAAGAACTTCTGATAGCAAAACCTTTGTTAGAAATCAGTGTGCATCCTCCCCAACAGCTTCCCCAAATAACCTTGCCTTTGAGAGTAACACTTGTTGCCCCTGCTCTTCCACCTGAAAGAAGTTGTTCAACCTCTCATCTCAGCAACAGCTATTCAGGATTTAGACACTGGAGAATTTCTGAGAGGCTGTTTAGCAGTTTGATTTTGTAACCTGTGTCTGATGTTTCACAAGTGAACGGTTTGTACTGTGAAAGCAACTTCCAAAGATGCTATTTTGTTCAGAGTGCCTCCTGTACTGCAGTTATGACAGACAACTTTTGTCTCTCTCCTAGGATCTGACATCTTCAAGGACAGCAGCCTTGTTACCTGAGAGGAGGAGGGAAATGGAAGAACTCAGATGCTAACACACCAAAGATAGCTATGAGAAAAGTCCAAGAAACAACACTATATATTTTTCTTAACAAGTACAGTATCCCTGAGCCAGATTTACAACTAACTGGACTTCCAAAGAGTGCGACATTTTAGTATTTATTTCTTGAAAAATCTTCTGGCATCTCCAAATATAAGCTGTCATGTAAATGTTTAGTACATCACTACTTAGATTTGCTGGTGTTCCCCATTTATGTGAATAGAATTTCTGTAAACATAATGTAAGATAAATATCCAAGACTTAAAATCAGTGACACAAAAAGATGCACTGATTTCATGGTCTCTGAGATGACAAGGAATCACACTTCCAGGACTCCATGAAGTTTTTCTCTGAAGAAAACTAGCACTAGTTGTTCTTTATGTAAAAGGAGCTTTAAAAGAAATACCAGCTACCTTGGAAATACATGCGAAATGCTAAACAGCTGTATATCAATGTGAAGGCAAGACCAATAATGAACAAATGAACACAGAGGTACCTGAGTATAGCACTGGATTGACTCAAGCCACCAAGTTCAGAACTAAAGTTATATACCTAATATAATATTTTCCTGTGCACAGACATACTAAAAATTACCTTTAAGTGTCAGTTACCTAAAAATCACATTGATACCAAAGAGAGTTTAAAGAATCCAGTAAAGATAAGAATTAAAAGTTACATTTTTGAAGTACAGATCTGACAGCTGATTTTTTCCCCTGCCAATTACTCAATTTATTTGATCATATAAAATATAACATATTTACTACTAAAAATGATTAACAGTTTTTTAAAAAAATACATGAAAACTTCTTCAATGTTTACACAGTACATTAAAGCTCTAGTGTGACTAGTAGGCATATTACTGCCTTGCATGACATCAAAGGTTGATTGTCCTGCCTCTACATGGAAATACATTAAGCAATAGTGACAAGTAGAATAAACACTGGAATTTGAGTTCTGAAAAAGTTTTTTGGATTGGTGAATTTATTTTCTAAATCACTTAACAGCTTTCAATGAAGTGCCAGTCTTCATATTACTGGTTTAATTCAAAAATTTATTTCTTTCTCTTATTGCAAGAATATAAAAGAGCATTTATTTTACTGTGAGTAAAGAGACCTTCAACATGGTTACAGCTGCAGTAAAATGGTAAAAGTCTAAAGCTAAAGAAGAAATCCACATGTGGGCAGGTGTTAGAAGAAGATTATGGTTATATTGAGTCACACAGTGGGGAAGTCACTGGATGGAAACCCAAGGGAGGAAGTACCACTTACAAAGGTAAGTCCCCACATTTCCCTATCTGAAACAATGCCAGAATCAGACACCTGAACATCCTCTATGCCAGTGCAGCACCTCAGGTCATCCTCTGAACAACCCAGCTACCAATTCCCTGTTTAGAATAGGATGTTACTTGGTGAGCACCTAATTTATATCTTCACATACTATCACAAGAGACATACCACAGTCTTCTCAGTTAAAAAAATACAGGAAAGAGTAAAAAAATAAATTCAATATTACACACTACTCCTGTTATTTTATATTTACAAATTGGAAAGCAGTAGAATATTTGACTTTAGAGTCACTGCACGTAACAACTGAAACTTAAATAAGGCACTGATTGAATCTACTGCAGGATCCCTTCTTTGTCAGGGGAGAAAATGAATTGTCTTCAAAAATAATGAAGCCACTAAGATCCAAGTTCTATAAAAACACTTATCTTTCTCCAAAACTCAGTGTTAGCTGAGACAAATCTGGCTTCTCTGCTTTCTAACAGGCTTTGTTTACTGGGGGATCAGGGGGAGGGAATGAAGAGAAGGTCTTTTGATTTATGTTCCTGCAATCACAGGATGGCGGAAAAAAAGTTTTCAACCACAATCCCCAGTCTTCAGAATGAATCATTGGCTGGTCGTACTTGAGTGGTTGTGGAGACTGACTTACCACAGCCTAAAAGAAAATTAGTTTTCAGAAAAATGTTTACCAAAAATGCATGTTTAAGTCATTCTTCCGGCTCTCCACCATTCTAGATGAAAGAAAACAAAAATATATCTCTCTATGGGAAAGACATAAGAAGGCAACAGAGTGGTATGAAACCTTGAGTAGCATACTCAGCTCATCACTATTGTGAAAAAATAAAGACTTCTTGCATAATAAGATGTACCCACATCACCTGGTTGGTAGTGTTCCTCTCACAAGAATATTGACAAGACAAGAAGGTAGAATTTAAGGAGAAAAGGTGTTTGAAGCACAGGAATGATCCTTAGTTTTACCAAAGATGAATGGAGAAACTAACAGATACATAATGAGAATGAATTTAGACTTCCTTTGGCAGTAACGTGTCCAGCATTTACAATTAATACTACTATTAATTAATAATTATGATTTGTTTAATCCTTCCTAAGATCAATGGTGACTGAACTTCTCTAAGCTGAACGAAGAAGGCTAAGGAAGTTAAGCTAGCCTTTGCCAGGGGCTGGGAACATGAAAAGTTCTTTCCCCCTTTAGTATTCATTTATACAAGTCAAATTCTGATCCCATTTATAATAACTAAATCTAGAATGACTCCCTTGCAGTCACTGGAGTGAGTTCAGATTTACTGCAGACTCTGTAAATAAGATCAGAATCTAGCCCATACACATTTAATTATCTTGTCTAACAGATTATACCCCTTGATGAAAGGAAAAAAACAACCCCCAAACTACCTCAGACTTGGGAATGGGCAATAAAAAAGGTGGCACTGAGCAGCTTCTGTGCCAGCTGCAAGGTCCCCAGGAAAGGGAGGTAAGTACAACCTGAGGAACAAACCTATTTCTTTATGTTTTTCTGGAGATCTTGAATTCTGTCAAAAGTATATTCACCTCTGATAAATCGTAAATATACTGTAGACTTGCTCCATTTCCTAGGTGTGTTGCTGATTGTTAGTAATTTACACTCAAGATATAGCAACGATTTGCCATTGGCTTGGGGGAAATTGTTTTGCTGCCTATGATTTATAGCTATGATTTGCCTAAGAGTTTTATGAGGCAGTTTTTCCTGAATATGCCCTCAGTGAAAGGCCCCCAAACAGGCAGCTCAGAGACCCTCAGACACTGTCTTATTTCTCCTTCACCCAAATAACATGAGACTGTTCACATTTTGTATAACTTTCACTCTTCTTCTTCTTGCTCAAAAAAAAAATATAATAAAATCATACTATGAAGCACAGCAATATTGACACTATTGACTGATTGCTATGTGTTCATGTATATGGTGATACACGGGTAAATGACCCTGTTATCAGCTATTACTACTGCTATTAGCACATGCACACCTGGGCATGATATACCACAGCATTCTCAGTGACAGTGTCATAAAAGTCAATAGAGGTAAAGTATAATCCACTATGATATGAGTAAGAATCTCTAACTTGTTACACCTGCATCTCAAGAGATGGCACCTAACCTTTACAAAGTAGGAAGGTCTGATGTTGGGCAAAACATGCCAAAATTTCATTTCTGAATACTTGAAGCAATTGTTAAGGAGGGACCATTTACCTTTCTGAAAATATGCCCAAGATGAGGTTGTGCAGCCTGTGACTGCTGAGTACCTGACTGGGAAATATCATGGCTCACCAGCCGTGCTTTGAACCTAACTCATTGCCCCTCTTAGCATATGTCCATTTTCTATAAACTACTCCCCTCTTCTTTTTTTTTTTTCCCCTTGGCAGTCATTTTCTCTAACAGTTATAATTCATTTTTGAGAACATATGTGACCAGAAAATTATCTGGATATTCACAGATGTTCTATATATTATTTATTTAGCAGATATCCTTATGCTATTGATTACTTTTTATTGCTATTACATTAGAACTTGTGTAGTAATGGGATCCCATTATTGTGCTGGAACTTGGAAAACACAGAGCAGTATAATTTATATCCTACATAGTTTAGATGTAGTTGCATGCTAAACTTCCCAAAGTCAGTGCCAGAACTGCAGCAACCAATCTGGCAGTTGCTTATTCAGACTGAACGCTTAAGTGAATTTAGAGGTTACAAGTAATTTGTTCCAAAATAATTTGTCCAGATCCCTGTTATGTACATATGTTCACAAAACGTTCCGTGACTAGTGACACTCATTGGCTCATTAAAATCACTTTCAGTGACCCTGATAATCAGGTTATAAAAGCCAGGTGATTTACAAGTGTGCCACACTGGACTGCCAAAACCTAAAGCACTTAAAATCAGCACTGTAAGCAAGAGGACCACTACAATGAATGATTCACGTGTTTTACTATTACATTAGCTAGATACATACATCAACCAGGTTGCCAGAAAGTGTCATGCATGTTTTCCAGCAGAAAATGAGGAACAGTGATGAGTCATAAGGATATTATCTATTAAGCAGTATCATAAGTATGTGTTGGGCATCCTACTTTTCTCAGCCCTACCATTCTGCTTTGTAACCTGAGGTGCATCATTTCACCTCCCAACTTCACTGTTTGATCTGTGTCAGCCTCACCTACTCAGATAACAAGCTGTCTGGGCAGGATCTATCCCTTTCCATCTGTATCCAGAGAAAAGCTACATGCTCAGTTGACGCCCACACATTTGGCATTGCAAATGGGTAATAAACTGTAAGTCATGATTGATCTTCCACTGAAATCTCTGGTAAACCTCTTGATTGCTCCAGAGGGTTTTGGATGAGGTCCATCCTCACTGCTCTTCTTGAGAATCTGACAGAAAACCTGCTCAGAGAGAAAACCAGTACGTGAGCCAAACACAAAAGGGGAACATCTGTCCCCACACAACTCTCCTCTGCACTTGAGCATCCATCTTCTACTATAAATTCTACAGTCCAACTTTTCTGCCATTATTTTCAGGAAATACATAATTTAAAAGAAGGAGAATGTGTAAGACAAAGAAAAATTACCAAATGCATTTGTTCTATGACCAAACATGCAAGTCTTAATCACCGGAGCAAAATCCTCTCTTCTCTTCCAAATCCAGCCTGGGCAACGCTAAATGTACCAGAGCAGACCCTCCAGACCCACTTTGTCTTGTCTTGCAGACACAGAGGCAGCAGCATGGACCTGAAACACCCAGCAGATAAGGAAGTGTTTGCCTATTCAAATATCCTGTACTGCCTAAACAGCCATTCCCCACATCCTGAGAAGAGAAGTTCACAAGCTGGACTACGCACCACGGTGCATGAACTACTCAACACCTCCTCAGAGTTTTGCTTTAGTTTCTGCTTGAAGTTCAGACTTCACATTTAAACAGAAGGAATGTCGATTTATATATTAAACACACATTTCCACAACCTCAACATTACGCAGTCTTTGATCTCACACTGTTTACTTGGGCTTTTAAATATAAAAACTTTACAGGCTGCAAATATCAACTCTTGTCTTATTCCTGAAGTAACACAGGCTTTTGAACTGTGGCTAAAGCACATCTTCCCACATTGATCCTGATTATTTAGTCTATAAATAAAAGGTTTGCACTTGGCTTTTGAAGTGTAAGCCTATGGTTTAAAAATTATCTGAGCTCAGTAGCTTAACATCATCAGCCTAATGGTTGGCAGACCTGTGAAGGAGTACGGTGTTCAAATGCGCACTGGACACTCGTTGCTATGCTGTAAAATAACTTTTATTTTATTTGCTTACTGCCATAAAGTCTAAGGTAAGTTAGATATCTAACGTTTATCATTAAAGTAACTTGTACAGTGGAAAAATAACCAACTGTCTCCACACAAAAACCAGGGGAAAATAGGAAGACGGGACCTTCTGCAGTGACATCCCAGAGCTGAACAAGGGCCACGGCTCAAGTTCACATTGCAAATACTGACTTTCCCCAGCTTTGGCAAGGTACACAACTGCAAGTTGCTGCACTTGCTCATCTGAGGAAATGGAAGGACTGTGGTTGGCAGACTAACGAAAAAGCTAACTAATCTAAAGGATTAGATTCAAAAGAATCAAAGCATGTTAGGTTTAGGAATACCTGTGAACAGCAATACGGCGGATGAATGCAAGAGAAGGTGGAATTTATGCTGACACTTCAGACAGGTTCAGAAATTTGGCTTCTTATATATGTGTGTCATTCACTTGAGTGAGTCTTATTTACATTAGTTGTTTAAGGAATTACCCTTTTCCTTAGAGGAAATACTACATTATGAGAGAGTAAGAAGTGTTCTTCATTATGCCACCTTCACAAAAATACACTCCCAATTATATCTTAATATTTTTTTCTAAAAATAGTTGCATAAATAGCAGTTTGAGAAATTAAGTGTAAATGAAGAGCTGTTGGGTCCATCAAGAAATAAGTGCCATATACCTGGGTTCATCTACATGCCTATAACCACAAATAAAACAGAGACGAAAGTATGTTCCAGTAAAAATTGATGCTATCAGTTCTGCATATCAATTATATATATATATTTAAATAATTTATAATCAGTGGTAAACCACAAGCCACCTCCAGCTACCATCCATAAAGTATAGTTTTCTACACTAGGTATGCAACGAATTCATTTTGAAGCATGTCTGAACTTTTTTGTCATGAGCATCAGACTGAATGCCTGTAATAAAAATGACAGCTAAATAAGAATAAATGGTTTAACGTTAGCAAGAAATAGAGCTTTGCTGTTTCACCTTTGATGACAGAATCACAAGTTTAGTTCTCCCCTGAAGTTAAATGCAATGTTCTCCCGCATCAAACCTTTAGCACCTCTTTTTTCCAGGACTGCAGCAGCCCAAATGTAATTTGAGCGAATTCACGAAACGCACTTTGTAAACAGATATTTATTGCCTGCAAGATAAATAGTCAAAATACATCAGATTTATTGATGTACTGGGAATATGTTATTATGGCAGTTTAGAATGGAACTGTGAGCAAAATCACTGCAGAAACTGACTGTGGATCAGTCTGTGCATAGAGTGAAAAAAGCAACAATACAAAAAAATATAAAGGGATTATAACTAAGCATTTGGTATAACATAACTGAATCAAATGCACTGCAGTTCTTGTAGCAAACATATTCAACAGGAACATGTACACCAGGTACTTACAATCTACTAAAAAAAAAAAAAAAAAAAAGGTATTTTAACCTAAAGGGGCATCGTCTGTGAGTGCAAAGTGCCTCTGAGGAGTAACTTTCTCCAGCCAGGTCTTTAAAAATAAAAAAAAAAAAAAAAAAAAAGGTATTTTACACTTAAGGGAGAAAAACAGACTTTAGCAAAGAGGAGGGGATTAGTCTATTCTACTCATGCACTTCGGCAGCGTAAGATATTTACATTTCAGCAAGTGAGATTTAGACAACTTTTAGTTTAGAAAACTTTCTAACAGTAGGAGCAGTTGAGCCTTAAAACAGATTGCCTAGAGAGACTGTGGAATCTCCAAGTGGATGTTTTAATTGAGAAATTAGACAAATATCTGTCAAGAATACAGGTAAAGTTGATTGTACTTCTTGATATTTCTTCTCAGCCTTATTTTCCATTATTCTATGAAACATCCATGAACTGCTTTTTAAAATTACCATTATAATTGTATTTTACATTTAAAAATGTCATATGAAAACTTCAATGCTGTAGAATGAAAACAATTTGGATTTCACTAATTTACTTCTATACATTTTTAAATGTCTCTAAACCCAGGCAATTCAGAAGTCTAGAAGTGGTCATCTTATTGATCACACTACGTAACCCTCACGTGCAGAAGCCTTTAATCTGCAAGTTGCAGAACAGGTAACTTATGGTATCCTAATAACACAGAGCTGATACAAAGACCAAATATTTTTAATATTAAGAGGTTCAGACAGTGACTGCTTCTCAGGAAATATCTTTCATAGTGCCTTCAGATATGGTATCATCTTATATATATCACTCCAGAACATTGATAAATTTGACTATATGCATCTTTTAGTGACCTGATTAGTTACAACTGCCAAAATCCAGAATAACTCCACTGACAGGAGTCAAAACACTATAGCAGAAGAGAATCTAATACACTAGTTTTAGTTGGAATATTGGTTAGCACAAAGATTACAACTACACAGTAACATTTTCCTTTCAGAAAGCATGGAGGAATGACATAACACCGAAATAGGGAAAAGGCACATGGAAAAGAAGATTCTCAAAAGCTGAATGGAAACGCACAAGAGAACATCACACAGAACAACAAATCCCCCCTGCAATGCTAGCAGTGTCACAGCTCTCTTGTTGGGCACGGACAGAAGCATACATTGACACTAAACTGTTGAAACTAAAAATGTTTCAACATTTTTTAAGCCTGTCAGCCAGCCTCCAAATTGTAACAGTTTTGAGTTTACTGGAAGTTTGATCTTGTCACTGATACAAGATTTTAGAAGCGCATGTGAGTTCTACAGCATGCATATAGATATATCTCTCTGCATTATACATACATGCAGAAAGCACTATAACAGCACTGTAGAAACTTTTATTGACCTCCCTCTCCTCACTTTCAGTACTCCTAACAGCAGGAATCTTGTCCTCTTTCTGACCTGTCCAGTCCATGTAAACGCTTGCCTCAGATTTGATGCTGATTTTTTTGATTCTTCCAATCTGCCATGCTGCGTTCAGCACATAAGTACGCACTTACTCATTCATTAGTCTACTATTTTATTTTTAAAATATGCTTTATATGTTGATCCATGTGAGGTAATGTCCTTCAGAATGTTATGTTCATTTCAAACTAGATGTGTCCTCATTACTCCCAGGTTGCAAAGACCTCTTGTTTTAACAAGCGCCTGATAAACATTTATCTAAGTCCCGTAGGAGTTTATTGCAGTGCAGTTAGGTTATCTGTGCTTTTGAAAATGCCCAAGGTTTGTCAATAACTATTTATAATATTCTGTAACCTATTTTAATTTTTTTCCCAGGTTTCTGGAAGCACGGTGTCTCCTTTTGTAAATTTGATAGGGATTAGGTACATTTTGTATCTGATGGAACATCAACTATAATACCAACGCTTAACAAACAATATTTAACTGTTATATTCAACCCCCGTCATGTGGGGCCAACAGATACTCCCTGGAAGATCGTCGCACCTTACAGGAGCCTGACAGAACCAGACTGAATTTGAACTGGCTGGCATCATTATCATGATGGCTGTTCCTACCCTCCTCATCCCTAAGCTATATATTTTCTTACAAATTATGCATTTATTTGTAATTTTTACATGACAGTAGGAGTTGGAAAACTCTTATGTTACATTTTGTAAGTATGGTCTACCCATAGCTGAAATTCTTGTTGGAGAGTCAAATTAGGACAAACAAGCCTGGATTGCTGTTTACTGCATCAAATTAGGACAAACAAGCCTGGATTGCTGTCTCCCCCAACAGGGAGACATGAGTGCGATACACACAGTCTGACTTTAGACAGCACAGTTAGTCAGGTGTGCCTGTTGTCAGCAGAGAGAGATCATTCCTTCCACAGGACCATAAAGCAGGATCCTGCCCAAGGTGCTCTGAACCGTCCTCTAAGGTAATGTATCATTTTCTACCAACTAGAGAGGAACCCAGGGGTAAGTAGCTAACAGTGTACTGCCTCAGTATACTCCACAATGCGTTTAATTTTCAGTCAGGTTAGAGATTAAAAGCTATCCACAGCCATGGCTTCCTAGAAGACTTCTGCTGCTGCTGCTGCCTGACCCTGAAAATCATTTCCACTCCTGTAACACCTGACATGTGTGCAGACTCCCCAGGACAGCTGAAGCTCAGACTATCAGTGTGCAAGCAAAGTGTTTGTTTTGAATTAGAGAAAAACTTCCTTGAGTCATTCCTCATAAACCAAACAGATGACATTAAAGGAAACAATGAATAATCTGCTTTGGTTTAAAAAGGGTAATGAACAAGTGCCAAATAGATTTTCACTGATATTGCAATCTGATTTGAAACAGGCTGGCTGTACTCTGGTCTACAGTGGTAGACTGCTGCTCGCTGCTGTAAACTTAAATTGTGGACCATCCCCTAATACCTGGAAGCTGCCCTTCATGGGAAAATATCTATGCCAGTATGAACTGCTTTAATGAGAAGCAATTCAGAGTGGCTTGTATGCATGGGGGTGCTTTACACATCCTCCTCCAAAGCTTTCTACAGCTAGGGACTTCTGACCTGCCCTGTAAGGTGATCATCATGCTTAAGGAAGCTCCACAATCCTTCAGTAGTGCCTTAGCCAACAGTCCTTCCTGTACACCTGGTAGGTGCTCTTCACCCGAGAGTGAAAGATGATTTACATCATCCAGCTTCTCACACCCAGCCAGACAAGCTCTCTGAGTCAAACACCTCTCATCTCAGAGTTGAAACTTGGAGATTCAGAGCAGCAGCACAACTTCTGAGTAGTTGAACCAAAAATCAGGTGGTGTAAGGATCCCCCTACAGTGTTCTGCAGTTTAGATGATCCAACCCATGAGAAAGCAGGAGAATTTATAAAGGATTTTTTGACAGAGTTTTTATTTTAGTTTAAAATGATCAAACAGAAGCAGAAGTCAGCAAACCATCTGGGGTAAAACAAGAATCTTCCCAAATAGCCCATCCAACTTGAAACAGACACCATAAATGTTTTTTTAAAGACTCAAAACTCCCTTTTTCTTTAAAGATAAAGATATCAGTAAAGATGGAACTGAGTAAAAGTTGGGATGTAGCCACATTGTACTAACAAAGGGAAGGAAAAAAAAAAAAAAAAAAAAAAGGGGAGACTAAACCCATGGACACATCTACCACTGAAGTCCTGACCTGGCTAGCTTGTCCCCTGTGCCATAGTGACTGCCCACATTCCAAGACAGGAAAAATCCACCTGTGCCTAAAGAGTCCCTTCATAGACATGATTTTGAAGATGGACCTTTTAATTTAAGGAAAGTAGAAACAGAACTCTAATATATACTCATAGTTTCTCTCTTCACAGTATCCCTTTAAGACCCTTTCTTTTGTTACAACACCATACACCTTGATGTGGGACCAGAACAGGAAGCTGAAATGCCAAATGACTGAAAAAAACCTATGCTTGTGGTACTCCTGACCACACCAAATGCAAAGAGTACAAAGACCTCATTCTCTCAAGCCTCCCAAACCCTTTTCCACCCCAAAGGGCTATAGAAAAGCCTCAGATAAACATCCAGATCTTTGATTGTTTATTCAAACTGAACACTTCACAGGTTTTTGGAGACTAGCCCATCACTTAAAGGAATCAGAAAAACTTTCCATACCCGGAATGGGAGAGCTTTTGTCTTCTTCATGGCTATGATCAAATAGCTTTTTTTTTCCCTGTCTTATTTTCAGATTTCATCCAGCAGACAGAAAAGCAGACAAGTACACTGTTTGATTCAGGTGACTTCTTTTAGAATTTACACAGATGAACATATACAAAACCAAACAATTTATAAACTCAGCCCAAACAAATCACACAAAGAGCCTAACACTATAGGTCAAATTCCATTCCTGCAACAATTTTTACCCAAAACAGATGTATAGCTAACCTTATAAAAACATGTGAACCCATATTTTTGCTGCTGGTTAAGAACCTCCTGTGCAGTGTGTTCCTGTCAAAGGCAGAAGTAAGATAGTCCAAAAAAAAAAAAAAAAAAAAAAAGGAAGTGAGTTTCAGAAGCATACATGCAAAACTTATTAACTGACTCTGATATTCTAAGTACATGTGGATAGTGAAGGCTATTGATTGTAAGGATATCCAGCATTTAAAAGTAATTGGTTTTCCTCTAGCACCCCTCCCCATCCCCAATAGCCTTTTTTATTTTAAACAGAGAATGCTGCTAAAATTAATTTTTCACAATCCACTAGACTTTCTGGGCTACTCTCTATGCCTCCCAGACAATGTATGTGACTGAATTTAGCCAAAGACCTGTTTAAATACCGATTCCTGCAATAACTGCTCAATGGAAACCTGACACTTCAAAAACTATAAGCTGGGAAGACCTATAAAATATTCAAGAAAAAGAAAGAAAATAAAAATAGAGTGAGAAAGAGTTTATTATGGACCTGTATGCAGGATACATATCCACCACAGGATAAATCCTGACCCACCTTACCTCATCATGACCTCACTGACAGGTGAGCCTTACTGACAGGTTTCACAAAAAACAAAGCATCACATGGATGCCTGTTAGCAAAGGTAAGAGTTTGCTCTCTCAGAAATAAGCAAGGACAACATCTTGTATCACAATTAATTAAATAAGACCTATGTTTTATCCCAAGATTATCTAATTTGGAGATAAGGGTTAGTGTGACTTTTAGGCAAACCAAGTTGAAAGGCAACTGTCCCAGCTCAATATGTATTGAACTGGAGAATAAAGATCACTGAAGCACACAAGGCATAGTGTAAGAGTAGCTATGAATCTAATTCCTTGAGTAATTGGATGAAAATATACCCCACCCGTTATAAGCAATGGCACTTTTAAAGTAAACTAACATAGATGTCAATATATGATAATCATAAATACGTAGCATATCTCTCGGATTTTGTAAGATCACTGTATCTCTTTCTAGTGGTGCTGTAAATTGCCTCCTTTGTATGGGTCTCTATATCATCTTTTAACGACCTTCACTCAGCCCCCCTACTATAAAGAAATCTGAATTGACTGGTGTTCAGGATTCTCTATGCCAAAGTGGCTTTCAGGACTGTCCTGTAGTCCCGAGGTGTGGATCTTACCGCAAATCCAAGTGCCCACCAGCATCCTATGCCACGAAGCTCTGGGCTCCTCTGGGAGGCTGGGAAGGAAGATCTTACATCCCTGTCTGTTGTTACTGCTGATGGGGTAATTTATGTTTGAGCCAAGATTTTCTTAGCTAAAAAAATAAAACAAAGTTGTTTCTCCTGCTCTGATTTTGTTTAAGGCAGGTAACACACACAGCACCTCTACAGCCAGGCAGCACAACCATACAGTTGAGACAACCAGCCTTTCTGCCTGCCAGTGCCTGGACTGTCATTTCAGACTTCTTTCCTTTTCTTCCTCTTGATTTTATTTTATTTAATTTATTTACAAGCAGAGTGTGAGGAAGTAAGGGGAGGGTTTAGCTGGGATTGGACTGAGTCTGCAAGGGTTAGAAGTTTCAGATCTTCTTGCTAATTGGTTTATGCAAGCTGAGGTTCATAAGGGAGAAAATGGTTGATGATTTCTCCAAGTGGCACAAAGGCACAAGCCTGGTTCTCTCGAGTAACAAAGATTGTTTCTGAGCAGCTTCTCCCGAGGCACAGAGTGATGTAAAGGATGATTGGCAGATTGCGTGGCTCTGAATAAATGAATAGCACACATATGTTCTTTTTTTCAATGTTGTTTTTTTTTTTTTCCTTGTCTCCCATCCGAGACTGTTTGAGTCTTGTTTTGGAGCATGCACTTGCAGAGCAGCACCTGTGGTTTGCTGGATCTTTCCAGAGACCTGCCGGCCTGACAATCCCACGGCAAAGGGCTCGCCTCATAAACGCTTTTAAGTCAAAAAGCCGTTTTTTCATTCAGCGGCTCGCGGGCGCGGCGGGCGCGAGGGCGCCATCCCCACGCGCACAGCGCCACCTAGCGGCCCCGCCGGGCACCGCCACGGCCCTCCGCCGCCCAAGGAAAGCCCTGCTCCGCTCCTCTCCCCTTAATGAGGGCTGATGGCCGCACGCCTGATCAAAGCCCAGCTAAATACACGTTCTTTGCGACCTCATATGCAATTCATAAAGAACTGAATCATGTCGTTTGACCTCATGCGAAAAAAAAAGGAAAACAAAGTCACCATTGTTGTTTTGAAAGGAGTAAAGGCTCATAATAGCATCCAGAAAAGAGACAGCTATCTCTGCGCAGCTGGCCAGGAGTTTCTGCTGGATGGTGTTGATCATGGGAACTATAGCAAAAACTTGCTGACTGTGTCTAATTGAGATAGCCTAGCACCCTGCCTTACATCTAACCCTAATAAGCTCTGACAGTTCACATTGGGTTTAAGTAAATAGATGGTTGCCAAAGAATCATTTCCAGTTACTGTCAAACATGGTTGGAGACCGTATTTACTTTTTAAAGACAATTATTGATCTGCTGTTCAACAGTGGCCATCCATTTCATTTATCCCCTGTGCCCCTAAGAACAGTGTCACAAGTTCCCAGTTTAATGGAATTAGATCACTTGGGCAATTGCCGGTTCCACGTGAGTTACTTTTAACTCTTCTGCTGCCACATCACCCTTCCCTCATCATGACTCACTGATACTCCTGCAAAACCTGCTTGAACCTCTTCTAAAGTCAGTGCTGTGTTCTTAGACACCAGAAGTTCAGAGACAGAAGTACCTGATCTCCTGATCTCAGAGCATTAATATACAAATCAAGCCATGAGACATAATAAAAAAAATAAAATCGGAATATCTTTCACCACATCATTGCCACAGTCACATTAAAGACTTCAGCAGAGAGTTGAAGAATTGTAATTTAAACAGAGAATTTGAATCAGCACTGAAGAAATATCCCTGAATTCTGCATAGAATTTGGTTTTAAACATGTTAACTGACCCTGCTTTTTGCGAGCGTTTCTGTGAGGAAAGTTTCCTTCATGCAAGAGTTCACAGAAAACAGCGCATTACTCTATTTGGCTGACCACAAAACAGAAACGTATTCCACAGTGAATTAAATTCTTTTTGTAGGGAAAAGGAAGCTTTAACATTCTGCCTTCCTTTTGGGGTAAATACTGAAGAATGATACTATGTTTCTGGTAAGAAAACCCACAACAAACAAACCCTCCCAAAAAACCCCACATCAAATTATTCTGACAGGTCCAGCAGATCTTCAAGGCTCACAGAATATATAACTCATTAAATATAAGATGTCACATACAAAAATAACACCAATACCATGGAATTTAGGTGACCAATCATGCAGCCTAAGTATCTTAGCATTTAATAGAATGACAACAGGGAAGAAATGGATAATGATTCACAGGCTAAAACATGTCTTATCTAGAATTAAAGTGTCAGCAAAAGAAAAAAAAAAAAGGGAAAGAAAATTGTAGGGAACCCATTCTTCAGCCAGCCTTAGCTATGATCTCTGTGGCTGTTCCTATGACAAGAAGCAATGCTAGGGATTGTTCAACAATTTGTATCAAGTTAGAACACCTCCATTGGTAAAAACTCACTGCCATCAGTCTATCATCTTAGTCACAGGGACACTGGAACTACCTGTGCCCTGACCTTATCAATTCCAGATTTCTTTACACTGTTCCCTGAACTCAGAAATTCCAGACCTGGACTCTGAGGATATTAAGCTAGATGAATTTCAGCCCCAACCCAACCTGGAAATCCCTACATTACTCTATCAGACTCACTAGAGTGGTCCACCTAGCCTGGTTTTATCCTGTTTCTGAGTGAGGTCAGCCCTGCAGCTCAATAAGATATAAAAAAAATCAGCAGGTTTTTTTTTCACTTGTCCTGCTCGCTGAGTGGTGATGTATTTATCCAGGGTGGTCCTCTCTGCATGCAACTTTTGGAACTCCTGTATGGCCACATCAAAGTAGCAGCCTCAGCCACAGCAGCTCCTATTCCTGCATGGAAAAAAGGGGCTCCTCAGAAGTAACGTTTAATGCCTGTAGGCAAGAGGCTCAAAATGATTGGTATAAAGAGAGTGTTGCACATCAGTTACTTTTCAAGACCAAAACTTGCTGTAATTTACCCAGACAACATCACTGCAATACATGCCTACTGAGTGAATGATGTGTCTGTTTGGGGCAGAGCTCCTGCTCTGGATGCTCAGCACCACTGCGGCAGAAGGGAGGTCATCTTGAGATTTCTCCAGCTTACCTCCCCTGACTGCCAGAACTGCAAAGACAAAGGAAACAAGAATACTGGGCTCTCCATAGTTATGACTGAGCATTTCAAGAAAAGGCCCCTGAGTACTAAAAGAAAAGTATTCACATCATTCACACCACTACTTGTGTCAGAACTTAATTTGGCTCATATGCTTGTTTTGGTCACCATTAGGTTAGATTGGACCCCGCATCAGAAAGCTTTGATTGCTCTTTGTTGGTCCTCCTATAAAAAGAGCATTGTAAAAATTAGCAGCAATTATTTTAATCTCATGTCTATGAATGATTCTGTTTAACTGATTCTTAACAAAATTGAATATAGGAAATAATCCAAAAGACAACTCCTATCAAAATTGATCACTGGGAAAACAGGCAGTGTATACTACCTCACTATACCTGAAGTTTCTTTGCTAAATGATACAGCACTATAAACTTCCCTACAATGTACTCCTTCTGAGAGCCTGCAGAAAGCTCTGCACAAAGTTATTCTCCAGTACTAAAATTTAAAGGGTTATGATTTTATCCACACTGTTGTTTTTAGCAGTACATCAAAAAACCAAGCCCATAGTTTGTAGAAACACAGTGTACAGGAGAGAAGAAAAAAAAAAAAAAGAATAAAAGAATATAGAGTGAGTTTCATGATCTTGGAAGAACAATATTTCTGCAGATGTAATTAGACACCAAATTCACAATACACAGACACTAACAACCTTTACAGGTGTATGAAGGTGTGGCACCCCTTGGAAATCAAAAAGATTTCGGTTTACACACAAAATACAAAGTCAGGCCTCTAAATAGCTGTAACCAATCCGATTTACTCATTTATACTAATGAGACATCTGAAATCAATACCGTTATCTGTGCTTCCAAATCTTACAATGTCATCTGGAGCATCACAAGACCAGGTACTTTTTACTTTTTTTTTTTAAACAAATTTCTTAGAAATTCAACCCTGAAGTCACTAATGCATCAGAATTAATTCTTTTAAAAGATAGTTAAAATATTGATAGCTTCTTTGTTGCAGAAGATAGACCAAACCCATGAACTTTGAAGACTGCCCCAAAACCTAGAGGGAAATGAAAATAATTTATTTTAATCACAAATTTCTAATTGTTACTGTTACTTACAGACTGTGGCTGCTGGTACAATTGAGGTACCACATACCTCAGTGAGAAGGCATCCTCTCCCTCCCTAATGAAATATGATGCCCTGTGGCCATGACTAAACCTTCGCTCCCTGTGGCCTGGTTCCCAGGCATGCATCCTTGGTGTACTCTAACTGGACCTCAAGTGTGAGACATCCTCGCACGGATTTTCTTTAGAAGATAACCCAAGTGGTAGCTGAAGAAATATTGTTGTAAGCTGTAATAAATCTGCTGGTCTGCAAAACCAAGATATCAAGATTAAAGCCATACCACCAACTGTCTCTGCTGCAAAGTTTAGACAACTTTTTCTGCAACTAACCAAGTAAAACTAATGGGGCCTGGATTCCTATGAACTTGTACTCATGGCTGCATTCCCTAATGTCTAATGAAACCCAGAACAACTCTGTAGTGCATTCATGATGCCTCTCTCTTGTGCAGATTCCTGAAAGTCTAATGCAGAAGCTCAGCTTACAGCCACTTTGTCAGCATAGCTACTAGTAACAACCAGTAATGGTACTAGTCCTCTTCCATACTTTTCTACAGCGTGTGGATACTTCATTCCTTCAGAACTGTTACTCCTCTGACAATTTTGGTTTAAGTTTTCCAAGGGTTTGGACTTCATGAGGATGTCCAGAAAGACAGATACACACAGAGACAGACATTGTGACTGCATTAGCCTCTTCCCTAGCTAAAACAGGCAACATGTTTGCAGAACTATGTCCTGAACTTGTTTCTGTCAAGTTGGTGGCTTTCAGTGTTAACAAAACCACCAACTGAATTAAATCTACTGTGATAAAATACAGCTTATTTTGAAATATGAGTCTGAGCACTGCAGTGCTTCTGAGCTCAGTTTTTAAGGCTCTGACAAGAATGTACTGTATTTTTTCCAATCTATTTTAATTACATTTTTATAACGGCAGAATAATGGCAAGATTAGTCTATTTTATCATGATTAAAACTTGATTAACATATTAAATAACCATTGTACACTAATTAACTCTGTTAAATGCAATGTCCAATACATTGTTCCACTTCTGTAGACTTCTAATGAAAAAGCTACTATCATGATTACAGTTGCTTCTAATACAGTGCTTTTACGATTTAACACAGACTTTCACTATGGACTGAATAACTAAAGGTATGATTTTGATAGGCTATTTGGGAGGACTTTATTTTGAAAGAAATCTGCAGACAAGTTACAGTATAAACAGAAAAGAAGACATGATTTAGGAGAGACGTTTCAAACATGCCTTATGCAATCTGAACACTGTGAGGATACAAAATTTATATCTATATTGTTTAGTGTGAAGATGAATTTTAGATAACCTTCCAGTTCAATTATGTAAAGTGGTATTACAGTATTTTACAGGATGTACAGATGAAAAGCTATTAATAGCAATTCGTCACTATTTCACAACTATGAACAATGCTAGGCAAGGCTTTTAACCTGTGGTTAAAAACTGTTGTGTCTACATCTTGCAGTGACTTTTTATTCCACTGGAAACACTTAAAACACCTAGTTTCCTCTGTCATGAGCACTCATAGGAACTCACACATCTGTAGCCTGATTTTCCTGTGTTGCAAACATCTCCTCAAAATACAAAATAGGAGCAGCAGTCACTGTAAGCCAACCCACTTATGCCAAGTTTTCCACCAACTCTTAAATACAGCTAGGGGGTTTTGTGCACAAAAACATACAGACAGAACTGAAATGATTGAAGTAATTTTTAAAATCTGCCTATCCATTTCATGTGATGTTTCAAACATGCAATGGGTGATGACAGAGTGCTCAAACCCAGACTCATCTTGTTTAACTTGGGGCACTTAGCTGAGGCACCTCCACTTTTTCAAAGATCACTGAAGGAACTCATGCGCTTCCACATACTGTGTTTAAAAATACAATGGCAGAAGCTTTTGCTGTGATAGAAATGAGCAATAACTGCATATGTTGTATCCAATAAAAGACACAATTGTACTTCAAGAAGAGGTATGAATGCACAGTTGGGATTTGATGGTTTCCTCCCTACCCAAGTAGCATGTCTTTTCCTACTTCTGTTGGTTCAAATCAGACAACCTGACAAAGCATTACAAGAAGGCAAGTAAACTTCAGCTTGGTGTTATATAGCACCTTTCCAGATCATTGCATCCACACAAGAGAGACTTGATGAAGAGCAGAAGCAAACAGTTTTGTCAGGAAGCTGCAAGCTCCTGGCCCTGAGGCAAGAAGAGCCAAGGAGCAGAGGGTGCTAACACAGCTATCAGGGCAGGGCTTCACCAGATAGGTGACATGTCCCATTGTTCTCAAGCAAGGCAAGCAGGATAGTCCCAGGTTTGGTGGCCAGGTTCAACAAAGAGATCATCAGGTAATGTTTGAGATGATGAGGCAGGTCCGAGATAAAGCCAGGAAGTCAATCCACGGGTAAGAATAGGGTCCCGTGGCAGTAGCCAGGGCTAAATGCAGCCTAGTGGTCACTGAGAAGGTCCATGGTGACCATTAGGACCAAGGCAGGACCGAGGTCAAGCCAAGAAGTTAGTCCATGGGTTGCAGTTCAGATCAATGGGGCCCTTGGTCAGGCACAGGCATGGCCTGAGCTGAGCTGGGGACGGGCACACCTACAACACAGCTCAAAGTTCTGATTGATCCAGCGCTGAGTTCAAATAGACCTCCAAAGCCCACAGGTAGAAGGTATGGCCTGGAAACCCCAGATAAGGCTGGTCACAGCCATTAAAGACCTACTAGTGCACTAAGGGCCTTGACACAGTACAAATGGGTCCTAGGCAAATTTTTTTGCAAAAGGACAGAAGGACAGAAAAGGAAGAAACACCTAAATGAACGAAATGCGCTCCGAGGCTTAAAAAAACTTCACCCAGAGAGCATCACATCTCAAGTACTCTTCTTATTCATCTGGCTTCACCACGATGACAGTATTTCACATGTTGGTAGAACAGCACCTCTGCCTCTCCCCAGATACCATGCAACAGACATTGATGATGTAACATTTTCCAGTCACCTTCACCAGATGTTCAGAGTTCCATGTGCAAGAGACTTAGAGGTGCCACACAGCAGCTAGGTCATCCATGCTTTATGGCAGAGACTTGCCCTCAAGAACACTCCTGCATCCCAGGATTCCCAACCAGCACAGCTCCGCCTCTGTCATATCACCTTGATATATCCAAGGGGAGAGCATCCCTCCTGTTACACCATCATGCCTATCTGCGCTCACTATGATCAGATGCCTGCACCCCTCCCTTCATGAGATCCAAGACAGCCCACTGCACACGTTTGGGCACCAGGATGCCAAGAGGTCTGCCTGTGTGGGATGCAATTATGCTGAATATTTTCATACAGCTCAACAGAAACGTAAATGTCAGCAACAAGTATCTTTGTCAGCTTTCCAAAGAATGAACAATATAGTCATTCACAGACAAAAGGGATTGTTTCTGAACATGATCTCTGCCTTCAGGCTCTAGGACAATGCCTTTTTAGTGGTCTCTATACAAACTTTGTTTGAAATTATGTTACTAATTGGCAGAATTTTTTAATTACAGCACCAAATGGCAACCTTAATGCACAGGATATACAGTCATTGGCTTTCACTTTGAATTTCTTTCATTATATAGAGTAAAAGAATCAGCAAGAGGAACTGGTTACTACAAAAGCATAACTACTTCAATCCCTAGGTATAAATATACAGTAATTAATCAATTAATGTAGCTCATACACATCAAGGAAAAGATACAGTATAAATGATGAAGTCAGCATAATCCTTTTTTATAGTTTTATGAATGATCTAATGTTGTAACTTGCTCAAGTTACTCCAGATTTACAGCAATACATAAGCAGAGAGTAGAATCAGAACTTAAATGAGAGAGCTAGTCTACAGTAATGAAAAAAAGGCAATGTTTCAGATGAACTGAAGAGATTTCAGTATTCATTGTGGAATAAAAATGCATCATGCGTTTCCACTGTCAGTGCCTGAATCAGAAAAGCAAACCTATTCAGCAAGGGCCCTTAAAAATTAATTATGTATTCATGCCCACATAACTTTAGCACATGTTTACAACTAACTATTAGCTTGAATGCATTTGGGAATAAAAAACAAATTCTGCTGAATTTAGGAATAACTTAAAATGGTCACAAACACTTTTTAGCTTTTAATACTTTTTTAATCAAAAGCTTTATCATAAATGGCATTTTCAGGAACAATTAACTAACTGCCAGTAAAGAAGCACTTTCAGACCCTCTGATGAACCATTTCACGTGTTTCTATTCCTTGCTATCCTTTTTGTTTTCAGTACGTAATTCTTGGTTATGGCTTTATAAGAATACATACATACAAGTATGTACATACAAGTATACATGCATATTATATGAATAAATTTAATGTTGTCTGCATCTGCAAAAGGTAAAGTTCAAGAAAGTTCAGTTCAGTTCAGATGTCTGAATGCATATCCTCAGTGCCTATGCTCCATCTATTAACATTTGTCTCCTTTCACGGCTTCAGAATTTCCTTTATCTAAACCAGGATAAAATAGTCTGTCTTTTATTCTTCCCCCTCCTTTTTTTTTTTTTAATATACTTCAACTTAAAAAAAAAGAAGATATATTGAGCTGAATTTAGAAAGGTTTTGCGTTCACAACCCCCCCCCAGTTTGATAACAGTTTATGCTTCATGTGAGAAAGCGTGTGTTCAGCAGCTAGCTAACCTATCCATAGGCTTAAATTGGCAGTCCATGGAAATAAGTTATTTGATTCCTTGGAAACAATTAAACTGAATCAATTTCTAGTTATCTTTGGTCATGTTCCTTAAATTAAAAGAAACAAAAAATTTTATTATTTCATAACTGGGTTTTCAGTTGAAGAAAAGATCATGCATTTATGATTTTGAACATCACTATACTTTATATTCTCATCTGAAGACTTCCCATGATGTTGTGTGTGTAGTTGTGTGGCATTGATTTCAGAATAAGCTTCTAAGTCAAGGTGTGATCAGTTATATAGACAGGCTCACTGCACTTTCTTATATCTGAAATATCCCTGGAGGCTTTTACAATTTCTCAATGTCATAGATGTTAATCTTTATGGAGCTGAAATCCAAAATTACTGAACATAGACTACCTCACTTACTTCAACTACAGCACACAATAACACAAGTAGAATCCTACAATTAAACATACAAGATGCATGGAGAAAGTAGTTCATGGTCTACCAAGGTCAAGGCCCATGAAAAAATTATGTTATTCCAAGATCACTAGTTCATTCATTTGCTATGACTTTCCTCTTAAAATTCCTTATGGGAAAGGAAAAATAATTGAATTCCATAATAGCAGCAAAAATAATTTTAAGTCTCAAGCATATTCCATCTTAATATGTCATATTGATATTTCTTCAAATGATCACGTCATAATAGTGCAAAAATCAATAAAAGAAAATGATATATAATGAAGGCAAATCAAAGTCTTAACATCTCTGAATGCAATCCAAAATGAAATCTTGATGCTTCAAATAAATATAAGAAGGAAGAATTAGGACTTGCTTAGGCTGGAAGGTCAAATGTTGACTAAAACATTGACAAGTATTTTAATCTGAAGCTTGCAAACACGTACCTCCTGAACACCCATTAAAACAACCCTGTAGTCCAAACTGACTCAAAGCATTTCTGCAGCAATGAGGTTAAATTATTAACCTGAACTAAGTTGCAAAACATGGCTACCTGTGCAGATTGACCCTGATCACACTGCTTTTGTACTGGAACTAGATCATACCTTGCTCATGCCACCACAGACAGTAAATGAAAACAAAAACGTTTAAAAAAACCCCTAATGTTAACTGTAAGAAAATTAAAACTTGTTGAACTCTCCAGAAGTTGAGAGAGACACAGACACTTTACAATCTTCAATAAGCGGTAGTGGGTTTATATTTTAAGTTAGGCTGACACTGTAGCTAAACTACAGAATTTGGATTCAGGAGGTTTGGGGTTCTTTGCTGCCTGTGTCATAGACATGAAATCCGATTTTAGATAAGCCACCAAAATCTTAGTTCAGTTAGATAGTAACATATATATTCACAAGAGATGAATTAGATACTTATGTTAAGCAGGTGCTTAAAGCACCTTTGCTCAATCAGGATAAGCCTTACAGCATAAAAAGGGCATAAAGGCATCCTGTACACGCCTTTTCTTCTTTGGATTGTCCATATTTCAGAGCAAAGCCCATTTCTTAATCCATTGTCCCCTGCTTTCTTTGTACATCACCTAGCACAAAAAGGTTAGATTATTTATATGGCCTGGAGACCTTAAATAAAGTGATGTAACAGTAAGTACTTAGCACATGCTCCGTACTCTCTATACCAGAACCATTTCTTACTGTTAGCAACAGCCTTTGGTAAAAGACAACATGTCAGTGTACTCTCAGGGAATTTGGACAGTTTTCTAATTAATTTCTCAACATTTGTAGCACAAACGAAACATCAGCAAATTATGCTTAGAGTACTTGGAACACTTCCAACCTCATTTTCTTCTCCACTCCCTCTTCTTTTACTAGAAGAGGCAGATACAGTTAAAATCTCACAGCAAAAATATTTCTTTAAAGCATACTTGCAGCAATTGCTGTTTTTATAAACCTGATTCTTTCATGCTTAGGGTTTGTCCTCAGCTGATCTTGTTTCAGGTCAAGAAGTGACCTGATAAGTGCAAAAAGCAGATACTCTGGAATTCCTTCTTAAGTATGGTTGAATACAGGGCACTTTAATGCTCAAGTCTCTTAAGCACTTTCAAGATAGGGAGAGAGGAACACTTAAAGAAATTCTTCATATAATTGTTTCTTTACTATTTACAGCATTACCCTTAAAACGAGCGCTTCACCATATATAAAAAAAAAAATAATCCATGGTACCTATAAAATTTGACATTGAAAGAAAACCAATCAAATAAATAATGTAGGACTATTTCAGAATATCTACTCACACTGAGTCACAATCCTACTTAGGTCTGTAAAGTTTAATTCAGGACTTAGGTCAAAGGTCTGGGTAAAAGTCATTCAAAGTCCACATTGTGCAGGTCATAATATGGAAGCAAGACATTTTGACTGTGTCGTGGGCAGTAAGGCCCATGTTGTACTGGTGTGAGTCCCAAACATGACAGTTTTCTCAAATGACTTATACTATTTGCAGATTTGAAAGCGAAGGGTTAGTGCCAGGCCCCTTCTGAAAAATGATCTCATCTAACCTTCAAGTAATATCATTTAAAAAAAAAAACTACCAAAACAAGCCCTTCTCCCAAAACTAGTTGTGGTGGCTTCCTTCATAAAATTCAGAGGTGGTCTGCACTGACATCCACAACAATATCAAGTGCTGCTGTACGAAGCAGAGACTGAGGCTGTCAAATCAAACAACCAGCTCCATCTACCTCACCACCACTAATTTGAATTCCAGTTCTATGTTAAACATTATCTATACTATGGTCTAGTGCCATCTTCATAATACACCTCCTATACAGCAAGCAACCTCTTTCACTAGCTCAGTTACCAGTCTCAGCATATAGACTCTGTAAAAGTCATTACGGTAATGTAATTTCTAGTACTCACGTTTTCACTATAGCAAAATCTCACAGGGATCAGACCCACTTATGGTCTTAACTAAAACTAGCCATCTGACTTAATTAACATTTAGAATTCATCAAACCTTGCAGGGCTCATACTGGGCTCTGGGGCAGCTTGGCGGTGCTCACATTGGGCTCCTGCTGGGTCTGTGTATCCAGTAGCAGCGTTATTCTACCAGATGACACACTTGGTGTGAAAGCAAAGGAAACACAAAACTAAAAAAAAATCAGTTGTGCATTTTCTCCGCATCATGCAACAGACCACACTGCACAGGGAGTACAATGAGGGTGGGTGGCAGAAATCCTGAGAGCAGCAGGAGAAAACAGAAATGTATGTTTCCCCTGTAAGCTTGCTCCGTAAATCCTAACCCAACAATAGTTGTGTCTTTGTTAAATACCTTCCTGTGTAATACCAGGAAGTTCTGAATGTGTCTTTCTATCTGTATATAAACATTACTAATAATATTAATAGCAGCATAAAGTTTTTTTTCTCTGAATGTACCACCGCCAAAGAAAAGCTTCCCATAATTAGGAGTGGTGTCAATACAGAAACAGAGACTTAGATTTGTGCCATCCAAAGTGTCTAGCTTTTTTAAGACTTAGGTTCTATGCTCAGGAATGGAGCATAGAAAGCTTCAATGGACAGATGGCGGCTGCTTGTGGCATTGGCAGCTTCAGCCGCATCTGGGGCAGACCTATGCAACTGTACTCTTTTTTTTTCCATGATCTTTTCATATCGTATACTATTCACACAAACCTGCTTTGCATTTCTTCCTTCTTTGTACCTGAGCGGCACCAAAGTAGTACTCAAGTAACCACGAGAGCTACAGTATCCTTTTGATTAACTTAATGTATGATGACTTAATTAATCAGACTTTATGAAGTGTTTTATTTTTCTGCACTATGTAAAGATAGTTGAATATAAATCCTGTTCATTAAATACTAACATGAGAGTAAAGATATCCAAGATGTTTAAACACAGTGATACTGAATAAAAGAAAGTGTCAGATGTATAAATACATTTTTCCAACATGCAAAGTGCAATACAAAGGCAAACTTCAAATATCTAGCATGCGTTTCCCCCACAGTTTGAATTCTTATTTTCCTAAAGCTTTAAGAATTATCTGCACTTCGAGGTTCTCCTTTCTTCAGGGAGTTCATTTAATTTCTTTATATTCCCTTTTTTGTTTTATAAAGAGAAGGACCATAAGTCCTACATTTTGTCATATTTGAAGACTCTAGTATTGTCAAGACACAAAGCCTGTATATTCTTTTTACTGTATACCAGTTGCTGCAGGCACTGAGAAAGGAAGATGCAAGTGCACGAGAAAGGCAAAAATACTGAATTCCAGCACAGGTCTTTCCTCAGAGAATATTAATTTCCTATGGGACAAGCAACGTATTGGGTGGCAGTGGAAATCTGACAACTCTATCTATCAATCCAACCAAGTTTATCATGAGGTTTAAGCATTTCTTAACTGTCAAACTAAAACATGAACCTAGAAATAATAAACTACATTCTGAAATATCTGCCAGAAAGCACATAGGGAAAAAGGATACAAAAGATGACTTCCAAACCATAAATAATATTTTTGCAGTCATGCTTGCATCCTTATTCCTGAAACCAATTTAGAAAACAATTGGACAGGGCACCCTGGGAATAAAGAATCATTTGCCATTAGACTTTAATATGTGATTACTTAGTAATGTAATTGAAAGCATGACTGTAGCACATTGCCAGCTTTCTATTGCCAGGAGATTACATCATAAATGATACTGAGTATTTCAAATCATTTTTTTATTCCATATTTGTTGTGACAAGAAGTTTTACTTAGAAAAACGAATTCAAATATTTTCTCAAATACTGGAGGATCAAGGGATTGCGGGAAGGAGGAGTGGGGGAAGATAGCTCTCAGTATGTCATATTTTCTCATGTTAATTGTGAAATAACTAATTGCCATGATTGTGTTGGGAGATTTGTGTGGAGGCCCGTGATGTCTGACTGTGGGCATATATAACTGACACAACGATGCACTTCGGGCTCTATTTGTGGCTCTGATACTGTGAATCAGAGTAAAATCTGAGAGCTAAACGTGCAGCTTACATCTGCAAGAGCAACTCCCTAGAGATGTGTTGGGCTATATCAATTTTAATCTCCTGAAGACCTGACCCAAACCACAGGTACTCTACAAAGCCTCAGATCCTCAGGCAAGGCTGAGTGGGCTTTAGGAAAAGTCATGCCTATTTACACCTGCTGAGAATCTAGACCATGGGACAAAGAAAGCTGCACTGACAGCAGAGCTGCAGAAAATCAGGGCTTCCCTTTGCATGGGAAGTATTGGCTCAGCAGTGTTTCCCTCACTTGCCTTCACGGGATGCTTGGAAGGAAAGACTGTGACTTCAACAACTGGCACACCAAAAATTCAGAAGGCTTTAACGGTAAGGGGAACTTCCCCGCCCCCAGATCACCTGATACAACTAAGACACCTTGTCTATGCAACTCTTTCCTTCTCCCAGTCCATCTGGTTTGCACAAATTACTGTCAACAGAAAACAACAAAGGCTTCAAGGTTTTTGGCCCACTGGGATTTTTGCCCTTGTAGACTGGGAGATGAATCATACCCTGCTGATCACTGTTCAAAGAACCTATGTCACCCCATCACCTGCAGCCACACTTCCAAGAAACTTGCCTGGCCCATCTGTCCCCCTATGCATACACCATACAAAACACTATCAGGCAAATTCAGTAGCACTATGCTGCCTCAGAGCTGTCATCAAATGCTATATCATGCATAATTGATTGTTTGATGCCTTCAGATCCCCTAAAATATGCATTTCAAATTTTAAGGCTCGAGGTTCCCAGGATTTAAAAACCATTCTGACCAGAGAATCCAAGAGGAAACTGTGAGGAATTGAAATTCACAGTGATTTCCTCTCCTTTGCAGCCCATTCTCGCACGTTTTTCATCAACAAGCAGGGAACAGAGCCTGAGTAAGTATTCTGGCATTTGGCTCACAGACTTTGTTTTGTCTTTATCCTATTTTACTGGATGTCAGATGACCACAGAGGCAATACAGAACTCCAAGAACAGCGGATGTTTCAAAATAGGATTTATTGTTCGCAGGCAACTGTCTCTCTCTTCTGTCACACCACTAGTACCGAAGCCAGGAAGGAAAGAATAAAACAATAACCGCAAGGTGGCAAGGAGTCTACCCTTCACAAGCTGATTCTGGGCTAACTATCCCTCCAGTAGAAAACACGACTGCATCTTGAGAGGCCCCTTTCAACTACAACATGCAATTCATTTTTCAAGAAAAACTTTTTATTACAAGACTTCTTATAAAACTTATTTGCTTCCCAGATGCTTTTACATAGTTTCTTAAACTGTTTTCACAGTATTGAATGATCGGAACAAACCAGATTACTTCCTTCTAATTTGTCCTGGTGACCTACTGTATACGTTAATAAAGGGATATTTTTTCTGCCTGTAGCTCTGTTTTCACTGTAGAAAACTATGCCTGTTGCATTAAAATACTTTTAACCTATTCAGTTCATGACAGTGGAAGTACCAGAGCCTTCTGGGCTTTGTAATATAATAGCACCCCTTTATCACGTTGAATGGTTTATTGGAACCATCTTGTACAGATGATTTAGTTTACCACAGTGAGGCCACTACTGCAGGGCTCCAATCTCTGTTTGAGGACTTTTCTGTAATTTTCAGTATTCCCAGTTTGGCCTAGGAGTGGGTTTGTTTTTCAGGGTGTTTCCTGATTTGGGGTTTTTTGGGGTGGGTTTTTTTTTGGTGGTTTTTTGCTTTGCTTCCTTTTAACTACATTATTTTTTCATACAATGTCAGTTATTATTTGCATTCTTTGCCCCTTGATACATTCTTAAGATGAGAGCTGGTCCAGAAAACATGCCTTTTGTGAACAGGTGATGCCTGCTCGTTTTTGTCAAACACAGGAATTGATTTTCTCCAACACGTCAAAAACAATAGCCTACTCTATTGCATATTAGTAGAAATACTAATATGAGAAATATTACTAGGACAAGTATCCTCATCATTCTATAGAAAAGTACAGCCATGTCAGAGTTCTGAGACTGCACATGGATTGTGTCAGCTAATTAACATAGCGACTCTATGCAGCAACTCACATAAGTTAGGCACAGCTAGCACAGCTCTTCACGTAAGTCTGTGAATTTTACCCTACTTTTTGCTGCAACAGAAGGATGCAATACAACCACCCACCTGTTCCAAACAAATGAATAGTTTTGGTGTGCTCAAGAAAATAGTCAGTCAACTATGCAAACAACCTGTTGATCATCAGGAAGTGCAAAAGTGTCCAAAAGTGTCTGGAACAAGCAAACTGTGAGCACCAGCAATGGCAACAGTAACTCAGAAAATGAGAGTATATTTAACGTAGACCACTCAGCAGTGAGGTGTTCTCCACCCAGTTTTCTAACTAAGGACACCCAAGAGTACCACTATAACCCAGAGTTCCCTAGTACTCCCCAGAATGCCTCTGGGGAGAGAAGCCAACAGCCTTGCACCAGCACCATTGACCCAGCCTTTGGGGAGTGAGGAGAACCCAGGAGCCCTGCAGGAGGACCACACATAGCACAGCTGGAATCACTACACTCAACTTCCCAACCTCATCCCCAGGCCACAGCCTCCCTCCCTCAGGACAGGAAGGTTCTGTAAAGAGCCTCTGCACTAACACACACAACTTCTAGACTGTGGCATCTCTTCCTCCAAAAAACAAGGAAGTCCTGCAAATTGTAAAATTGCATGCATCTGTGATAAAAGTGTCTTGGTATCAAAATCCACTTAGCCTCTACACTGTCATTTGGTCTTAAACCATGATACTTTGGCAGAAGACAGCACTCCTTCCAGGGCATTTAATGGAATCTCTGCACATGATTCTGTGTCTGAGTATATTAACAGTTATGTAGATTAAAAGACTCTCAGCTTACAGAGGAGTATTCAAAAACATAATTCAGCTTTCTAGAGTTTTTTTATGATTACACTTACATACAAAAACATTTTAATTGCATTACAAATCAAGATTTACCCAGATATATATAAAAGCATCCAATCAGTCTCTGTGTTACTTTGAAATTTTTTTTTAAGGGGAGGACTTTCACAAAGTTTAGTGTAAGAGCTGCACTGCTACCAAAGAGAGATTGGCTCTCTCACATTCCCTCTCATCCCAAAGTACAGCTGCCTCCTTTACCTTGAGCTGTCCAGCAGATGGGATTTTGCTCACAGTTTCATTCACCTTCAAAGATTTCCTAAAAGCACTTGCCTATCACACTCCTCTATCTCTTGAATAATTTCAAGAAGGGACAGGCACAAGATAGGGAATTTCGCATCCTTTATCCTTTATAGACATCCCCTGAAAAGAATGAAAAAAACAGCAGACAGTTTTGTGTCTGCTATTTTTCCCCCTCCAGAAAAAGATTTTACAGTAGCAAAGTCTTAGGGGAGCAAACCTAAAAGAGTTGCTAAGCATCCCTGGTTTACAAAACAATGGGAGGAGCAAGGAGATAAATAAAAAGAGCAGAGATTGATTGGTTGTGACATTTCAGAAGTGTGCTGATGGACAGAAACAAACTCCTTCAATGAAAGCACAATGAAAGGACAAAAAGCAGCAGTTACAAATAGCAACAAGGGAAATTCCAATCAAGCATAAGAAAATATTTCCTTACAATAAGCATGGCTAAGCACTGGAACTGTTGCCTAGAGAGGCAGAGGACTTCCTGCCTTTGAGAATTTCCATATCCTTGTGTAAGCACCTGTCCTGATCTGAGGACATCCTTATCCAACTTCAAACCAGGCAAACTGAGCAACCTTTAGCAGAAAACAAAACCTCTAGAAATTCCTTCCAATCTAATTTTTTTCTATGTTTCTTCTATTCCATGTCTACACACTCTCAGAGGAGTGGTGATAGTAGGGGTACACAGTTACAGGCTCTACAGTCACTGACACAAAGGTCACTGGGCACTGTCGCTGGTATAGGATACAAGTTCTACTGTCACTGAGAAAATTGAAGAAAATAAGCCAAAAAGACCAAGTGACAGACCTTCAAGAAAGTAAATTATTTCTGTTTGGTATACAACAATTATGTTTTGATGCAGAACAAGGAGAAATCTACACTTGGTCTTGGACAGGATATTGATCTGTAAATACCTTAGAAAACACAATCAAAGCAGCTACAGAGATGGACATTCACATTCAGTAAATCTAGAAGATGGAAAAAATCCTTGTGATGTGCATATTAAACCATTTCAAAATATGTCCTTTTTTTCTGAAAATAATATCCTCATAGTATTGTCAAGGTCAATGATGCTTGCACTGTCTACTATACAAGTATCAGTTGTAAATATTAGATACCCAGAGAAGAGGTAATCTAGTTTGAACTCATGCTATTTTCTTCCATTGCTTTACTTCCCTAGATCAGATGATGCGAAGTGGCCTGGATTCTATCAAATCTGGGCAGTTTGTCTAATATGGACAAATTTCTTCTGGTGACATACTGGTAATTGAGACCACCAAACGCATTATTCTATTGAACTCCCATCACATGTGAATCCAGGTTCACAGAATTACAAGGCAAAGACATAATTCCAGTTGACCACAGAGCCTCCAGTATGTAAATTAGATTTGGTTAATTCTGCGCAACAGAGCTATCAAGTGAACTGGTGAAACATACCATAAGAAACCAGATACAACAGCCTGAAGTAAACTACAGTTAGTTTGTCAAACATTATAAATACGGTTATGTAGACTTAAAAAAAATTATCCCTGCCAGTTAGTCCAATTTGGGGAATTACTTAGGAATGCTAGCTCATGGCTCAAAAGGTTTTGCCATAGTTACAACACATGGAATGTATTAACTGAATATTCCAAAATTCTTGTGGGATCCATTTTTTATTACAGGTCATGACAGGTTTTTTTATTTTCTCTCTTAAAGATTTGTTTTTACTACCCATATCACTGTACGCCAAGTGCAGGCTGTGTCCTGGAGAGCTCTAACCCCTTATTCTAACCCACAACCCATCAAACACCACAGCCTTCCCCAGCTCAACACCTATAAAGCCACCAAAACCACAGCTATATCATTTTGTGCTGATTCCTTTCCCTCATAACTGAAGTAAATCAGTACTTAGCCATCTTAGGAACTCTGCAAAGAAAACATCACCAAATAAGCACTTGCTGATTTGAATTATCTGGGCGGCTACAGAGAGGCAAATCTCCTACAGTACTGGCATAAATATCATAAGCCCATACGGTTTATCTGTATTCACCTAGTCCCATTGAACTCTACAGAAATTACTCCCACTGGAGAGAGATTCCTACAATTTTAAGATACAGTCAAGGTCCCCAGAATATTTTGGATTATCAAAGAGCCTTCTGGCACATTTAAAATAAGAACAGCAACATTAGCTTCATCACCACCACTGAACTTGATAGTGGGAAATTACATCTAGAAGCTGGAATTGTGTCAAAAAGAAATTCCTGTACAGCATCACTGTATGCACTTAAACCACTGCTAGTTTTTTGCCCCAGAGACAGGATATACTTCAATGATGTGTGAAGTAATCTCTCTGTATAGTTTGTGGTTAGGGTTACAATTCCCTTTGTCATTCTTCAAGATAAAATGGTATTAATAAAATTGAAGAGTTTATATTAGAGTAGGGTGTTTTGGGTTTGGTTCTTTCCCTTCCTGCCCACACATTTTTTTTTCCCCTATTTTTGTCTCCACCAAAATCAAGTCTTCCTATTCTAAAAAGCCTTCCTTGGAATTAGCTATTTTGGATAAAATGCTCCTCATTCTGGTATCCATCAGCAGAATTCTGACAGCAGCTTGTAATCCCAAGTTTTACTCCAGTGTCACAGAAACTTCTCTGAATGAGGTTAGACTAGATGATGGTAGCTTCCTCTCTACACTTCCACTCCCAAAAACTAAGAGGAGTCATCCTGGTAATTGTTCAACAATGGAAAACTTCCTGAAACTGTAGCAGCAACACATTGATGGACACTACAGAAATAAACTAGCATAAATATTTCTTATTTTATTTTTTAAGGTTTTAATTTTGTTACACATACTGTAATAAAGCACCCCAATGAGCTCTCTGAAGGCATATATCCTCTTGAGAAACATATGCTGAACAAACATCACCAAATAGTATTCCTTTAGTAGGCTAGAAGACAGGGAATACATGCTTCCTGCATTCACCACTCAAATTCAATATTTGATCTGGAATGTCCACAAAGGCAGTGTTAAGAGTGAGCAATTCTTGGGGAGAATCTCCTCTTGAGGAGTATAGATACCATTTTTCAGTTAGAGTATCTTTCCACATTTACACTGATGGCAATCATCCACACTGAAGTCATCACAAATCACCCCTACCACTACATTACACAATATTGTGAGCAGTCATGATGCAGCAAAAATGATATAATGCGTTATCTATCTAAGCAACATTTTTTCAGCTACTACCGACACTGGCTTTGTTAAAGCCATTCTCTCCCATGGACTGCAACAGTGGCAATCATAAAAGAGTTAACACTTGCCCAAAAATACCACAAAGTCACCAGTACACATAATGAAAAAAAATAAAAAAATCACAAAACATTAAGTACTTTTACCCATCAAGAACCCATACCCTTTCACCTTACTTGAAAAATACCTGGTGGCCATGACTCTCCTTTTCTTTGGCCTTTTTAACCTGGCTATACTATAAATGACATTGGCTAATAAGTATCAGAAAATGTCATTTTAACCATAGCCACCAAATATGAAGGGTTTAAAATTTAAAAATAGCAGCTTTTTTGTTTGTTTGTTTTATTGCACTTGTATAAACACTGTTACAGATCAGTTTCAGAAGCAAATACAATTAGGAATCCCCCTGGAAAATTGCCTTGAGTTGTATCCTCACAAGTTATGTCTTTGATATAGATTTTAGTGACAAGAATAGTGGTATTGATGTTACTATCTACAGCAGAGAATGAATAAACACAAAAGACTAAAAGGTTATATTTTAATTTATGTGAAACTGTTGAAGACTCCTTCTTGTGTGCCACAGTGAAAGTCAGCATTAAATTGAGCAACTCCTCTCATTTCAGACACTTCTGTGCAATTAAAGGATGATGTTTTTAAATGGAAGAATAGAATCAGGCAATAATTGACTGATTAAAAGTATTTGAGGGGATTTGGAAAGGTACAGAGCTGCTGATAGGACAAATTGTACTTTTTTAAAATATAAAAAGAAAATAAAATCACATAAACTTGATTTCACTTGCTGACAAGCTACAGAAAATAGACAACACAATTTAGTCAGACTGCCAACCCAGAGATGTTAAGGTCAACATTCTTATGAGTAGAACATGTGAGAGAATGATTTAGGAGAGACTAGGGTTTCAACTAGAATCTGATCAGAAGTTTTCCAGTACAAACATTTTTTTCATTTTTTTTTTTAACTTCTTTGCAAAAAGGAAAATTGTCAAAACACAAGCTTGTTTGAAGGGAAGAGAAGGTTTTCAGGATATTTTCTTTACAAATTTTCCCTCCTCCCCTTCTTTTCTTTTTTACTTTTTTGGTAAAGAGTTATGTGAATTTTCCATCCATAGTGAGGGACCGAAAGGGGTGGAGCACTGGAATGACTTGGGAACTTGAGAAAAAGGCACTACTTAGTAGTGGAAATAAAGGGCAACTCTTCCTGTCCATCCTGCCTCAGGACTACTGGACATCTTCTTCTTACCTTCCCTGCTGTCAAAAGTGCAGCAAAGGTAACAACAGGCTTGACACTGGCTTCTGTGTGCAAACCCATTTGCAGAAGAGAAAATTAGGTAAGCAAGAAAATAAATATAAAAAAGCCCAAAGAGTACCAACTGCACCAACAGGAAAATTAGGCTATTGTTGTTGTTGTTAGGAACTGTTCCTAAAGATACTTCAGAAATGTGCTTAAGGGTATGGCATAAAACCATATTAGGCAAGGAAATGAAAGCCTTAGTCCTCTGAACACCACTTCTTGGGATCATGCATTTAAAACCAAAACACATTTCCCCCGTATCCACTTTTTACCTGGCCTAACCTATCAATAGCTAATGAGAAATTAAAGATCAACACCTTTGGTTATTGTTGCTAATTGAAGCACAAAACAGAATATTTCCATCTTTATCCATGACTTGAACAGGAGTTCAGCCTAAATAGGAATTGTCTAAGGATTGCAAGGTTTGTCCCAGTATGTTACCTATAATTACTCTTAACCTACATAAATAACAGTATCCCCAGAGTAAATGAACTGTCAGCCTTCAGTGTGCCTCAACAGCTTGCTCAACCCACTGAAAGCACTGAAAATCTCCACTGACTTCAACGGACTTTGGATCAAATCCTAAATCTTTAGACTATTTCAGATTAAAGTGGATTTTGGCAGTTGGCCAAAAAGAAAAAAGACCTAAGAGCAGCAGAGGGGTTCCTGAGGATCGTCAGATGACAGGGGGATGCTTAAAATTTCCTCTATTTTCTTATAGCAAGACACTTTCTTCACAGTACAATGCTATCAGACCTGCTATTAAATAATAATAAAAAAAAGAATAACTATTGTGCCTGTTTAAGTGTTTGAATATTTACCTTAAGGAGAGAGAAAAGCTTTATGACTAGCTAAACATACTCTTAATGCAGGTTAAAGTATCTTCATTTTAATGTTTTTAAGGTTTAACTTTAATGTATGGCATTATAACTTTGTGGAAGAGAAATCAAATGTAAGGTAGTGGAACCTAATGGCACATGATGTATCTAATCAAAACTTGAGAGAGAATAAGAGAATAATGCTTCATGGATAAGAGCTGGCGCTCAAATTACAGCATTTTGCATTCCTTTAAATGAATAGATGTTAAGAAAATAATCGCCATTTCATGTTTGATATCTTAGTATTGTATTAACACTCCCACACATTTACAAGTCACAGCTTCAGGGTTTGGGTTCCCTCCCTTTTCTCCTCCTTGTAATATTCTAAATTCTGGAAAGAAAAGTGAAAAAACCACCCTGTGATTTGTAAGGCTTGAAATTGGAAAATTGCTTTCATTTCTTTTTATCATTCAATCTACATAACTATTTTCAATAGAGCACCATCTAAATGCTGTAGATTACTAACTTCTCACTGACAACATGGAGACCCAGTGAATACCAACATATTCAGTGGTTTCACTGGAATGAGTGACAGTAGTATTGGACTGGATGGCATCTTCTAGGCCACTGAGGCCAATCCCAGCTGCTAAGCCAGATAACTGAAGCCCACGTGAGGGCATTACATCAATGCTATCATAAATTTTTAGTATTCAATCATTAAAGGAGTTAGAGGGTTTGGGACTTTTTTTCCCCACTCCCACTCTTCCCATCAGAGCGATATTCCAGAACCTAATTTCTCAAACCGTACAGAAACTTTGTTCTAGTTTCCATCCTAATGAAAATATAGCTGGTTTATAACCATTTAGTCTTATCCAATGTTGCTCTTTTTTCTTCCTGTTTTTTATTTCCTGACATAGAAAGACAGCAACAATATCTCCTCCTAGAGTTTTAGGCATAAAAGCATGATTGTGCAATAATGTCTAGAGCTGAGCAGCGGAAGACTCATCCGCTACTGAGCTGTCCACCTTCCCTTGGGATAGTGGGATGCAAGATTCAATTAACCAGCTTAGTTATATACAAAATACAAGTCAGATGTATATTTTATATTGACTATATTCCTTTAAAATTTACTAGCTTCACTTCATCTAAGTGTCTTTTTATTTGGTAGCTTTGGAGGTTTTTTTAGGGGAAGCAACAGATGGACTTCTATAAGACAATATTAGCTTTCAGATATTTCTTCTTTTTTTTTTTTTTTTTTTGACTATATTCCTTTAAAATTTACTAGCTTCACTTCATCTAAGTGTCTTTTTATTTGGTAGCTTTGGAGGTTTTTTTAGGGGAAGCAACAGATGGACTTCTATAAGACAATATTAGCTTTCAGATATTTTTTTTTTTTTTTTTTTTTTTACAATTTTTTGTTGCTTCTCAGTAGTTATTTTTCTCCACATGTGCATTTGCTACAAATTCAATTCCTTTCAGTGAGTGTCCATATGACTTTAGAACAATTAAACATGCAACTAAAATATGGACCATGAGCACCTACAAGAAAAGAAAACAATGGAGAGAGTTTTTGTAAGAAAACTTGCTTTTTTCCTCTCAAGAGACTGGCAGTTCCACTTTTTGTTCTATCTGTCAGTTCTGCTGTGACCGAGGAGTTCCTGCTTCAACAGCTATCCAGCCTGGCTAATCAAGTGAACGAGGGCCATTTCCAGGCTTTTGACTTTCAGAGATAGTTTTCAGCTAACACCAAGTATACAACAAAGATGAACAAATGATAAAGTGACACAGAATCCAGCAAACACACCAAAAAAACTAGCAGAAGGAAAATCCTCAGTTGTACCCCTCTTCAGCTGAGGTAGGGTTAAATGCAAAAGAAACCGTAATTGAATTCAGAAGAATTCTCATCTGCTAAAAATAGTTTGATCATAGAAAGATCTAAGGCCTGCATGTTCAGAAAAGCAGGAGACAAAATATTCAAAATCAAAGATTGATTCCTTGGAGCACACATTTTAAAGTATTACCTTTAAGCAGACTAAAAAGTAAGTTTCTTATTCCACCCCATTAAGAGATCCTCCTACTGGGCCACCATCCAATTGCAATTGATACCTCCTAAAGTTCAATACCTTGACCTTCCTGACACAAAACTCTTCTTAGTAATTCTGTCTTAAGAAGCAGGAAGATGAAAGAGACCAGGGGAAAAAAAAAAATAAAAAATGAAGAGGGAGGGAATTGTGCACTAAGCATCAAATGTCAACTTATGGAATCTAGGGAAAGAGTGTAAAGTTTCCACCTCTCTCCTCAAGTCTGTATTGTAGCTGGAATGAACAAAAACAAGGACCCACCACTTTCTTAAACATGTGGTAGTTAGGTGCCAATATTGCATGGAAAGGCAGTACTCAATCTATTTAGGTGTACTTCTCTTAAAAAAAAAAATAATCAAAAAACAAGACACCAAACCAAAAACACCCCACCACACACCGGAAAAAACAAAACAAAACAACTGCAAGAAACCCTACCACCAAAACACAAAAAAAACACCCCAAACAAACAAAAACCAAACTCCAAACAAAAAAAACTTCATAAGACTGGGGATCTGCTTGGCAGGGTACCATGGGATATAGCCCTGGAGGGAAAAGGGGCCCAAGACAGCTGGTTAATATTCAAGGATCACCTCCTCCAAGCTCAGGAGTGATCCATTCCAAGGCTTGGCAGGGTACCATGGGATATAGCCCTGGAGGGAAAAGGGGCCCAAGACAGCTGGTTAATATTCAAGGATCACCTCCTCCAAGCTCAGGAGTGATCCATTCCAAGAAAGAGGAAGTCAGGCAAAAACACCAGGAGGTCTGCATGGATGAACAAGGAGCTCCTGGAGAAACTGAAATGGAAGCCTACAGAGAGTTGTAGAAAGGACAGGGAGGAATACAGAGACATTGCCCAAGCAGGGCATCAGGTTAGGATAGATAAAGCCCTGATAGAATGAAGTCCGGTCAGGGACATCAAGGGCAACAAAAAAAAGCTTCTATAGGTATGCCAGTGACAAAAAGAAGACTTGGGAAAAAGTGGGCCCTCTCTGAAAAGAAACAGGAGAACTGGTCACCTAGGATATGGACAAGGCTGAGGTGTTTAATGATCTTTTTGCCTCAGTCTTCACCAGCAAGCACTACAGCCACACTGCCCAAGTGGCAGAAGGCAAAGGCAGGGACTGGGAGAATGAGGAACCACCCACTGTAGGAGAAGGCTGGGTTCAAGACCTTCTAAGGAACCTGAAGGTACACAACTCCATAGGACCTGATAAGATTCATCTGCAGGTCCTGAGGGAACTGGCAGATGAAGTTTCCGAGCCACTATCCATCATATTTGAGAAGTTGTGGCAGTCTGGTGAAGTTCCTGCTGACTGGAAACAGGGAAAAATAACCCCTATTTTTTAAATGTGAAAAAAGGAAGACCCAGGGAACTACAGGCCAGTCAGTCTCACCTCTGTGCTCAGCAAGATCATAGAGAAGACCCTCCTGCAATCTCTACTAAGGCACGTGGGAAATAAGGTGGTGATTGGTGACAGCTAATATGGCTTCACTAAGACACCTCTGTGCTCAGCAAGATCATAGAGAAGACCCTCCTGCAATCTCTACTAAGGCACGTGGGAAATAAGGTGGTGATTGGTGACAGCTAATATGGCTTCACTAAGAGCAAATTGTGCCTGAAAAATTTGGTGGCCTTCTGCAATGGGGTTACAGCACTGGTGGATAAGGGAAGAGCAACTAAGATCATCTATCTGGACTTCTGCAAAGCATTTGAAACTGTCCTGCATGATATCCTTGTCTCTAAATTGGAGAGACATGAATTTGATGGATGGACCACTCGGTGGATAAGGAATTGGCTAGATGGCTGCACTCAAGAGTTGCAGTCAATGGCCCAATGTCCAACTGGTGAGCAATGACCAGTGGCATTCCTCAGGGATCGGTGCTGTTTAACATCTTTGCTGGAGACATGGACAGTAGGATCCAAGTGCACCCTCAGCGAGCACTAACACCAAGCTGCATGGTGTGGTCAACACACCTGAGAGATGAGATGCCATCCAGAGGGACCTGGACAGGCTTGAGAGGTGGGCCTGTACAAACCTCATGAAGTTCATCAAGGCCAAGTGCAAGGTCCTGCACATGGGTCGCAGAAATCCCAAGCAAAAATACAGGCTAGGTGGAGAATGCATTGACAGCAGCCCAAGGAGAAGGGCTTGGTGGTGTTGGTTGATAAGAAGCTCAACATGAGCTGGCAATGTGTGCTTATAGCACAGAAAACCAACCATACCCTGGGCTGCACCAAAGAAGTATGGCCAGCAAATCCAGGGAAGTGATCCTGTCCCTTTACTCCCCTCTGGTGAGACCCCACCTGGAGTACTGCATCCAGATCTGGTGCCCTCAACATAAGAAAGATACAGACCCATTGGAGCAAGTCCAGAGAATGGCCATGAGGAAATCAGAGGGTTGGAGCACCTCTCCTGTGAAGACAGGCTGAGAGAGTTGGAGTTGGTTGTTCAGCCTGGAGAAGTGAAGGCTCCAAGGAGGCCTTATAGTAGCCTTCCAATACCTAAAGGGGGCCTTAAAGGAAAGATGGGGAGGGACTCTCTATGAGGGAGTTTAGCGATAGGATGAGTAGTAACAGTTTTAAACTGAAAGAGGGGAGATTTAGATTAGATATTAGGAAGGAATTCTTTACTCCGAGGGTGGCAAGATACTGGAACAGGTTGCCCAGAGAAGTTGTGGATGCCCCATCCCTGGAAGTGTTCTAGGCCTGGCTGGACGGGGATTCGAGCAAAAAGGTCTAGTGGGATGTGTCTCTGCCCATGGCAGGTGGGTTGGAACTCAATGAACTTTAAGGTCCTTTCCAACTCTAACCATTCTATGATTCCATGACCATTCTATCACTTCATTCTACAATCCAGAGTTGTACATGTATCTATGGCTTTAAAAAGATTGTATAAAATCTCTCTGAACATCTTTGCAGATCATCCAGCCCATTTAATTATAGTTATGTTTAAAAGGAATATGGAAACACATTTTATATTGGAGAAAAAACAAAGTAAGAAACCAAAAAAACCCCCATAAAACTAGTAGACTAAAAGACCGGCAACGCGCCACAAACTGGGGCATCAAAATTTTCCTCCCCACTGTGTTCCAGATATTTATAAAAACATGCAAGTCAAGGATTCTTATGCCCATATAAGGGGCATCCATCTCAGTGCTACACTCACAAGTGGATGTCTGTATGCAGAGCAAGAAACAGTGGCCTATCAATTTTTCCCTTTCATGAGTACAGTCCCAGGAGTACCAAGCTATTACTAATTATTATACAATCTAAGCATAAACAAATTTCATCCAAGAAATAAAATTCAGTAAGTAGAAAGAACCTTTTAACTGTTACACATGTATCTGGCTACAAACAGGTTTTCCTTCTTATTCTAGTCCCCTGGCTCTACCTCTCATAGAAGCTGGATGAGAGGTAAAGTCACTAAAGTGACTTGCAATTACATTTAGACATTAGTATTTCCCACATGTGAATTTCAAATGTTTAAGTGTTTAACTTGCAAATTCATACATTCACCCATGAAGGACACAAATATCAGTTTTACTAACAGGCAAGTGGCATAGGGGACCAATTTATCCAATACTTTATCAAGCCAAACTGTTGGGAAAGACCAACAGAGGTGTAATAAAGATATTTGTGGTATAAATAAAGATAAGTGGTGCAAAAATATTTTGGTGCAATAAAGGTATATATGCAACTTATCACGAAATAGAATTCAGTGACAGCAAATGCCAGCAGATGTGCAGAATTGAGGGTTTTATCTTACTACCCTGACCAAGATGAACTACCTAGTTCCAAGTCCTTAAATCATATGGCAAGCCATTTGTACTGCAGAAGGCGTGAATTATGATTCTTTGACTCCTTAAGTTTTCTTCCTTACTGCAGAGCTGCCCTAATGAGTTATATCTAGGACACTACCACAAGATGGATGTTCTACAGCATTTACAGTGGGAAGTGAGTCTAGCAGTGATTCTTAAATGACTGCAAGAAACTTCTTTTGGGTTTTAAAGTGTGAGGAAGAAAACATATAACGTGCCTCTTGAGAAACTTTTTTCCAGCATTCCCTATTACGAAACACAAAATTGTTTTAATAAAAGGGCATAAATTATAAATATTGAAAGTGAAAACTACAGGAGCATCTAAGCATTTTAATATAAACAAAACCTTTGTTTATATTAACAATATCCTTTTGAAACACTCATGATTGTCTTTATATATAGTTGTCACCCTTGTAAATATTCAAATACAAACAATTTTCAAATAACTTCTCTTTAAACATCTACTGTAGAAGGTTATAATATATGTAATTTGTGTTGTGTTGATTCACATGCCATTTATTTATTTTCTCTGATTACAAAAACATATAAAACCCCACAACATTTGTAATAAAGTCCATGACTTTTCTTAGTTCCTCACACAATGCCTAAATATTTAAGTCTAGCAATTAACAGATTCTTATTTGGATCTTTTTCCTGACATTTCTTTACTGTTCTGCTATCTGAAATAGTAACAGATTGGTAATTCTTTGGTTCCTCCCTCCATGTTTTTTCTATAACTTGTCACACAAGAGAATGGCCAGCTGATAAAAAGTTATCGCACCAGTGATAAGGAAAAAAGAAAAAAAAAAATCATCATAACTGGATACCTTACAGAAGCAAGATTTACACTCTCACCATGCACCTGCTATAAGTGTAAAAAGTATGGCTGTTTCTTCATGTTAAAATACCATCCAAATCACATACAGCAAAAAAGTTTTCTGTACATGGCAACCTGGTAAACCAAGTTTGCTCTATCTTTACTACAAATTTAATATTACCTATCTGTGGATTCATGTGTTTTACAAAGGCAGTGTGAGCTGTAGATAGGGTGGAAACAGTTTCTATTCTTTGAAGAGCACAAGGGAGAGGGCAGAATGAAGAGTGACTAGGAAGAAAACCTCATACCTAAAATAGAGCTACTGAAGAGATCTGCAGCTTCCAGGAACTAATTTACACAGTTTCTCTCCAGAACAGCTTCCTTCAAACATCACAAATTCAATGCAAGACAGGCTCAGGAAACCCAGTTAAAGAGGAATTCGGGCTCTCACCAAAAGGAGATCCAGTCAAGGGGCATCTTTCATTTAGCCTAAGTAAGAGTTGTTAATACTTGCACTAAGAACCCAAGCTGCTTTGCAGTGGCAGCCCTACAAGCAAAACAAACAGTTTATATGTAAAAATTGAGATATTTCTTCTCCTAGAAACATTTAGTCTCTGCCAGCCCAAACACAGCAGCAATGAGCGTGAAATGTGAATGTTATTTCCCTTGGGACTACACATTATTACAAAAGACAGAGGCTAGAATCTCAACAGCTTTCTAGGATCTCATGATCTCAGATCTGCTTAGTTGGTTTCAGATCTCCTTTGATGGTGAATTACAGATTAAGAACAGCATCTCCCATTAACCTTCTCACCTAATTCAGAACAGAACATGACTTTATCTCATATTTTTGAAAGCAATCAAATGAAATCTTCAGGGAAAAAAAAAAATAAAACCAAAAAGCAAACAACAACAAACCCAAAACTACAACCACCATGAACCTGTTCACCATAAAACAAAAACAGTGTAGTTCTTAGGATCTTAGGTCACATATAGCAAACTAGTAGAAACACTTGCAACCACAATAGGTGACAGCTTGGCTGTGCTGAAGTCAACAAGGTTTCTGCTACTGATCTTAAGCTACTGGGGTTTCACCTCATCTTTTGTGATCTCGTGGAACTAGTACCTTGTATCAAAGCACTGGATTGTTTTAGAAAACATTTCTGCATGCAGGAGAAACCCATAATTCCTGCTCATTCATAGCATCCATAATTCGGTTAATGTAACAGCAGCCAGGATTTAGTTAGGTTATCATCTGAAACAGGTTTAACATAGAGCCTATAATCAGCAGGATTCTTGGGAAAACAAATAGCCTTGAAGGGATAATCGCTATTTGGAAGTCAAGTTATGTAAAACATATTTCCCCCTGTGTTATTGCTTCAAGTTGTTTGATTGCACCTAGTATGTGTAAAGAGGGGAAATTATAGAATCTTCACCCTGAGTGGTTTAGGCTCTGTTGTTGTAATAGCTGCTTAGGTTTTAAAGGGTTTTCTTGCCTTTTTCTTTTGGTCTTTCTTCATGCAGGTAACAGCTGATAGGAGTAAAGTAATGAGACAGGATAAAGAATTTTGCAGCCAAGGAAACTCTGCCAATTTTCTAAAACAGATGCCAATGCTTTTGGCACCTTCTTGTAGTTGACTAAAAACTGAGTCCAAATTTATCATCAAAGAGCTAGCCAAGCATGCAGATTGCACACATATCTCCCTCAAAGGAAAAGCTTACAAAGTTAGACAACTTCACAGTATCACTTTCTCTTAAAACACAGATCAAATAACCCTCCCTCCTTCCTCCCAGCACAGACAACACTGCATCTACTACAGTATATACATAATTGTATTTCTTTTTACTCTTCTGTTATTATCCATGTATATTGTACACATAACAGACAACAAGATACACCAGAAGTAAATCTAATACATCTGTACACACTTATGTGTAGCAACTATTTACCCCCAATATTTCCCAAATGGAAACCAAACTAGAAAAGGGGAGCATCAATAGAGCAACAAAATGTCCCTGCTTTACTTCAAACTACTGCTTTCAGGGTTCATCCTGTCAGTAAGCGCACCAAAGCCTGGCTCCATGTCTTTCTTCAAGCAAAGCACTTCCTCACATGTATTCTTCAAGCAATTACTAGAATTATAAAATGTAACTACAATACCACTACCCCTGGCTAGCCACAGTCCTCAAGGCACACCTGCATTGTTGGACCAAATCCCATTTCCCGTATGCCCAAGTTTTGTTTATAAGTAATATATTCCTGCCAGTGCCTGAAAAGAGGTTAGAGAATACGAGGCACAGATTTCTGGTTAATAGGCCAACATCATTGTATTTTGAACTTTTCTCTCATTCTCCCTTTTGTTTTCCTTCATTCTCAGTGTCAGTCATCAGCATAGATAAAGTGAGAAAACCTTCACCTTCCAATCTGGACACAGCAATCCTGCTACATTCCTAAAGTAGACTGTCAAGGTTTTCTTATGAAAAGAGTTGAAAAATGGAAGATATTTCTTAGAAATAATGCTATTTCTTTTAAGCATAGATTTTTTTGCATGTTTAGAATATAGGAAATTCATACTGTGGTTAAAGCTGTAATTTTTTCATTTCCTAACTTGAGAGTGTGACCTGGCCTTAGTCATGCTAGGATTTCATTCTGAAGCTTTGTATTGTGTAGTCATAATATGTATCAGTCATAATATCATAATACACATAATCTTAGTACGCTGAAATACATGAAAAATAAAATAGAATGCAGAATAACATTGCATTAGCATGCTCTTTTAACAGGCTACACAGTACATACAATGAGGCAGATCCTCAACTGGGGCAGACTATTGTAACTCTTAACCCAAAGCTAAGAAGCCAGCTATACTTACATATGTTGAAAGTGAGAGGAGGAAGGGGGAAAAAAAAAAAAAAAAAAAAGAAAGGAGAGAGAGTATTTGGGGGATTTTGTTTCAGTTTTACTTTGCTATAACCATACCTACTTGAGAATAAGAGGAGAAACATTTTTACAGTCTGTGTGCGCAAATTGTACACACATATACATGAAACAGTGATTGTGTACATGTTTGTGTACAGATTGCACGTGCAGCAACTTTCCAAAGTTCTGCTTGCTCTCTTACAAAGAAGCATATTTTATAGGCAAATAAAATATTACTCATTTTTCATTATAAATACCATTTCAGGAAAGCAGATTGTTGCCAAAATCACCTAATTTTCACATTCATTTACAAGGTGGAGGTTGCACTTAAAACAGATAACTTGAATAGGCAAACAAATACATGTTGTCAGTTTTGCTCAAATATTATTAACTCAGGAGTTGAAGGTTATGCTTCATGTCCTTTAATAAAAAATAGCTTTCCCTTAAATTTGTATTTCTACAGTCTCTTTCCCTTCTCTAGGATCACTTTTTAATTTCCCCTAATTTTCAGATAAATAGACACACATACACCCCAATGGTGACTTAACCCAAGACAGCTACTATAATAAGTTGCACATTCTCAATATAATTCTTAATGCATCACACATACAATAGTCTCCTAGGACTATGTTCTGCCCTCCACTATGCAGACAGCTTATTATTCAAAATATGCAATGAATCATTAATGATACACACATGCAGAGGGGAGATCAGAATTAAGCCCTTAGTCAGTGTGTAATATTTGCTCTCAAACTTCATCTATCAGGAATAGTGGTACTTCACTTACCATTGCCAAAAAACAAATTGGAGAAAAAACTAAAATTTATAAGGTCCATATGACTTCTTTCTGTGGCCTCTACACCGTGTACTTGGGACAGGTACTATAATGGGTGGTCTCCAATTTCTGCTTGGGCATAGACTTAACCTGAGAGTTATATGCAATGCTCAATATCAATCTTTGGGGAAGACCCTATACTTGGAACACTACTCTCTCTCTCAAACAGCCCGCTATCTGCTTACAAAAGATTTAAAAAAAAAAAAAAAATTAAGACAAAGGAATGCCTTTCTAAAAGAACCATCCAGAAGGTAACAATAGAATAGAAGAATGACTGAGTCAGTAGTGACTCAAATAAATGATACATTCAGCTTCTTCTGCTGTCTTGTCAGTCATCCCTATTGCTAAGGTAGCACCATATTTTCTTTTCTTGATTTGTATTATGAAGAAGGCATAATCCCTTAATTAACCTGCTTACATCTGATCCATACAGCTTAGCTTTTTTATCTATTTCTGTTTCATTGCCAAACCTGAAGAGACTAGAAGGGGTCTCCTAGAAAGGGGAACCTCAAAAACCATTTAGTTCCCAATTACTTGGAGACTTACGATAAGCCACAGTTCTCATTCTACAACTCCTGGAACTACTTTTTTGTCATGTAAGCACATTTATTGTTGTGGAAACCAGAAAAAAAAGCTTTTAGCAATTTTGATCAAAACCTGCTTCTAGAACATTTTCTTGGACTACACTTACAATATTTTGCCACAGGTGTCCTGTGAACTAAAACAGTTGGAAAGGATAAATTGAAGGAAAAAAAAAAATCATGAAAATTTAACACAAGGAAATAAGAAATGGTCTTGATCTTCGTTAATGTTTTTCCCCACACAGATATTTTTGATCATTACTAAGCATGTATTATGGCAGACAAAGAACTTTCTCAGCATGCCCAGGCTCTCTTTAGGGACAGACTCCAAATGGCTAATACAACAGTACAGTAGAGTTAGACCTATCCAACCCTCTGCATGCTGTATTTGCATTAAAATCCTGGAATTCTGGAGATAATGATCCTGCAATCCCTCCAAAAATTGCTGAGGAAAGGAAGCAGAAATGATGAGAGTGCTCTGTCACTATATCATGCACTGACAAAAACCAAGCCCTAAAATCCAACATTTAAGAGGGCTTTCATCACCTGTGCCTAGACATCTAACACCAGATGTCTCAGATTAACTATACATGCTGCATAATTGATCTGCATTGGATCTGCACGTTCGGATCTACTGGCTGTGCAATTAGAGCTCTTTGCATAACATCAGTACTTTGCCCATGGTCTTTCAATGGCTTAAGACAGCTCTGAGAGAGATCATAAGTTTTAGATTCACACACCCTGCATCTGAAGCTCACCTCAAACTTTGATAACCTTCAAATCTGGACCCCAGCTATGAAGTATATTTCTGTAGGCAATTATATATAGATAGATATACACACTGAGACAGTGAGATATATATATATATATACACACACACAGGTATGTATAGATATACACATTGATGAGTGATCCTTACATTTGCACTCTTCTTTGGAGGTGAAAGGGAGAAGTTTCCAATATCCACACCTTTTCTAATTACATATTCATTTTAAAAGCTAAAGGAATATCAGCAGCAAGGAGCTTGCTGCAACCCTGCACTAAGCAGCATTCAAATATGAAAAGGGTGAAGAATATATTTTGTGATTAAAAAAACACTAGGCCTACTGCTGCCCTAAAGTGGGGTAGGGGAAAAGTAGGGAAGAAAATTTTTAAATGGATATACATTGTTGGCATAGCCAGAAGAATTCTTTAGAAGGAGGACAGTACACTTTGTTAGCACATCTACAACCAGGAAAAAGTTTTTAATGTCAGAGACAAAGTATTTAAAGAATAGCATGAACTCCATCAGTGCTAGTAAATCTCACATCTCAGCCCAGAGTCAATACCTCAAACAAGCACTTTGCTTGTTCAGTTCCAATACATGGTGGAATTGAGCTGAGAGGGATAAGCCTGTGGGATCCACCACCTCATAGAAACAACTTTTCTGTTAACAGAGAACTCAATGGACTGCTGGACAAATCTTAATCCATGCTGTCTTTATGCACAGATACTACTGATAGATTAACAGATTTTATACAGGGAGATATTTTGGACCTAAATACGTAACTGACTCCTCTTGGTGAGCCCCTCCTGAGCTTACTCATCTGCTACCAAACATGAGACAGCTGACAGGTTTTTAAATTATGAACTCCTATGGGTCACATTACTTAATTATACAGTACATCCAGGGATACGCACATGGGTCTTTTATGGTAAATGATATGACTGTCTTAAAAACTCATTAATATGTCATTAACCAAGCAGACATTTACTAATTAAACAATTAGCCCCTCTCTTCTATTCCTTTGTTCCACTCAGAGATGCTCATTTACTATGATCCCCACTCAGATTTTTTTTTTTTCTTCCCTCTTTTAATTTCTTTCTCAGGAAAAATACGTATCTATAAAACATTTCCTTTGCTTTTGGCTCAGTTTAGTCAAACGGGAAACAAAGTCTAGATTCCCAGCTGGTGAAAATCAACTTTATCTCATGGAAGTCAAAGGAGTTATGGTGATTTACCCCACCTGAGGATTTTGCTCCAGGCATCCCAAATACAAATAGTGTATTGATTTCAAATGCCTGTCTACTGTCAATATGCGGGCTTTGCCTATCCAAACCAATAGTGATTTGTACAAAACTTCCAGAAAAGCATTCAACAACCACTCTGAGCTGCATAATTATTAAATGCAAACAAAACCTCCAACACCAATAAAACAAGTATAAATATGCAAGGATCAAGGCCTGGAAGCAGATCATTCTGAATCACCATATGAAGTTAAACACCAAAGCAGCACGCTGTATTTCTGCCTTTGAAATTCAAAGGATTTTTAATAGTTTTACTTGAGCTGTTTTCTGCTGATAAATGTAGCTTGATCATGTTTGATGTGTTTTAACTGTGTTAAACTCTGATACAAGGAAGGATTATCAAATATCTCAAACTGGTATATAGCAAGTTTCTTTTTGGAAAGAAATCCCCCACTTGTCCTTTATGATCAAAAGGTAAACAAAATTGTATTTCTACTCAAATGGCTATCATTTTTACTGTATATACAGTAGTTTTACTAACATATAAATATCTAATTTATATAGGCTGAAAGAAAGAAAGCAAAAGGTATGTTTCTTTTACTTCTTACAACTGTTCCAATTCCTATAGTTTTATTTACTATCACTCACCAGGAAACAGTGTTTCAGAAGCACTGGATCATTTGCAGAAGATTATAGAAAAGGTTCAACCAGGCACTGGCAAAGAGAGAAAGACAAGTCTTTTAAATGACCCATCCTCATACTGATAAACAACAGAGAATTATGCCTCACCTTTGATCCTTCCTGCACTGTACCTTCACTCAGGATCACGCTAAACCACACAATCAAATCAGGTCCTAGAGAATTAGCCTATATAGAGTACAACTTCACATACCAGGCGTGGATAAAATCTTTCCCTTGGCTTTTCATCTTCCATTTCAGCTGTGCAATCTGTGGCAGCTGGAGGTTGGTATAATCCACTAGCATAAATTACCAGGGATGAAGTAGCTTCGGAATAGTTAAGAGTATCTTACACTTCGGCATTCACCAGGACCAAACAGGCCATCAGAAAAATACCAACAACTTTACTGCAACAGAAGATCTGTCTCAGAAAGTATGAGGTAGTATGTGAACAGGCAAAAAGAATGCAGTGTTTAAAACTAAGCAAAACTTTAAAAAAATTCTTCAGCCACGAGATTTTCTGTGGACAAGCATATGATTGATAGTGATAATAAAAGCTTTTCCCCACACTGCACCACTGGAAGACCTCTTCTTGAGCTGGAAGGACAACAGTGAGGGCCCAGAAGAGTCAGGTCCTGTCCTCCCTGGCTGGAAGTCCTGACTCCTGCCCAGTCACACATTTGGAGCCAGCAGCCCTTTGGAGAGCAAAGGTGACTCTATTCCTGCTGATTTAATTCTGTGGTCTGTAAGGGATCAGTTCAGTTACAAGCAACAGAAACCTCCATCACACACTCACTGACCCTGATTAGAGGTTCACTCAGGCCATCGGGAACATTGAATATCCAGTGGAGCCATAGCATGTTTTCTCATTCACAACTTCATACGTCTATGTTTAACTACAAAGTACTTGGCATGGTAATACTACACAAAGTATGTAGTAGGCTAGACTCCTCTCCTATACAGTATCTATGAGGCAACAGCTCTTTTGCAGCAACCAGAGAGCATAAAGAAGCTACATCTCAAATTAAAATTGACCTCTAAGGATAAAGTCCCAGACTTTCTCACTGTGCCTTTTTTCCCCCCAAGATTTCTTCCTGAAGTACCACTTAGACAACAAGGGCAGTGTGAGAATGGAAGCACACGTTATGAATGAGATGGAAATCCTGAATCATTTTCACAGAGTTTCAAGAGGCCTTTAGATAGAAGAAATATCTGTTGTCTTGTGACTAATATAACGAGCCAAAGGTCTGCATGTAAACACCAGTCGCCATTTGCTACTACACGAGCCATCCTAATTCCACAATCGGGTAGTAATTTAATACCATGACAAAACTCCCACTCTTTGGATCTTTGTTTTCATCACTGCCACACAGACACGAACACAGAGGAAAGGAAGCTGCAACTCCACTCTTTAATACCTGTTGTATAGAAGGACAAATTTCCAGAACTGGAAACATAGAAGAGCAAAGTGGTATTTGCGTGAGAAAGATTTTCATAAAGGAAAGATCAATCCCCCCTCCACTGACTGAAGAGAAAATTAATTACTGCAGTTGGCAGAGGATAAATGATTCCAATTTACAGAGTTGTGTAATTATAGCAGCTGCAGAGTCGAAGACTGGATGCTAACTTTGAACCTCCACCCCAACATGACATTTCTACTTGCGTTTAGTTCTGCCACTTGTGAGCATGTTGAAAGTTCTCTCACTGTGTCTTCATAATTATACGTTGGTTCAAAAATAATCATTGGCTCCATTGCATAGATGAAACCTTATCATCTGGTTAGCAAAAGGTATGTTGTATCGTCTTTGAAGTGCTGAAATCCCCACAGTGGAAAATTTATTAGGGGAAAGTGATGTTATGGTAACACAATTAATTCTGCCACAACATGTAGAATTAACTACACTGTTAAGAATTAAGGATTCAAAGAAGAGTTCAAAGGAAGAAAAATACTGTATGTCAAATCATAAAGTACAACCTTTGTATAAGGTCTAACAAAACCATATTGTAAAGAGACATCTAGGTGAAAAAAAAAAGGAAAATAAATGGTTAAGGAGATGAGGAAACATCTTTAGTGTTTTTCTTCTTTTTTTTTTTCTTCTTCTCATGGGAGGTTGTCAGTTATGCTTGTATAGAGAATTCTGTTCTCTTTTTGAAGCCAAGAGGAAAGTTTTTAATCTCATCTTTAACTTTAATCCTTTAAAATATGTAAGAGATTTAGAAGTGAACAGGGTAAATTTGGCAGAAGATCCTAGCTATAGAAGGAAGGTAATTTCTTTCAACTGCTGATTGCCAAGGGAGTTCAAAGCCTGCCACCTAAACTATCTATCAATTCCAGCTACAAGCTGCAATCTACTGATTTTTTACATTTCTTTCTATTGATCAAAAATATTTAGAAAAGTCACCAGCTACAAATGAGTGAAACAATGTGATTATTACATACAGGGATAAGGGCTCTCTAGTGCTGTTGCTTTTTCCAGAACAAATGAATAATGAAAGACATTTTCTCAAGCAATATGCACAATAGCATCTGTGGCAACTATAGTTATTTTATGCACCAACAAGAAAGGAGCTGGTCCAAAAGAACAATTTCAGAAAGTCTTAGAAAATTGACAACTGAGTCAAAAACTCAGCTGTTAGTACAAGGAGACTATTTTGACTTCAACATAATGTTTTATGCCATCAAAGGTCATATAAACCTCATCTACCAAGGCAAGATACTTACATTCCATTAATGAAATGGAAGTATAGAAACCACAGTATGACTTTCTCCCCTAAAGTACCAGTACATACATACATACACTGAAAACACTGATTTGCCATACCCTACTGTTAAGCTATTGTGGTTGAGCCCAGGTCAAATACCACAGTACCCCACAAGACTATGTTTCTGTTCTATTGAGCACTTTCTAACACGAGTTAAAAAACAGTTTCTTTTCCATTTGCTTCCCCCCCACCCCCTCACATACCC
>NW_015090830.1:17332458-17521083 GCF_001431845.1 Calidris pugnax | reverse complement strand
CCCATCTCCCCCTTCCCCTCCCCCCCCAAAAAAAGAGCTACAGCAAAGATTGGAAACTAAAGAAGAGATTTATGTGGAAAATTAGCACAAAGTAACAACATACCTTGACTAAAGTAATACAGAAATCCTTGGAAAAGCTTAACATTGAGCCAAACAGCTGAAATCTGCTTCTCCTGGTCATGGTCAGCCTCTGGTTTTAATTACCTGGGTAGAAACCTACCAGCTGAACTCAACTAGCAGATTTACACCCCTCTATTTAAACCACCCCTTTTTATTAGGCAAATTTGTACTGTTTTCAATGCCACTGCCTTAATAAACCTAGAAGGCAGCTGAGGACTGTTTTAAAAAGGACTCACTCAAAATGACTGGATATCTCAGGCTTTGGGCCCATGCAACTATGGTACAAAAGATGAAACAATTATATAATCAGATAGGCTTGGCCTTGTCTACTCTTTGATCAATTCATCATGTGCCAAAACCATGTCATATGTATGAAAAAAATCTAATCCGGAACAAAATGACTGTGTCATAAGAACGAAAAAGTAATCCAAGAGAGCCCACATCTGTTCTCAGTCACATCAGACCCAGGACAAACTGAAATGCCATTGAACTCAATGCATTTCATATCAGTGCTAATAAGATTAGGATTTAACTTCCTCTCCTCTCTTAAATAATGTTCAGCTTTAGCATAATGAAAAATCAATATGGAAGAAAATAAACAGTGCTGCAGTACTTAATGCAGATATAATAACCTTTAAAATACTATAAGACAGTTGTTTCTATTGGAGTTTATATGCATAAGATCCTATTGTACAGATAAAATACTTCATTATTATAGTTAAACCAGCTACTGCAAAACTGTTGTTTTAAAACATCACAGGCAAGATCACAAACAGTGATTCTGGGTATAACATGTTTGATGAAACATACTGAAAATCTTGAGCAAGCATTTGACACATTTATACAAGTTACAAACTTATAGGTTAAACGTACATAACTATATCCAATTTAGAAGATAGGAATCTGTACAGTGAAAAACTCCTAAAGAATTCAGTAAAAATTTTGCCTGAATAAGCTATTCAGAACGTCCCAGAGATATGCAGGAGCTAGTTTTATCAGAGTCCTGTCAGGAGCTAGTCCAAATCCCTACAAAGTCAACTCAGTCAACTACAGAACATCCCCTTTAAAAATAGTTTTATCCTTGAGCAAACATGAAAATAGAGAACCTTTAAAAAGCTTTTTACTTTGCCTATAATTTTCTAATAGCCCTGTTATTAATGAGGGCTTTTTTCCAAGCTTTCATCCCCACCACTGGCAGCCTTCTCCAGCTGGATTTTGCTCACCTTCATAATACTATGATTTGTTGCCATGGAAATTATTGCGATGCCACAAACAGAAGTTTATGCCTTTGTGGAAAGAAACTATATTCTAACCTAGGGAAGAACAAATATCTAAAACTGGAAACTGACAAAAAATAAAGAAGCTTGCTGTGAAAACTTAGCTCATCTTGAATTTGGAATCAGAAAGAGGCTTGAACACATTTACAGGTTTAAGATGTTGAAAATTCCTTATGTACATGAAACGTTAGGTGTACCAAAGTTTTCTGGTTATAAGCTTACTACCTCTTGCTGTATTTAGTCAGAAAAGAAAAATAGATATATACTAACTGAACAGAATTAAGAATTTAAATAGAAAAAGAAACCAGTATATTCCTGGGTCAGAGTCAGGTAGTCCCAACAATGAGAGTAGGGAGACAGTTGTAGCACCCATGTTAGAAGTTTGTCTTCTTATGTTTCCCTTATACCTGAAAGAAAGAAAATTCCTTCAGAAGGCTCTTTCTAGAGACACTAAACAATTCTCACAGCACCTAGTCTAGAGTCCTGTTCTGACCTTCTGGAAGGAGAACTCTGGTTTTTAATTATTTTACCTTTTCTGTCTCCTATTTTGGCATGTGCTCTTTATGAATGCTGCTGGAATCTGTTGCGGCCACATCCACAATGACAACAAAAGTAATTTTGAATGCCTACTGATCTACTCTGTTTTGCTTTTTTTTTTTTTTTCCATTTTTTAATCCTCTATAATAACATGAAGATCATCTGTGTGCTGTCTTAAACCACACTTGATGGGACATTTTCACTTGTGTTATTCTGAATATATTTCTTCTCTCCAAATTTGTTTCTGCCTAGGAGGTATTTCCTAAAAGCATAATTATTTATTATTTTTCTGCACATACTGTTCTGGATCTTTAGATTACAGTGCTCATGAAATCTAACCAGAAAATTTAGAACCATAGCACTTCAGGTAGACAAAGAAATCTATAAAATTTTTTTTCAACAGCGTGCTATTCATGCTGTTTTCATGCAGGGATGCTTTTCAGTTGAAATAAGCCAAGTCTCATAAACAAGAACATGCACTAGAGAACATAGACTGCTAAGAGGATCCAAGTTCATGAAGCGCTAGAGTTCAGAACTTCCAGACACTGACTGTTCATTTTTGCTCTCTGAAGCCATCATTCTGCAGAAGGAGCATAGAGGTTTGAGTTTCCCTAGTTTTCCTGCAGATCCTTGAAATACAAAAGATCAGGCTCCTTAATTCTTTTGTCCTTCATCAGGAATGAGAACTGGATATGGCTAACATGTAGTAAAGATGCTCAATCTTTATGAAACAGGAAAACATCATTCCTCTTGTCCCTACACATTATCTTGAAATATGACCACAAGATATAATTGGTAATTGAGGGAATTTTAATCCTCCTCTTTTGTTTTCTTTACCTTGCTTGTTTTTCCTGATGAAAGAAGGGAAGGAGGGGGAAAAAGTCAGAAAAAAAGTGCAGGTAGACTATCAGAAAGATGCAGATTATGAACACTAAAATTATCCTATTACAAATGTCAAAATAGCAAACAATCTCATAAATAAAGCTTTCTGGTTTGTGTCATTGTTTTTGTTTTTATTATTGTCATTTTCTCAGACTAATTCAGCTGACCGAGATTTCATTCACACAAATGTTTTCAGAAAGCTTAAGAACAGCAAATGCTTTCCCAAATAAATGTTCATGAAGGCATTCCCACCAGACATTTTTTTATTATTATTATTATTCATGCAATGGAGGAGATAAACAACTATATTTCTGAAAGTCTGCAAAGATAAGAAAGTCTTTTTTTGTAAAGCTATCTTCTACCCAAGAAATAATAATAAAAAAAAAACAAACAAAAAGCCAAAAAAAGACTGTCACTTTGATGACCCAGCTCCTGAGACAAATCACGAAAACGAAATGACAAATTCCATTTGTCATGCAATCAATATGGTTAAGGTTTGATGACACAAGCAATTGTTTAAATACATTAAAGAGTCCACTTAACTATCAATCTTAAAATAAGCTAACATTGACTTCCAGAATCATCTAGCCTCTCTGGCATGAAGTTGAAGGGTAAGATGCTGAAAGACAATCAGCAAAGCAGGAATCCCAGCTGGGGAGGAAAAAAAGCATTTTTGGCTTAGCTAGAAATTGTGGTTAATATTGTTGGTGAAAAGAGCTTTGGCAGGGTGGAGAAGGTTGATATACTGTAAAAACAACAGAAAACACTGGAGACAGCATTCATGAACCACTGAGTGGAAGAATAAGACAATAAGGCATCATAACAAACCGTTCTCTATACACTATCACTTGAAGGCTTTACCTGTCCTTCACAGAGTCATTTTTGCAACAACTCTAATGTGTATCACTTCTTTCACTCCTGTATTAACAACACACCCTGGTCTTAAAACTTTCTGAAAGACACTAGAAACTATACTCTGGTAGTAAATATGAAACCTAACAAAATTTCACAATTATGTACATTTAATACAGCTGATGAGATAGTTTTTTTGCAACAATAGGTATTTTTAGTGATCTGTGTTGGTTCATGCCACATTTAACTTTTTTTTTTATAAGCTCATACAATTACCTGAAGCTTTGGATTCTATGTTTGCTTTCTTTGGCCAAATAGTCTACATGACAATTCTTTTAAAAGAAACACATATAAAAGCCCAAAATGGCTAATGTGTTTCTTTCCACATATGGTTTCTCCTAAAAAGTCCACTGCTTTTATTTTTTTTCCATTAATGGAATTGGAACAATTCAATTCGCTGTTTGTTACTGACAGTCCACAGCCAAGTTCTAAGGTGACCAAGAAAAGAGCCTAGCATCAATAGTAATAAATTCATTACAAAAGGGTTCGGATACTCACTTGGAAACGTTTAGAGATCTGAAAAATCGAAGAACTTAAAAAAACATGTGCAACAATATCAATATTCCTTAAAATAGATTAAAGTCCCCTCTTTGAGGAATATGTAATGTTATGCAGCTGAAATGACATTAGAGCCTGATGCAAATTAAGTCTTCATTATTGACCCGATTTCTGTCTTAAACTTAAATCATGTAACAATCATGCAAATATTCACTGCAGTAGTCTCTTTAACTTCTTTTACAGCAAGCTCCTTGCCCATACCAGACATTTTTCTAGCAATAAGCATTTTCTCAAGAAGTTGCAGTTGGCTATAGAAACAACGCAGTTTTATCATAGGTATTTTCAATCGGGAAAGTAAAACAAAACACTGTATTTCAAATCAGTGTTATTTGAATTAAAATAATGTTGGTTCGCTGAACTGAACCACACCGTTCTGTTCTGCTTTTTTTTAGGTATCAATGTGCACTTGCCATAGCCCAGAGTCTAACATGCAAGCTGCTGTCCCCATTCTCTTCAGTGGGGACTACACTCCCCATTGAACAGTGCCGTATGCTTTCATCAGACAATATGAGCCATCATGGGAAATCTAACAGCACTGATGGGCAAAAATGAGTATAAAACACGGCAGCCACATGACAGCTCTCATGCAGCAGTACAACATTTGGGGCAGATGGAGTGTAACACTGAAGCAAAACCTGTGGACCTTTCCACTTCCAAGTATTTTGCTACTTTCGTACTAGTTCAAAGTTACCAGACTTCTACTGTCCCACAGGATTTCTGTTCCACGTATGGGAGAATATATGGGGCTAAAAAGAAAGTTTTGGTATATTTCAGAAAAAAAAAAAAAAAAGAAAAGAAAAGTAGTGCTCTGTATCAATTTGGACAAGGGAAAAAACACAACCTTCAATTCACTTGCAAATTGCATTTGTGCTTTATAAAGCCTCAGGATTGTGCTAAAACAAAGCTTCAATGGCGTGTCATCTGTTCAATTTCCGGAAGCTTGAGTAAAGTCTGATCCAGGCTGGGACTTAGTTTACATGTTTTTTATTGCAAGCTTTTTATTTTTAGGACATGATTTTATGGAGGTTTGTGTTTTTATGACTCAGGGAAATTTTATTTCATTACCAAAAAAAGGCAAAATTTACATTCAATTTTTCTATACTATTTTTTAGCCTTCAGAGGTGTGCTAGGTATTTCATAGAAAGTATGAAGGATATCAATGAGCTTGTGAAGGTGAACTGCAGTCTATAGGCTATTACGAGCTTTATGAGGTCAATTAAGGAGAGGCACAAATTTCAGATTAGACATAATCTTATACCTTAATTTGATTACAAATATAATGATGCGTTCCTCCTCAAGATATATTAATACCAACATAAGAAAGCACTATTTTTCTTTTGGTTTGATTTGGCTGATCACAGAAAGCTGAATGCAGCCAGCCCTATATCTCAGCAGGTTTCAAGGGCCAGAACAATAACAACTAATTCAATGTTAATGTACTTCACGATGAAACTGCAGAGAACCTCCACACTCGGTAAAGAATTGACAGTGCTTAAGATATACTGAGAATGAGGGTGTATCTGAATTCTTCTTCCACTACTTTTCATCTCTGTCTATGTGGCTCCCCTGGCATGGTTACCTCGCAGAAGACAAGATCCTACCACTGCTCCGTCAGTGAAGCAAGCAGAATGTGGTAGCACCAGCATTCACCTTTTGATTAGCAACCTCGTGATCAGCAGGCTCCCTTGGGAAATAGAAGAGCCTTTTTCAGAAGAACTGTCCTCAGCTTAAGGGAGTTCAAACCCACATCTCCAGAGGGAACTTGCAACACCAAAATGCATCCTGTTCTGGAATAAGGAATTTACTCCTTCTTTCCTTTTGAGGCTATGAAACCAGATTAGCAGAAATCCAGATGCATTGCTTAGAGACAGTAACTGGCTCAAGCACCTAAGTGAGAGGACCTGAATCTCTCAAGCTCTGCTTAATACAAAATGTCAGTGCATCCACCCTACTCCTAATATGCCTAATATATTTTATCTTCCAGGGACCTACATGAAGAAAAAAACAAAAAACCAAACTATTTCTGCATCCCAAATGGACTTAATTTAGGGGATATGCACTGACTTCATAAAAATGTCCCTAGTTCTTAGCGAGCATAGATATGACTGCTAGTGCACTTGGGACACAAAACAACTGTGGGGAGGCAATTTATGAGTTCAGACATCTGCAGTCTTAACCAAAAGTTGAACAGGGACTTTCTGGAACACAGTTTGTGACTTCAGATAGCTGTGTCTTATTCATGCTCCTTAAATTAAACATTGAATCTAGCCTGAAGTGTGCTTCTACTTACTCTTTGGGGTCATTCAGGTACCAGGATGGGAAATAGCATATCTCAGACCTCTCAGTCATTGACAATACAGATGTTATATCCCATAGGAATTTTTGAGAATACTACTTTCACCAAATTCTGTAGCAAAATGCCCCATTGCTTCTAACAGGAACAGAAGCAGGTACCTTTTGTTTATTATTGTCTCTAAGTGCTGCCCTTGAGTACTAATTTGTGGAAAGAGGACATCACTCCAGAAATATAAACATATGAGAAGTCTGTCTAAACATCTCCAGCCTTGAAATTATTACTATCACCATACTTATCCTTGATGTAATCTATTTTCATGCCCTCTACAGCTCTTCACCAATTCTTTATCCATTGCTACAAAACAGCCTTAAACGTTAATTGGTTCCATGACTTTTATTTCTTCCCTATTCACTGAATTTCATCTCCAGAGTTTCCATATTTTATACTTTTAACACAAAAATGCCTGGAAGATTGGAAAATATCTACCCTTAGGCTGTATTATATGCATATGAGGACCTAATACTATTTAAATAACAGTTAAAACCACAACCTTCAAATACAAAGCCAGCTATTAAAATATCACTGGAGGCAATTTTGCAAGGTTTATACTAATTTTATGCAAGATATAGGAACAGGAGAGAAGGTTGTGTCATTTGAATGACTACACTGTATTACTCTCTATTTTCTAATCATCACAGATTTAATCAACTTGTTTTGTTTGTATATTTTGCAATAACCTTTCCTCTTCACCTTTTTTTCAGGGAGGAGAAGGAGAGAAATTTATATAACATAGTAAGTTTAAAAAATATGAGTTACATGGAAGACAGAACAGCAACTAAGATACTGTGATTAACTTCATAGACTTCCAGTAGGAAGTATTTAGTTTATCGGCACATAGTAAATGAATATTAAAATATGCATAGCCCAAGGCTACAAGTGAAAGTAGATAACAGCTGTTGGTCTAAAATGTGGTTCCATAATGCAGAGATTGGAATAAGCTTGTAATTATGAATTAAAGCTAGAACAGTAAAAAAAAAAAAATTAAAAATTACAAACACATTATGAAGATACCCTTTAGCCCGTAACATTTAAAACCAGTTCCCTCCATTAGAAAAAATGGAGGGGAAGTGAAGGTATTGCTCCTGTCAGGTCCAGAAAAAAATTGTTTGAGCAAAATCAGCAACAACCAGCTTCTTCTCTTACCTATATTTTTAAATACATGAGCTGTCTCAATTTTAGATCAACAGAATTTCATAGCAGACAGTAAAAAAGAAAATTTCCACTGTCTATTTTAATGAGAAATTTAGCTTTGCATAGCAAATAAGTATACTATCCTTACATATGATATCACAGAGCTGGAAAAACGGGGAAAAAAAAGATCAGTCAAATAATTTGCTTCAGTTCATGAAGTATACTGTTGGCCAGTCTGTTATTCCTTTTACTCACCGTGCTGTCATTGTATGTGAAAGATGTAAGTCAATCTGAAGGATGGAGCTAGGTTTGGCATTGGAAAAAATATTTATCCACCCTATTTTTTTCCTCATGTGCATAGTTCCTGTTGTACGTAGTTACTGTTTTTAGCTTACACCTCAAAATTGTCAAATCTCTTGCCATACGAGAAGTCATTAGCAGTGCATTTAAAGTAGCATTTCATTGAAAAAAAAGAAAGAGGAGAGTATTTTATATACAAAGCCTAAGCTAAACTAGTCTAAAAAGATTTTTTTTCCCACCAGGCAACAGTTCTCCACAAAAAAAAAAAAAAAGTCACTCTCTTCACAGATCTATTAGTTGGATTTCACTAGCAGCTACAGGCCCACCAATGTCACAAACTAAAGATGCAAAGCAAAATTTAAAAGTTTATCCAGGACATAGAGGGGAAGAGGGGAGCATTCATACAACTTAATTCCAGTGCACAAATTATGAGGTTAATTTTCCTGCATCCTTGATAGAGAGAGAGAGAAACTCCCCTAGAAGATAATTCAGACCAGCCTGGTTGCTCTGAACAACCTGAGGGCCTTTCGTCTTCTATTGCCTAAACTTGACACAGGCATACAAGCAAACTGAAGTATGAACATTCTCTCATAACGTGAGGTCCTTACTGTTACTAACCACAGCACTATGTACTTACTTGGTACATAGGAATCCTTATCACAGCCTTTCACCAGCTCTGCCTTTAGAGAATCACACAGTTGGAGTTAGAAGGCGGATCCTCCTCAGTAGCACCTGCAATTGCCAAATTATGGAGTAATTATGTCAAAGCAGCTGTGCCAGCTGCATCTAATTCAGCTACTTCTCAACCTTTCTGCTTGACTGACATAATCACACCTAAGGCTAGCATAGTCACACCTTGAATATAAGATGGGCACAAACAGACTAGAGTTTATAAGTAACCAATATGATTCCAATAACACCAGTTCAAAAAAGTTAGTATTTGGTCCTTGGTCCTACTGCATTGAAATTACCTTTTGCAAGTTAAAAGAAATTTTGAAACTTTACTTCTGATACACTATAGATTTTAATTTCAAGACCTCAGCTAGGGAGATGTCCTTCTTTTTTAAAGTCTACATAGATAACTTTTAATAGATTCTTGCTTTTTTCATTTTTTTCTCTCTGCTCCCTCCCCTTTCCCCAAGTGTATATTTCAAGATTAAAACAGCATGACTTCATGGTAAAATGATTCTTCCCTAAATGTCAATGACTTTCCAGTGACTAGTACACTTGCAAAATGAAAGAAAATGGAACAGTCTTTAGAAAATCCATAAGCTTTAAAAAACTATTGTTAAAATGTTTAAGTTGTTCTATCTTACTTGATTTCATTTCAAAAGTCACTAGAGAGCCCAGATGAGTCACTACATCATTACTTTGTTTCATGTCATCACAAAGCCAAAGCTTGTTTATGATATCAACAGATACCACTTAGAAGAACTACAGGATTTTTTGATCTTTGCCCTGCTGTATTTGTCTTCTTATGATTTCCAATAAGTACCTAATTTGTAGAGGACTCTTAAATTCAGCATCTCCTTTAGAGAAGAATTTTAGTGAGAATAAATGAATTTTTAAATGATTATTGATTATGACACAGCTAGTGTAAATTAATGAATTTTATATGAAGCAGACACTGTGCACTCACTTGATATATATTGATAAGCAAAATCAATTAGCCACTTGTTCTTCAGGACTAGAAGGTTTACTCTATTGGATTGTTCTTTCCAAATGATTGTTTGATTAAGTTTTCTACAAACAAAAGAAAATACAGTGACAGGAATTAAATTACAGAAATTTAGTAAATCTTTGCAAGTATTTTACAAAATATCATTCTTTACTTAATAAAGGGCAAGCAACATATTTTATGATTTCCCATTCATTCGACAAAACTATAGTGTTTGTAATTGTGTATATAAAGCCATCAGTCTTGCAGAGCCGTCTTTAGCTGAGCAAGCCCCAAAGCATCCCGTCCATTCTGCTCAGATCTGATCAGCATCTTTATAGTTTATCAGCCTTGGGGTTCAATTTTGTTTTGGATGCTTTTATAAATGAGCACAATCACTGGTGAATCTGTTCTTCCAGATTGCAAAGAGAAAAATCGAGAGAAGAACTTTAGTAGATTACTGTGTCACTGAGGATAAAGTACAAGCACAAATGCACCTAAAGTAGTCTCAGAGATTATTTCATTGGGTGTACATTTTCAGTTTTATTTCAGTAAAATTAGATGATTGTCTTAGTTATTATTGTTTTTGAAGCTATATTCTGTCCCCAGGCAAGGTGCATGATCAATGCACTATCTAGCAAAATCAATTTGTTGCAAAGTACTATTTATTTAAAAAAAAGAAAGAGGGGGAGAGGAGAGTAATGCATAGCAAATGTGAAAATGATTATAAGACGTTCTTCTAGTAAAGCTGAATTCTATCATTGAAGCATAGAACTTAAGAAATATATAACTGATTTCACAAAACCTGTACAAAACTACTTCTATATACATATTTAAACTTTAAGGTAGCCAGGGAAGAGCTAGAATCAAGTTTTGTGGCTCCTTCGATTTTTCCTATAAGAAGTAAGTTTCCAACAATAAATTAATGGGACATATGGTCCTTCTCTGCTATACTGATCAACAACACAAGTGGTTTCATTTTTACACAAACAGGACACAGGAAAGAATACATATATTATAATATAAAATAAGGTTTGGTTTCTTTTCTGTAGTTATAAAAAAAGCTGTACTTGCTATGCTTTGTTATTCAAGAGATCATCAATATCACTGAATATCTGATGGGTTAAGGGGAATGTGATTTTCTCGAACAGCAGGAAGGCTGCAGTCTCATGACAGATAGGGTCAATTTTGTTTTCAGAAGCTGTTGATGCTCTTGTGTTATCTCTGTCATGGCCACCATATTAGAAGTGTAGTGGAAATCCATTATCTGCAATCTCAGTCAAAACATTTGCCACTCTGAATAGTTATAGGCAACACAAACTTCCAGTCAGTTGGAAACTGAGAATTCATATGTTTAATGAGAAAAATATTTCCACAAAAATGGCTAATTAGAGCTGATCAGAGTTACTATCACGTCTTTATTCAGGATCATCATCAGGGAGATTACAAAAGGTTCTAGAAATACATGAAATTATGATGCTAAATGCTGAAAAGAAATGCAGTCTCTTATTCATATTATGGATCTGAACTCTGAGACCTGTTTCCACCACCATCTATCAGTAACTAGAGTATGTGTTGTACAGAGACACATAGCACTGATATACACAGGTGTGAATATAACCATTTCATTTTATGACTTGAGAAACGAGATAGCTGAGATGAGGGGAAAGAAGACAGTTACCTGAGAATGATGGTGGATCCGTGTGTTTTTCCATCTCATAAGAAACAGTGCCCTCAGTACTGGATTTTGAGTCGGATAGTTTCTCTTCTAGCAGATTAGTAGAAAAGGGTTATTTGGAATGCAGCAACAATCTCTAATGGCACCACTTAAGTTATCCTCGCTGTCCACTTAATTATCCTACCCTTTAACTGGAAAAAAAAAGAGAAGGAGAACCCATGTTCTTGTACAACAGCATGACCAGTTAATCTATCTGGCATTTGCAATTAATAATGTATGTTTTCAAGTAGCAGGGCTACACAATAATGTTTTCTGGTTTTACGTTATCAAGTGATAGGTAGCATTGCTGAAGTAGATACTCTTGAGGCCATGATGGTGTGAGATTTGAATAAGCTGTTTTCAAAAGGTAAGATGGCACACATTACTCAGAGCTACTTAATGAAGCAACTGTGTGGTCGGAACAGCTGCAGGAGAGAGACTTGGCAAGTAAGTTAAGGCAGCCTCATAGGAATTAAAACAATACCGACAACTTCAGCCCCATGGGTGACACTAGTTAAAATGTTAGATGGTAAAGATAGCTACCTACCAATGTCCATGTTGTACCTACACAGTTCCTTCAGTTCTCCCTTCAGACCACTCCAACATGAACCATAAACAGATGCAGCCTTGGTTGGGTGAGTGGGTAGATACCACAGTAAAGGCAAGCCAAGGAGCGTTTACAGACACCACGTAAAGATTTTTTTTGGTCTGTCTGCTCTTTTACACTATTCCTGCTAAGGGTTATTGTGTTTTAATCTGTTCTTTTGGAAATATTTTAATTGCTAAGGGAGAGGGGAAAATTACAGCATAATCACTGCAGTCATAAAATAGAATGTTATTTCCATTGAAATTCCAAATTCAACCCCTTCCTTTTTCCCACCCACCTATTGGAGTTTCAGTCCTTCAGACTATAAATTACTTCATACATACATGTGGCATGGGTACAAAAGAAATACATGAACACTTAAATACATATTCAGACATTTGCACAAACATACACATGCTCACCGATGGAGGCATCTTAACATTTCGCTTCTACTTAATCAAGAAATTCCAATTTCCTTAATCTATTCAAGAGAAAACCTGTGAGATGATACTGAGGTGCAAACAACCAGACCACCTCAAAGGCAACCTGCTCTTCCTCTAACATTCCAAATTCCTTTATCAAACTCTAATTAGGCACTGAAAGGAGTTTCTTTCAAAAAAATGTAACAAAGGTCCAGACAGAGAGTGAAAACTCACTCAGAATAATAAGAAATGTGTCACAAAGACAAATACATGCCAAGCCACCTAGAAAAGATGTGTGATTCTGCAAAAAAGTAGCCTGGCAAATTAACTAAAAAGAAAATTCCTTCATGGACGTATCATTTCCAAACAGCTACTTGAAGTTTCTTGCATTTTCCTCTAGAATGTGTGGTAACAGTCACTGTTGAAAGGGAGATACTGGGCCAGACATACTACTCATGAGACACAGCATAGAGATGCCTTATGTTCCTGATGCTGAGGTTGCACTGCAGACAAACCTGCTCCATTCACCTGAGATCCAGTTTCAGAACAGAACATCTGTGACAGACTCAAGGACCCTCAAAGACTGGAAAACACAAGCTTCCAGGGAGGATCCCCATCTGCATATGGCATACTACTGTACATAAAGGAGGAGAGAATTAATAGTTCACAATCTGCTGTAGATGATAGTATTATCCTGGCCTGACAGTTTTGGGTCAAGGACACAGAAATCAAAATGTAAATTAACACACAGTGAATGATAAGGGGAAAAAAATGCTACACAGGAATTATTAGATGAAGAGATTATGACAAAGGAGTCAGATTCTATTAGAACATCCACAGCACAGTCCTCAAAAATTACAACAGTTTTTTTTTCCTTTTTTTTTTTTTTTGTTAGGGAAAACACAGTGGTCAATTTTTGAGAGATTTCAGTACAAGTAATTACTCTAATTTCAATTCACACCTTTTCAGTTAGGTTCCACCAGGAGTCCTATGCTTAAGTGTACTCCCAAGATTGAAGCTGAAGACACAATCAAAGCAGACAGCATTTTTATGAGTTCTATGCACATTCAATGACAAGTTGTAATATTCATGTATTTCTCATGCCTACTATCAAAGTGGAATCCAACTTCAGCATATTTCCAGGATAAAAAATGAAAGGCTCGGTTTTGCCGAGTCTCAGGTTTATGTCACATATTACAACACACAACACTTTTTTAGGGCTTCAGCAGCTGTAGTCTATAGATCGCATTACGAACAGATTTCAGTTAAAGAACAAAACATGCAACTACACATATACTTACAATTTCTGGTGAGGAAATTGTGGAGAATGTGCTTGGAAGGTTATGCTACCAGCTAAAAAAAAATAAATAAAAAAAATCTAGACATAAGTATTTTCCAGGATCTTACTGGCAACTTGTTAATATTTTCATCAATACTGAAGGTGATTTGGAAAAAACAAACAAACAAAACTCCCGAAGTAGCAGATACAACAGTAAAGCAATCATAATGAGATTTTTTCGTTATATTTAAATACAAAAAGGATCCAGAAAACTGAAAATCTCACTGTTTAATCAGTAAAACCTTCTTATGTGGTTTGACCATCCACACGATTTGGAAACTGAAATTTCTTTAAATTTTCATATTCAATCCTCAATGCCATGCATTATGGGCCATAGAGACAGTTAGATTTTTTTGTGTATATGTAAGTTCATATAGAGCTCACATAGCACAATAGGATGAGGAAAAGTAAATAGAACAAAAAGTTCTTTTTTGCACCATCCTGCTCCTAGAGCTGCATCTCAGATGACAAGATATACTATGCCTAAATGAGTACTTAAGCTTAAGCTGTTTCTGGTTTGTCCAAGACCCATATCCAAGCTCTAACTGCCCTAATTCTTCAGACATGCTGTGGGGAGAGAGAAACCTCTGTACTCACTTTACAGTGGACTAGAATTGCCTTTCCCACATGATTCCTTCAAGGTCAGACAAAGCATCCTTTATTATGCTATTCACATGTTTGATTTTACTAAAAAAATTTGTATCATATTGAAGAACTTCATCCATTTGATACTCTTTTTCATAGACTTGTAACAATCTTGCAGTTAAATGCACCCATCCCAATTTCGTCTCTGTGTAAAGCACTGGAAACTGAAATTTATTTACTAAATAGACAGTTAATAGCCAAAGAGCAAAGAAAGAAATAAAATATAATCATGGTAGTAGGAGAAAGCCTCACCCACAATCTTGAGTAACTAATAAAAGTATTGTTCTAATTCAGTAGTTAAAATATTGATTGTTAACTATGCTAGAAATTAAAACATCTAATTTTATGTTTTGCAATTAACATAGTAAACTGCAGCACCATCTTCTCAAGAAATGGAGCAAGTTCACTAGGTTTTCCCTGGCTCAGATTTTCATGAACCTTCATTCAAAAAAAAAATATGTACACCTAGTTATAAAACAATCACAGCTTTTAGCAGCTTATTACACCTTCAGATCACGATGCACTCAAGGCTGAAAAGCTTTAAAAACTTAATTTTTTCTAGGAGTTCTTGTGTAAAAACACGTGTGTTTTGTTAAATTCTAAGAGGGAAGGATAAAACAACTGAGACAACGCCGGAGAATGAATGAATATTTGTATATTTGGAAAGGTACATGGAAAGTGACTTCCACTTCCAAGGTTTGATAGTTCACCTTCTGCCAGTGAAAGACATCTGGTGTTCCTGTCTCTTCTCAAGGAAAGAGCAGGAGACTTTCTACATGAAAAATATTGCAGAATTATTAAGGTACTGTCACAACTTTCTTTTTCTATACTACTTTCTATACAAAGGACATGTGACTATGCTTTGATATGATCACTTTATAGAATCATAGAAAGTTCAGGTTGGAAGCGACCTTTAAAGGTCACCTAGTCCAACCTTCCCTGCAATGAGCAGGGACATCTTCAACCAGATTAGGTTGCTCAGTGCCCCCGTCCAACCTGACCTTGAATGTTTCCAGGGATGGCACATACATTACTTCTCTGGACGACCTGTTCCAGTACTTCACCACCCTCATTGTAAAAAATTTCTTCCTTATCTAGTCTAAATCTTCCCTCTTTTAGTTTAAAACCATTACCCTTGTCCTATTGCAACAGGCCCTGCTGAAAAGTTTGTCCCCATCTTTCCTGTTGTACTTTTCTTTAAGTACCGAAAGGCCACAACAAGGCCTCCCCAGAGCCTTCCCTTCTCCAGGAAGAACAACCCCAGCTCTCTTGACTTGTCTTCATAGGCAAGGTGCTCGAGCCCTCTGGTTGTCCTCGTAGCCCTCCTCTGGAATCACTCCAACAGGTCTGTGTCCTTGCTATGCTGGGGTCCCCAGAACTGGACACAGTACTCCAGGTGGGGTCTCACAAAAGCAGAGTAGAGGGGCAGAATCATCTCCCCCGACCTGCTGGCCATGCTTCTTCTGATGCAGCCCACAATGCGGTTGGCTTTCTGGGCCTGTCCAGGTCCCCCTGGATGACATCTTGTCTCTCAGGCATGTCAACCGCAACACTCAGCTTGGTTTCATCCTCAAACTTGCTGAGAGTGCACTTGATCCCACTGTCTAACTCAGTCCCACAGTCTTTACTTCCATTCTTTCTCTTTTGACCCTAACATAACAAAAACTTATATAAAGCTGAAAATGCAAAGTCACTGTAAAATGCAGATACACCTGCAAAACACAAATCTAGTTATGAGCAATAAAAAAAAATAAAAATAAATCCACCAGTAATATAGAACAAATCAGATAGATCAAATGGAATTACTCTGCTAAGTGGCCCATAGTTGGGATTATCTCTAGCCACAGAGATAATGAAACAAGAGCTCCAACATTAGACTTGAAAAATAGCACCTTCCAGCCAATTGCAAAGATACTTCTTAGGGACCGAATCTCACCTTCTAGATAAACATCACCTGTAACTCCACAATTTACTACACAATTACAAAACTCAATGCTCTTTCTCTGGTGAAGAAAACAGACAGATGTTGAGTTTGCCCAAACTTTTTTTAATCTTACATTTAATCAACATACTCTCCCCATAAACAATGAATAAAAAACACAGATGAAAGACCATAGAAAATGCAAAATAATATAGCAATCATTACTATTTGGGATATTCTTTTGAAAGCTAAAAATTATGCCAATATAATTAGTTATTTATTTATGCTAATATGTAACTTACATATGTAAGGTAATCTTTATTGTACTTTTTTGAAGCTGTGACAAGCCTTTACTGTGGTACGGTTATAACAGTGCAAGGGACTTTGAGCATACCCTTAGAGAGGCTGCTAACCCTTCATTAATCCCTCCCTAAAATAGTTGCATCAGCACAAGCAAACCCAACCATAGGTACATATGTACATAGGTACAAGGTCTGGATTGCCTTATACTCTACATTTAATGCCCAGTTCTGAACAGTGTAATGAATTGTGAAGTTCTCTTGTGCAGCCAAATAAACAGATAATTATTCAGGGAGAGAGATGATCGTTAGAGATGATCTGGCCCAACCTCCTAAAGTACAAGTAGTCTCTAGCAGAAGTTTATCCCTTTCTACCTTCCATTTCTATCACTCAATGAGAGGTGGGAAGGAAAGAAAGGAAAAAAAAAAAAATCACCACAAACAAACAAACAAAGACCCCTAAGAAATGGGGAAAAAAAAAGACCACAACAGGGAATAGAAGGTTTGCCTAAGCAAGGATATATCAGGGAAAAAATTGAGTATGGGTGAAATTCTACACTTTCATTACCACATACTATTCAGCCAGAGAAAACCTTCAAAGAAATGCAGAAACATTTTGGCAGTCAAAATATTTAACATTTACAAAAGGCAGCTGAATCTTCGTAGGGTATTTTTCTCCCCTTCCAAGACACTCTAACCCTCAGAATCCAGACTGACTCATGTACCCCTAACATCATTGCCATGCTTCCTCTTTTAGATGCATAAAGGAAAGAACGTGATGTATCAGCATAGACTGCATCCTGAGCTAGAAGTCAGGAAGGAGAACTTCTGCAGAATGTTCCGTTTTAATTGGATACAGTCACGCTATCCAAATAGGAAGAAATTTGCTACAATGCTCTTCCTGCATTAATAATCAGAGAAAAATAATTGCATTTTGCAGTCATTCACAGTATTGCTTTTGATTTTTCCAGCTTGGAGACTTGTCTCAAAGAATTAGACTCCAACTACAGCACATTGCATCAATTCTATCAAGCACTGGAAGGAATAGAGGAGTAGACAGCCCCTATTCCTATATCAAAGTGTTTTGTGCTTAGGCTATTACAAAACCCATAGGGAGTTCAGAGCAAAAGCCCAACATAGCTGCTGGAGAAAGGCTATTTCAAAATCATGTAGAGCTATGACAACAGAAGACAAAGTGTTGTGGGGATTCACTGGTTGTAGACAAAAGCTGAATAACTGCTGCCAGAAGTATCTTCTCTGATACTCAGAAAGCTATTTCTAAAAGACATTACCTTGTCTTCAGAACCATACCAGGTGCAAGGAATTCTCAGAGTGTGTTCTGAGTTTATTCTAAATAGATACTGAGGCATGTCCCGAAAATAATTAATTTCCATTTGCAATCTGCCCCTACTGTTTTCACGAAACTCTACCAAAAAAGCACCACAGAAGTTTTAACAAAATCATTTTAGCTATGTGATAAACAGTGTTTCCTTGAAGTTAGTCATGTAACACAGGAACTATGTCACAGCAACAGTTCATCTGAGCCCATACCTAGTCCAAAACAGGTCACTAGTGGCTGTTTAGTGAAAGAAATGTAAGAAATGGCAAACCCAGACTAATACTTTTTCCAGTCTACCTTTATACTTTATAGTAATTTGTGGTCTTACAAACTTCCCTGAGCCAGGAGTTAGATCACCTTCATGCTATGAAGTAGGTCCTATCTACATTACAATTGTACCAGGCACAGAAGGTTTCTTAGACCCCTGATGCCCTGTGGTAAGCTCTAATAGATCTTAACTGGGTTAACTTCTCCTGCTTACATGGCACAGATGCATTGCTGAGGTCAATACAAGCACCTCAGCAGAATATTGTGCAGGCACAGTAGTCTATTCCCATGATACCAACCACAAAATTAGGACCACAGTATCCTCCCTATATTAACCTAAGATTTTTATTCCTAGTATTAACAGAAGATGTAATGGATGCAGCTCTTACCTGTGTTGCAGTTTGGTTGAGACAGCTTAGTTGGGAGAAGATCCTCTACTTTAGTTAGTTATGCATGGGTCCTACACACTGCATCTGACATTGCAGGCTCTGAGGTTCCCCCAAAATACCCTCCAACCAGCTCTCAAAATCTGGGGTCAGCCTCTATATACACAAATACTAAAACTACAATAAACTGCTCATCATCAGTGAAGGGACAGCAAAGTCAGTAGCCATTTAGGTGGTCATTATGAGAGTAAAACATAACATCTTTAACTCTAAAGAAAAAAATGCATCCAGACACCATTTTCCAACTTAGCAGATAATTTTTGAAATACAAAAGAACATTCACAGCATAGATATTTGCTTTAACACCACTCCTGTATAACTAAGGAACAATTTTGGTTCATAAAGAATGATTAAAGCACCAATTATTTTGACTAAACACACATTTGAAACCCTCAGGCTGCCACGGACTCTAAAGCCATTAATTCATTATTTAGCTGTCAGCGTGGAAAAATGTCACAAGCTTAAAGGTTTAACAAACACTTTGCAATATTAAAGGAAAATGGTCACATTTGAAATTTCAAACTGTTACATGATTTTATTTATGAGATAGTGTAGATTACCTTTTGTACACACATTGCTTGCAATGTATTCTAGAACAATTTTGTGTTGAACAGAATCTAATCGCATTTTAAGCTTAAATTTAAATAAAGAAAGAGAGAAAAGACCCCCTCAAGAGCTTCTGGGAAATCATTTACAAAAATCTTTGAGGCTCAGGTGAAACAAGTTGTGCTGTGGGATTTGAAAGATCTGTGGAAGTGTAAGCTATAAAATCACTTCATCTTGGATGCTTAGAAAGGTGGTTTGGGAAAGAAACTCCACTTTTTCAATGCCTCAGTGATATATGGCACTGACACTAATGGCTATAAAACCTTATTAGGGAGTGCTGTGAAACTCAAATGTATGAGTTTCTTATGTGGAAAGATTTGAGTATTCACATTACAGTGGAAAAGAGGACATGTCCACGTTCATCTCTGGAAAGTGGATTGATTCTGGCAATCTATTCGGGTATATACAAATATCTTAGCTCTCCAGGAGTGTGACAGAGACAAGCAAATGGCACAGCACTCACTCCTAAAGCTCTGGCAAGACTTCCTGATGATTTGATACAAAACTTAACTTTCACTGAATCTCATCTGTGTGGCCTTTAACATAAAACGATGTTACATACCGAGGTTTGGGAACTGCAAACTTCCGCAACAAAGCGAGAACAGCAAATCATTTACATGTCAGGTTAATTTTAGAATTAACCTTCATATTGCGTATGTAAAGCTAAGCACTGACTGCAAATTAGCAGACCCAACACTTCAGCAACTAATCTTAACAAGGGACTGAACACTCTCCTCCTTGAAGCAAAGCAGAGCACTGAGTAACAAATCCCATTCAGACCCCTGCCTGTCAGGGTTTGGAGAGCACTGACAGCCTCCTCTGCAAGGGCTTTGTCTGACTGTGCTCAAAGCCTGCTCTGATCGGTTCTAGCCTTGCAAGCTTGGGTCAGAGCTATGAGAAGCCTTGAGGTTTCCCATCCTGAGGCTTGAGAGCTGCACTCAAGCTCAGAGCTTTGCCCTGGGTCCTCACCTGGATGTGGCAGGTATGCTTCTGCTGTGCTTTGCTGTCCCAAACCTGCTAATAATTTCCCAGCTTGTCCTCTGCTCTAGGTCATCACTAGAACAGGCCTGTCAATCACTGCACTGTTAGGTGATCCCAGTTCTGATCAGCAGTCCTCTTCCGCACTAGTTGCTCAAGTACTGTGGGACTGCATCACTGGACAGTAAGGGCACTGCTGTGCTTGCCTTACCATCATCCTTGGCTGCTCAGCCACAGCATGGAGCAGCCTGCCCTGGCTCTACCTGGCACTTGCTCCAGGAGGAGAGAAGAACCCAACCTGCAGTAAAAATCAGACTACTCTCTCCTGGGAAAAGACCTATGCCTTGCACTGAATGAGGAGGATGTCCATCGCCCTCTGCAGAAAAGCCTATCCAGAAAGACCAGGGAGAAAACAGAAATCAAAAATTTTCCACCTGCAAAAGTGAGAGAGACAGCCTGTGTGCCAGAGGGAGCTCTGTATCTGAAAGGATGTCAAAGTAGATTCCAGAAAAAAGAATGCAATTTTGGAATTCAGCCCTGGGAAGAATCACTAAGGAGAACTGGAATCCCACTGTGAGCCACATTTAGGGACTGTGCTCCGCAAGAGGCTAACTGGCAAAAGAGAGAACTAAATTGATAAATCCTAGGTGGCTTTAGGTACTGGATTTTCTAGGTGAAATTCCCAGTCATTTAGTTATCATATCCCATAGGAAAATCAGGAGTCTAAATTACAGATGTATGTAATATACCCAAATATACCAAATATACACGAATCTCCCGTATTAATTTTCCAATCCAACCAATACATTTACTCTTATTTTCCTTTCATCTCCCAAACAATGGGAAATCCTTTTCAGTTTATGACCACTGGCATTTGCAGTATCTCAAACGCAGATCTGTCATTCTAGATCCTAAGTTCTCTGTTAATGTCAATGCAGGCTTCTCTGAGTGGCAGGGACCATTCAGTTTCAATAACCTTGTACACGAACATCACTTAAACTATGATTACCAGCATTAAAAACAGCCCTCATCGAAGAAGCAAGAAGAGAGCACTTTCCCTCCATGTGAAAGTTAAGAGGCTCCAGTGGACTTAGAAGATACTCTGAAAGTGTTTTCCCCGTTCTCACAGAAGATGTGTATATACCCTCCAATTACCTATAACTGGTAAGAATGCACTGTAAAAAGCACAGAGAAGGGCAAATACTCCCTGAGCAACGGGCCATCAGTGTAGAAATGTATGGTTAGATCTCATTCAAAGTATCAAAAAAAGATCCTGCTCAGCTATCTGTAACATAGAGGATGGATACCCCTTCCCATTTTTGTCAACAACAGAGCATTCCTCCTTTAACTGGGCTGCATATAACATGGTCATTTTAAGGTGTGGAAATATCTTCCACAAGAAAAATACCTAAGCCTGCCTTGTCCATCCAATCTCATCGCAATTCCTGCTACTAATAAATGCTACATTCCTCAGTCAGGAATCATCTCAGTGTCAAAAGGAACTGTGTGTTATTGCTGAAGCCCCCAGCCAGTGTACAATCACTTTTTAATTTAAGGTTAAAAAATTAGTTTTCAGTGAAATTAGATACTGTGTGCATCTTAGGAAATCAGAGACAAGGAAAAAACCATTTTTTAATGTCATCTCCAAAGCAAAGAAAATGCTGTGAGCAATATTGTGTTAAAAATTTAAGTCCTGGAAAAACAAAAGCCTTAAAAAAGCAAGATGCTACTAATATCAATTGGATAAACAATTTAAAAATATTTAACAGGTTCTTGCTTTTCCATTTACACAAAGAAAAGAAGATTGCAAATACCTGGTAATTATGCTACATACTACAGACTTGGGGATACAGAAAATAATTAAATATATAGTCATGGGCATATCGATTTGCAACTGTTCTTTAATACGGTGAATGCAATGAATAACTGAAAAACACTTTATATTTTTATATGTAGAGAAACTTGTTTGAGTGTATTTTTGGCTATCACACAAGTATAAGCATATGAATGAAATCTTGGTCCTGCTGCAGTCAGTGGTAAAACACCATTGCCTCATTGCCTTCAATGAAGCCAGACTTGATATGTACGTATACCCATACAGTAAATATCTTTTATTTATATGTTGTAGCTTCACCCAATAAATTGAAATCTGAGAGAATCTTAGGTTCCTGGGCCTCTGAAAATGCATACCAAATAATTTTGTGCAAAGATGCATCCAAAATCATATCACTGTGATAGATTCTTCTGGATTCACAGTTCTGTATCAACTCTAGTGTACACAGTAGTTATAGCCTGAAGGTACAATAAACTATGCGAGTTAATAAGAGGGGGCTTGAATTTTTCAAACAAGCATTTAGTTTATAATAGCAGGAATATATATGAACAAAAAGAAGAACAGTACAGAACAAGATTATACAAGAGAGATGGCTCTTTTAACTGAATTTAATCCTTCCCCTCCAAAGATGGGAAAAAATTTCTTTTGTTTGACCCAGTCCAAAAATTCACTAGAACTCCTGGTTTCTCAACAAAAAGAAGGAAAATTGTCCTCAAAACATTATTTTGCCTTTCCCTTGGTGTTTCCTCAACAATAATGTAAACTGAAATCTTGCTACACATAGACATCAGATACTTAAATGTCCACATAAAAGCAATTTAAATTAAGTTAGCAGAAAACTATATATAAGCAAAGTTAATCACATGCTTGTTTTGCAAAATACTTTTCAGCATATTTAGGTAGCAGTAATACTATATGAATCTTCTGGTCCTGTTAGTAAAAATCCTCAGGAAATACACATTATAGGAACTTAATATTGACAAGGAGTAGTTCAGCATCTTAGCACCAATATTTTGTGTAAGCTGTCAGTATTTGGTCTTTCTAAGAATTCCAGACATTCCTCTTCTATAAACTGACATTGAAAAGCATGGGTTCCTGTTTGCTGTTACACATACTGGGTGTTTCTTTTTCATTAAACAAAATACAAAGTGAACCCAATTTATACAAATTAGGCAGTAATGAAAGCAGTGTGGATCTACAAAAGTTTCTAAAAATACACTAGCTACTGAAGAAAAAGACGAATATACAAAAACTGTTTTGTAAATTGGGTTCTTCCTTTAAAAATAAGAGGCTCCTAATGCTTTTGTGTCTTATAAATTAAAAATCTTGTCACCAACTTTCTCCTCTTCCTTCTGTAGAACAGAGAATTTTTCAGATTCTTAACTTGCTTGCTAAAGAGCTACAATAAGTACAAGACTTTATTTGAATGCCCATCTCAGTAATCTTAACGCTAAAAGGAACTGTTGGAGACTTGCTAGTAAATTATAATATAGAAGTTACTTCACAAAAAAAAAAACCTGTGAGCTTAGTTGCAGGCTTAAAGACAGAACATCTGACATTTCTGTGCGGTGTTTTTACAGGATCTAACATAATGGCACTATAATTTCCTCTCAGCTGCTATTGCAGAACCGGAATCAAATAGCAGTGAATTATATGAAATAGAAAACACTGCAAATTTTAGGATGACACGTGCCACTGTCTATATATGGAATTTTGTCAGTGGTCTGGTCCCCTGAGAACTCTAACACTGGATAAAACAACTTGCTAGAAAAAACTGTAAGGAGACATTGCTGCATTTCCTTTGCATTCACAGAGGGACGCAGGCCTAAAAGGTAGGCCTCCAGCGTATGGAGAAAAAAAAATAAAAATAAAACCATAAAAGTTCTGTGAGCAGAGGAACCAAGACAGTCTGGTCTCACAGGAGTCTGTGTTTTATGACTGGATTTTTTCTAACACCTAACAAGGTGTGACTTCCAACTGAAGTTTTTCTAATAGTTAGGGCATTTGTAATGTCTCCCTTCTGCATGGATTCTCTCACATTTGGTAATAAATATACTCCTACCATAAACTGTTTTCAGCAGGGGCATTAATAAAGTTTGGGTTTTTTCCTCTTCCCAGATGCTTGGGTAGAAATGTGGACAAAATTATCATCTGTAATGCCTCTAGTTTTTTTATCAAATAATATAGCTGAAATCAGGCAAATAGTTAAGAAGTTAACACTGGAAAACAGGTATTTGCACAGAAAGCAAGAAGTGATAAGTTTTATTTCCTTCTGAAGGTATGCTAAGCTACAGTAGGCATATCTTTTGCTGTTTTCTTCCATTGAAAAATCTCAGATCATTTACAAAGAGAAGTACTTATCTGGTATTTAGGGATAGCTCTATGATCCTAAAATCTATTTCTCTGAAGCCAGCTGAAAATACCGTAACATAACCAAATTCTAGATCTAATGATGTGGCTAAGAACTTTCTCCTTCAATGCAGATGTCTCACAAACTTGCTTTTTAAGCTGCCTTCTGCAGACCTCAGTGCAAGCCGAAGCTCACGGAAGACAGATGAAAAAAAGAAGAGCCATGTACCACCACACCCACAGCATTGCAAGCCTTGCAAAACTGCCTCACTCAGCAGGTCAGCCAAGGGGCTGGAGTTACTTCGGCAGGCCTTCAGGGCTGCCTCTATTTTGTAAAGAACTTCAGCAACCCCTAGAATAATCCATGCTGGAAAGGTGCAGAGGTAGTTAAAAATTCTCTTAGCCTTCCTCTTCATGGGCCAGATTTGCTGTTCAACCTTACAAAGAAGCTCTTCCAGCATATCTTTTGCTCATGTTGAGTAGTCTGAAGCAATGTTTGGTTTATTTATCTACTTTGGATGAGAACCAGTCCCAAGGCCCTCAGCACACTGCTAATTAATTCCTTTCCCATGAGAAGAAAATTATTTCTTTCCTTATTTTTAACATCCTTCAAACAATGTGAAGGTCTTTCTGGCTGCAAGGTAATTACAGAGCTGCTGCTCACCTAAATCCTCTCACTATTTGCACAGAACGTTTTTAGTGTGCGCTACATTCTTGTCTTCCTTTAAATATTTCTGTAATTAAAGGCAATGCTGCCAAAAAGATGTTCCAAGTTGAATAAAAAAAATATTTATTTGCATGAGTAAACTGGCTAATTACTTGGGCAATCTCAAACAAATATTTTCCCCATAAATTATGTTTAGGCATAGAAAAACTAACCACCAACTCAGGTATGTAGAGAAAGAAAAAATCAGTGTTAAAGCACATCCATTAATTTAAACTTGGTACACAACTCTACACTGGCTTTTTTTTTAGCAAAAAAAAAAAGAGATTCACTGTAAACACACATCCCTGCACGTGCATAGACAGTTATTGCAAGATTGCACCTCAGCTGCTCAATACAACCAAAAACAGGCTCATGTGCAGATACAATCTTTAGAAAAAATAAATAAATCAAATAAACAGATTCAGACTGTACTGTTTAGCCACTCACCGGCCCCAACAAGAACTCCTCGTACTATTATGCTCTGTAGCTTCCACTGAATCATTTCATCAGAGATGTGGGAAACTAACAACTCTGCAAGCTGGTGTTATCAGGACAGTCATACAGCTTCATCGCCTGCTATCACATTTACTTATCATGAATTATTTGGCTACATTTTGATTTAGAGAAATCCAAACTGGGACAGGAGAGCAGAGACAGAAGGCAGGTGCTTCCATTTAAAAAGGCTGTTAAGGTATTATTTGGAACAGCAATAGTGCCCTTCCTCTTACATGGAATGATAACTGCTTCTTTTACACGGCGTAGGTCAAGTCCAAATCATAAAAGAAATGTGAAAACATCAGCCCTGCTTATGCAAGCCAGAAGTTATACTGACTCCTTGACATTCACTTATGCAAGCCAGAAGTTATACTGACTCCTCGATTATGCTTTCATGCATAACTTCAAATGAGTCATTTCATTCTACCACCTGGTTTCCAGACTCCTCACCCTGCATTGGTTTGCTTAGGGAGCTCTTCTTGTTCATCTGAATGTTTTGGGTACTAATTGGCAATGAATTTCCTTTCCACTGCTTTTCATTCCGTGTCTTCTTGGTGGTCCTTCATCTAAGTCCATTCAAACACAGTTCTGCTTGCCAGGTACTGAATGCCCTTGAGCTGCGTTACCTCACCCACAACTGCAAATAGTTTGCTGTGATCTCTCTTGGCCCAACTTTAATAAGAATGTTGTAGAAGGGACTGGTGATTCTGTTTTGGATTTTAGTGTTTGGGTTACTCATGTTTTTATAAAACTGCATATGGGTCACAAAATGGCGGCTGAACTAGATTTATAACCTTTATATGGGAAGTTCACCTTCACTGAGACATGATTCCTGCTATGCCTGAACCCAGCTGCAAAGCAATCTTATCAAGGCCTGAAGCCCTTCAGTGGAAAATATTTCTTTCAAAAAAAGTTGGTTTCTGTAGTAAATATCAATTATGCAGTAGGGTGTGCAGCCACATATCTTCACCTTTCCATACTTGCGCTCCAAAAAAGAAGCTTTTTTTTTCTCCAAAAGTCTAGACCTGGCTGATGCTGAGAGCAGTACCTAACATCTCAGAGCAACACGGAAAAAAGACTTCACAATAATAAGGCAGCAAAGAGACAAAACCCAACAGACTACTTTTGAATTGTCATTTCATATCAGGCATTAACAAGCTCGGGTAAGTCATCCACACACTAAGCCAAAAGAACAAGGACCAGCTAACATCAACAAGGCTGCAGAAAGGCAAAACTTAGACAAAAATCTCGATCTTTTAAAAAATGAAAATAGCTCTAGGAAACAACCTCTGATAATAGCAATGCTATACTTACTCATTTGAGCCTCTTAGCTGCTAGATAATACAGTGAAAATTCTTAAACAGGATGTATCTACCACGCTCTTTGGAAGGAAAAAAATATAGGATGAACAGGGCATATTTTTCCAGATTGTCTTAACTTCAGCAATAAGTGTAACTCTGCTTAAATTTCTGAGAGGACTGTACTGTGAAATGATGACAAAAGAATAAATAGGGAAAAGAGATGATGGTTTGTGCAGAACATTTCCAGAAGACAGTAAAAGTTTTTAACTTGTGATCAAGTCAGTTCCAAATAAGATAGCACATCAAGAAGGTCTGGTACTCTTCCTATGAGCTGTCTGTGCAGACTCTTTTAGCCAGTACTTCATATATTATGTCTTATAAAAATCACATACAGTTTGCTAATGCTACATATCAAAAGAAAAACAAATACAGAAACCTGGTTCCCCTTAGATTGTTATCTGTATTAAATAATGGCCAAATGCTCTGCTGGCTTAATTCCATTAAGTTCAATGGAGTCATGCCAGGAAAGAATTTGGCCCTAAGCGTTTAATGAGCCTGTTACTTGAAAGATTAGGGCCCAGATCCTCCTCTGGTATAAACTGGTATAATTTCATTGGCTTCCATGGAACTATGCCAACTCACAACAGCTGAGGATCTAGACTTAGAAGTAAGTAAAGTTACGTTTGCTCTAACTAGTATATGTGGCTCATAATCTCATAGATGTTCCACTTGTCAAATAGTCTTGCAAAGATCAAGCCTGGTCTACAAGCCTTCCTCCCCTAAAATGCCCAAGTGGTAATTTCTTCTGTTCTTTTGTATCTGTTTAACAATGTGGGATTCTCTTTCTCTTCCCCTACAGTTTTAAGCAAGGATTCTGCCAAATTCATACTCTTAAGTCATATTTAGTTTGTCTCTGTCTATCATGAAGACCCATTAATGCAAAAATTATTTCATGTTAGATTCTCAAATACATAAAAGTCGTAAGACATTTTTACAAAGTACATCTATAAATCTTTGTCTTCTTTCTTTAAGAGAATATCATCCTGCCTCACAACAATGCTGGAAAGCAAAATAAATCATGTACAAAGCTTACTCTCATTCTCTGATGAAGGGCTATTATTCTGCATGCAGTGACATTCAAAACCAATCTTCTGCTTCTTTTTCCTGTTACTAAGTTTAGATCAACTTAGGTATGTTTATTTATCAATTTTTGCCTATGGTTACGAACATTCTAAATCATTAGTGCAAAAGCTAAGTCCAGTCAAAGGCTTTAAATTAACAATTGCAAAATACAATAAGCATTCTTCATACTTTCTTTCATCTTAGTTGTCTGATTTAATACAAGTATGACATTTCTGATCCTTCTGAATGTGCCAGAAAGCAAAGAGCCGGACTATCCTATCAGCTGATGTAAAGCAGCTTAGCTCCATTAAAGTTGATTTACACTTCTAAAAATCTACCCCCTTAAAAAGGACTAAAATAATTCTTTGACTAACCCATGTCAAAGCTTTTGGACAACATCATGTTAGTAACATCCTTGAGCGTTTTAATGGGACTGAAGTTACAACTAGTTTCTCTGCCAGATTTCTGCTTTGGGGTGGATTCTAGGCAAACAACAAGTGGGGTAGTTTCAAGAGAAGAAGAGAAATAGAACAGCATTATATTCAAATTATTTAGGAAGACTTTAGAAAATTCTCAGTAATGAAGAGGAAACACATTGACTTAACACATAACCAGACTTCAAGGATTCACCATCTGGACAGTCCATAAAGTACTAGGCACAAGATATTGTATTGGTTGATTGAAAATATCTCATATAATCACTTTAATCACTCCAAAATATGCTGATGAAAAGTCTGGATAAGAATTGTCATATGGCCTTCACTTAATTGAAGATTTTTCTGAAATGTATGAAGGAAGTATGCAAACAGTGCATTTATATAATAGGAATGGTTAGCAATATAGCATTAGGGCACTCTAGGGCATGTTTTATTGGTTCATTAAATCTTGCCTCAGGTGTGTTCTACCACTCGAGGCAAGTATTAATGGACCAATAAAAAAGGCCCTGGGGTGTTTTAATGCCATAATACTACGGCTGTCTACATTTAAATTAATTTTTAAAATAGCTTTTAAAAATAATTTTCCTTGGTATTTAATGTATTTAATATATCCTTCCACTATTTAAAAGTTTGTAGAAGAAAGATGAAATGGTTAGAAAACAAAGACAGAAAAGTCTATTTCTAATAAAATTATAAGTACTTTCTTAACAGTAAAAAACATTAACCTCTTCTACCTCAAATCCCTCCCTCATTTTTCAGACTTTCACTTTCTTTTGTTTTCTGATTCCCTTTCATGAAACCGCTATGAAAGACAGCTATGTAGACCTGATTTTTTCCCTTATTTGAATCCATCAGAATCCAGTTGTTCTTCAAAGCAGCTTGATTTCAACAAATCTTAGCAGGTGTCTAGTGTAGTAAGCCTGAGTGAAACAAGAATTTCATCAGTTTTTCTACAGATGGACAAGCTGATAGCCTGTAGTAAAAACTGTAAGACCAATTTCAGCCAGCAGCAGACATGGAACAGGAAAGCATAGACCTTGGAGACAGACTGTTTTGGGGAGGAAGAAAAAGAAGAGCAATAGCCATCTTAAATTATGAAATATCATAGAATCATGGAATGGTTTGGGTTGAATAGGACCTTAAGGACCACCTTGTTGCAACCCCCCTGCCATGGACAGGGACACCTCCCCCTAGACCAGGTTGCTCAAAGCCCCATCCAGCCTGGTCTTGAACACTTGCAGGGATGGGGCATCCACAACTTCTCTGCGCAACCTGTTCCAGCATCTCACCACCCTCAGTGAAAAATTTCTTCCTATCAGAATTGCTTATTGTACATGAAGTTTTTCTGAAAGGAAATGCAGGAGTACAATTGTCTTTTTTCCTTTAATTCCGCTAGCTAAGTCCACCAAGAGATCACACCTAGAGCTGTATTTCTAGTGCAACCACTTGAATTCACATTAGATTTATCTCACCCTATAAAAGCACAATTCATTAAACAGACTGATAAAACTGGTCTGTTTAAACTAAGGCAATTTTATCACAGTCATTTCAATTATTTAACACTGCTTTCTTAAATCAGTACTTAAAGCTTTCCTTTGACAAGTATTCTTTTAAATAAATGAGCTGTAATTTAAACAATGAGAAAATAATGACCCAGAACAATATATACAATTAGGGAGATATTTCCCAAATATAAATGCTCGGTATTTTTTAAAAGCAATACACAATATCTCAGGCAAGGAACACATTCACACTCAAGTGGCTTTCACAATTGGTAGTGGAATCATCCAAAGAACTTCTAACCCAGTGAGTAACTCCTAATCCCAAGTTTTGACAAGGTTTTACCACAAAGACACTGTTGGACAATTCAAGATTGCCCAACCCAATCTATTCAATTCTCAGCACAGGACTAAAATTATGGAAACATGACTCTGTTGCCATGAAGCCAATGACACATTTTAAAAGAGATCTGCATTGAGCTGTAGCGAACCATACGAATTTCAGCCAGGGTAACAGTCAAAGGTTATGAACCAAGTTTGACAGAAGGCAATCAAAACTAATATGTGCTCTTCAAACACTCTTGTGTGTTTCTGGTAGATGTTTTTGGGGGGAGTTTCTTCTCGTTAGAAAAGGTTTCTTAAACAGAAAACCTGCACAAGGATTGCATCATTCCATTTTTTATATTATGCAACTTTACTGAAATCACTTTAAGAATGTAAGTGTATAAGTGTGAATTTGTAAAGACCTACTAATCAAAGGGACCACTACATTAGCTTTGGAATTGCCTGGACATACCTTCCAATTATTACATTTATTCCAGCTAGTATCTCACCTCTGATGGCTTTTAAAACAAATTCTAGATCTTCACAGGACATAAGCCACACCACATCAATGACAACAAAATTAAACATGCATTTCAGTTTTAAGACTACCTGTAATAAAGCTAGGTAGGACTCCCAAATCAATTTTACCCACTCTTCATTGAAGCAAATCCCTGTACAGAATTCACTATGACACATAGCCACAATGAAACACTGAATCAAATTTTAACCACAAGAGAAAGAGGCTGCGCACTCTCTGTCCTAAATATGTTTACAAACTTTTTAAATGAAATAAAGAAAGTTTCCTATCAGGTACCTCCTTTGAGTTAGTTGTGTGTAGCCAAGAATTCAGCATGCTATGACAATTGAAATTTAAACTTTCCTTGTTAAAAACCTTCAAGTTATTTCAAAGGGAGTAACAGCTTTCATCCAGCCCCAGAGAAAGAAGATGGTTTTGCAACATTGCCCCTCTGGACCAAGAACTGAAATTTTCCTACTTTGTCATCCTTATCAGCAGCACTCTCGTATTTGGGAAACACTTCAAGCCCTCATAAATAATATACAATGACACATTATATCAACACAGGTACCACGCTAATTACTTTCACCTGACTGTACTTGTTCACATATTCCCATACTTGGCTTGAAGATGATCATCATGCTACAACTTTGTGTAGCCCAACTCAAAAAAACAGTGAGGACTATTCAGACCCCAGAACATCATGTAGATAACACTCAAACTTCATCACACATAAACATCTGGTTGCATCAAGCTCTGATTTTAAACCTGAGTGAAAATTGTGTCTTAAAGCAAGAACAGAAGCTTGCTTTCATGGAAGCAAATTAGCAAAATAATCTCTACACCAGGTCATGTCATAGTATTATATAGGCACCCAGTGCAATCACTATTAAATCACACTAACATTTTACTACCTCAGGAGCTTGACTGAAGTTAGTGGAGCTGCTCCTGCAGTAATATACTGCTCAGCCTGAGTGAGACTGGCAGAATCTGGCCCTCACTGACATTCAGATCATCAGTGTCATTGCTGTTGTCAGATATGAAAGTGGATTGTTTCTATCATTGATTGATTGCCATTTTTAAGCTTATGAGAAATAAGAACTGTGTGGCATAAATTAATTCCAAACTTTTCAGACTTTTCCACTCCAATAATTCTGAACACAAATTCCCAATTCCTTTTCAAACCACAAAGTTTGCAATATTGACAAGAGATGCATAAATAGTGCTGAGATTAAAAAGAAAAAATATTTGTATGTTTTAGCCTATACATGCCATTCCTATACCATCAGTTGCTGACATACAGCTTTTGAAAAATAAACAGATTTATGCAATTGCTACATGGACTACCTGTGCAGTATTAGTACATATTCTCCTAAACACAAAACCAGCACAAAAATATACATGCACCAAGGATTAGTTATAGGGGAGCTAACAGAAAGACAATGCCTCCTGGGTTTACTGAGCAAATGTAATTTCTATAATGAACCTTTTTTTTAATCCCTGATAGTTTTAGATCCAGGCAATAATGTAGAAGTTTTCGTAAGAGAAAGTAGTACAGAGGCAATACCATGAGAGAATTGATCCCAAACAAATGAATATTAAATAGTCAGACATCAAAAGAAAGCACACAATTGTTGCTTTAGGAAGGGGGGAAAAAAGCCACACCATTTTCAATAGTCATCAGTAGCCAAAAAACAACAACACAAAACCACCATTAGTGTTTATTGATGATAACGAGATATGGTTCTGTTAGTATTCCAGAGCCAGCCCTGCCATAGTAATGTTTATTATTACTCTTTGTAGCTGTAGGCAGCTAGAGGCTCACTGTGTCTATTCTTTTCTCATCATTTTAAAAAGATTAATCTTTAGACAATGATCTGCTGATACCATTTATCTTAGTCTTGAACTTCTTTGTTGTTCTTGCCCAGTAATGAACAGTACCACAAAATATGCCTTTCCTTCAAAAACAACAGGGACTTGATTTGTTGGGACTCTCCACTTTGAGTAATTTTTCACTGCCACAAAATATAGATGTAAAATGGCAACCTAGGTAAGACAGCCTTATTCTCTACATCACTAGCCCATTTTTTATACCAAGCCAACTCCATTTATGTTAATGCAATTACAGCTGCTGCCAGAGTATAAAACTACAGTGTCAGGGTTTCACATGTACTCCATGACACAGATGGTTGTGCACGTCAATAGTCCATCAGGAAATAGCACCAAAGTTTTCATCTTCTTTGTATTACAGAAAAAGAGAGAATCTTTCTCTGACAAGGTTGAATAACTTTTTCTAGAATCATTACTCAAATGTTCAGCTGCTCATATATGTTCCACCCTTAAAAACTCCAGACTTTGCCGCTTTATGAAACTTGTCACTCCCAACGTTTCATTTCTCATTTTAAAATAATCTTTGCTAGAAACAAGAAAAAATATTCCTCACTCCACAAAACATTAACATTTTTTGTCTGCATCTTCCAGAGAAAAAAAAATACTACGGCAGAAATTTATACCCACTAAAAATTATAAAGTTTAGTTTTCAACTGTAGTTGTTGGGGTTTTTTTCCATATAGAACATTTTTCATTAAAATAAAAATTTGGTGGAAAACCCAGTTCTCGAGAAACCAATGCTGTTCCATGGTGGTTAGCCCAGGTCTAGCAGGGGTCTACTCACTCAGATAAAAACAACTATATTGCTTCCAAACCCAAGCATTTTCCATGAGTTAGTGTAGTGCTCCTATTCAGAATTGCTGGCAATGCAGTGTCAATATATTTAAAGTGGTGCAAGGCGAAACTATTAACTATGTTTGTTTCTTCTATTCAGTATATCTCATATATCTCATATATCTCATATCCTTAGAGTTCCAGGCAATGGAGAACTGAATGCAATAATCTGTATGTCAGATAGGCACAGATCATCTTCAGTACATTCAATACAACAGAAACTTAAAAAAAAAAAAACACACCATGATACTAAGGTAATGAAACTTTATTGGCGCAAAAAAAATTTCAAAAACTTATGGTTGTGGGAATTATTACCATTTTCACTATTCAATTTCAGAACACCTTTCACAACCCCTCTTTCCAAACAGTGTGAATTTCCCTTTATGACTTCCTGTTTGGATCCACTGTTCCACATTCAGATAAATAATTCTCATACTGTGCCACCCACACCAATATTACATGCTTTTTTTAATGACTAAAGTCAATCCCATTCAAATGCCTGTATGCAGATGACTCTTCATTTCACCAGCAACTACACATCTGCTGGGGAAAAGTGAAAAGGAAAGACCAATGTGCTCAGGAGAAGACTTTTAGAGGAGTCACACTTGACTCTTTCCAAATATTGTAAATGAAGACTCCTGCTTCCCAGATTAGGCACATTGTATAAAATCTTGGAGCAAAGTCCTCTCTTTGTCACTCTCATCACCCATTTAATCAGTAGAACACAGAAGAGTTGCCCAGAGTTACTAATGGCAAAATCTGTACCAAATTTGTCCCACAATCTCCGTCCTGTAGTAAGCTAATTCTGTACTGTATTTCTTACTTTAAGACAAGCCAATATGCTCTAATGAACACCAAAACCCAGTTTCCTACACTCCCTAAATCATCTGTCCTTTGGGGGAAAAGTTTCCATGCTCAGTCCTTATTCAAAGTTAAAATATTTTAACATTTGATTAAATTCCCTTCAGATAGTTATTATTTGTGGGAAAGTAAGACAAAAAGCATTCCACATTGGTAAAAGAAAATCTAATCATATTTTTGACCACAGCTAAAATGTCTGAAATCGAGAATTTTTCAACTAACTGCATGATGGTAGAATCTACATATGCATAGGTATCTCCACCTCAATTACAACAATTTGCAAGGAACACAAAGGATTCCAAGCCATAAGAAAGAGTGCAAAAGAAAAACAAACAAAACAAACCAACAAAAAAGTCAAAATGACTCTACTTCTCTAGTAGAATCACACACAATTTCTACATAGACACAAAGGATAATAATGGGATCTTACTCTAAATTTTATGGCAAAATTCACATTCACTTAACATGAGACAGCATTAAATAAGGAAAAGTAAATGGACTCATGAATAGAAAACAGAATTCAGTCTTTCTAAATGCAGATTCCACTGCTGGCTCTGCAACAAATTATCTGTGCAATCTGTAAGTAAAATACTCAGAGCCTGATTCAGCCTGCTGGTTGTAAAATCTGGACTTGAGATTTGTAAGGAGTTCCCTTTCTATGTACATACGTGGGTCAGAAGGAAGAAGCTGAATGGTGGAAGAAACAGAGATCTTTATTTCTCTGAAAAGTGCAAAAGAACTACAAGTGGTTTCCTATGTTCCTCCCATCTCCATTCATTTGGACACTCAACATAATTGGGCTTCATTCCCTACAAAGTACATCCTGGTGCCCTTTGGGTTATTCGAAAGAAGGAAAGGTAATTCTTGTGGCAGAATGGGCATGAGACCACATAGCTTCCAACTTCCTTGTCCCTGCTTCCTACCTGCTAAGGAAGGAATATCGAATTACCTTGCAATTGTACTGCAATGGAGAATTCACAAAATTAAGCTCAATTACTGATAAATAAAACAATGGTCAACTTTTGAAAACTTGACATAAGAAACATAATAGGCTCCAGAAGCAACAATAATTCAGCTGTTATGTGGATGTCTTGCCTCAATATGCCTTTTTTTCCTCTGTAAAACATGAAGTTACCTTATCATGTGATACAATGGCATAATAGATGATATATAGTTCTTTCCTTTTTTTTCCTTTTCTTGGCATTGTCATTTTTGACAGCAGACTATTTACATCACATTTCATAAATATATAACATATTGTATTGTATGAAAATAAAATCTCTTGAGAGGTATTTTCAAGGTTTTTAATCAAAAGAATCCAAATCTGAAAAACCTCACATAGATATTTAAGCTCCCATCAGTGGAGTTTCTTGAATGAATACAATCAGGCTTGCACATTTCTTTACAGTTTAGTGGCCTAGAAGAATTTAGATGAAAGACAAAAGGCGACAAAAGTCAACAAAAAGTTGGAGCATTAAAAAAGTACAAATAAAGCAGAAAAAACAAAACAGATGACAACAGAGGGAACATCAGAAATAACACCCCCTTCACCGCAGTAAAGGAGCTATCCAGCAATACCTGACCAAAGACCTTGTTTCCAATTTTTGTTTTTATTTTTAGACCATGTTAAAACATTTCTCATATTTAGAAATGTTGCATATTTTCAAGCAATGGCTTTGAGAAGCGGTAATTGTGATATGAAATTTTATTGAAATTTCCTGGGCTCTGATTTGTGTACAGGTTCTTATACCAAGTTCCCACGAAGCCGTAAAACGTTTAAAATACTGTCTGTGCAAATGCAAAATTTATGAATTCACACATCTCTGGTTGATTTATGTGAAATAATAATGCACTATTTAATGCTTAAACATGGCTAGGAGCAATGCTAGGCTATCAAGATGTACAATGAAATAATAGATTTATAAGACGGATAACCTTCCTGCCTAGAGAAGCTTGTTTAAAGGTGTTGTACAGATATATTAAACTATATGTAATTTTATACTAACTTAATGCTGTAGGCCTATACTGCAAGCAGTAAAAGATTACTGCCACAGTATTTGCAATAACAAAATGATCTGGTTATTCAACATAAGGTATCAGAGGAGTGAAAAAAAAATCTTTATGATTTCAAACTTTTTGCTCCTCTCTTTTGATTTAATTTAAACATTTAACTGTTATCTTTGCATTTCACAGCTCGCTGTCATCGACTCTCAACTGATTTATCGAAATTGCTTTTGTTTCACCCTCCAAGGGCAATATTCTGTCTTTCTCTCTGACACTAAATAACAACATATTCAATGATTTTTGCATCAAAATAAAAGGGACTTTACGTGGGACATGGTGCCTCCTTCTAGAACAGACTTCTGCTGAGGCAGAAACTATCACTATGACCTTGTTGTGAGTGGCAGCTTCCATCAGCTGACATCATTCCATTATTCCTCACAAAGCATGCAAAGGTAGCAGGATCTAGCCCTTAAGTAAATAAGCAGCATGCAACATTGCATAGGGACTTACAATATTGACTGACAGTAGCTGGGCTACTTGTAAAAGACAATGTGAAAAACACAGACTTAGTATCACATATTTAAGAACTTTATTATTAATTCAATGACAGGTATCCTCTCACATATTTGAGAAGCACCCATGGACCCTATACAGAATATTCTTCCATGTTCACATTTCATTTTCACAGAACAATTTGCTTATAGTTTGCTTGTCGGTTTGTTTTTTCAATTTAGTACTAAACAAAAGGGGTTTAAATAAATAGCGTTTTTAGGCAACTTTCACAGTGTAAGGGTATTTTCACAGAAATTTTGAATATCCTTGGAAAGAAACTCACACTGGAATTCAACAACAAACAATTTTTCCCATGGTTTTCTTTTTTTTTATTTCTTCAGTCCTGGTCCTCCTTATAAATTGTTCTTGACTACATCAATTTTTTCAAAAATCTGCACACTAATCCAATATGTTGGGTTCATATTTTCAGAATTTCATTGTGTGGAATTCTCATGAACCATTCACAATAGTAATAAGAACTCAGGCCAGGCCATAGAGACCGTACTCATGCTGCTGAGTTTTTAGTTATTCAAGTGTTTAATTATTTACTTGACAGGCAATTTTATTTGGTAGACGCAAAAATGACCACATTTTTCATAATATATATCTTGCCAAGATTACCACAGACTGAATCCTGCTTCTGTTTGATACTCTCAGGCCATGAGAAAGCTCAGAGCCCACACTGAAAGTTTTCAAGTGACCCTAGGTTTCGGTATGCAACTCCTGGCTTATAAACATGAAGGAAAAGCAAACTGTCCAAATCCAGTACAAGATGTAAGCAGCTAGCACAAAACCCAGACAGAACAATGGCGCTCCAGTATAAAAATAAGTTGAAATACCTTCCCACTCAGCCAGTTAATTAGCTAAACCCCATAAAGCCATCCTGTTTGGCTTTGAAGTTCCCCAGACAACTGCAGTTCTTCTTCTGCAGAAGAACAGGTCTGTTTGAGCAATGCAACATGTATGTTATACTTGAGCCCAGCTTAGATGCATGAATCAGGCAGTTCTCCAGTTTTCAACTTCAGGGGATTTTCAGAAAGTAAGGATAGGATGCATCTTTTCTAATTTTAAACATTGATAACGCAGATGTCTGCTCATGAGCCAGCCAATAGTAGTTCTAGGTTCAATCTGTCTCATCTTTAAGATGAAGGTCAAGATGAATCATATTCTAGAGATGCCCAATTCTTTACATTGACTAACAGCAAAAACTACAGGGTCAGGTTCAGAGTTCTATGCTATAGTCTAAAGACAAGATGAATTCCACAGAAGGTTTAGACTTCGGTCAATACTTTATTTCATCATATCTTAATGTGAATTACTAAAGAATATAGAAGCTTTATGATTTTGTTATACAGAAAAATTGGAGGTAATGGTGTCTCCAAGGAAGAAGGGAATCTAACCAGAACTGATTGTACAGATTTCCCCTAAATCAGTGGCTATACTGGGCATCTGAACTGAGGCACACTATTAAACACTCCCATTCTCCTCTGAGCTTTCAAAACTGCTACCTCCTACATGAAAGAGGAAGAAGAACTTCTCTATCCTCTGGCACCAGCAAGAAGGACACAATTGATTCTGGCTTATATTAAATTGTTCTTTGATGATGTTCTACATTTTCAAAGTATCCTAGAGACTTCCAACTAAACCTTTTAACACCCTAGTGAGACAGAGGAATTGCTGTTCTGCCTCCTTGTAAATGAAGGAAGTGAAAGACATATGACTGTCTATGCATTTAAAACCATTTGCTAAATTTGAGTAATTCGGTATCTGGATTCTCGTTTTGGGACTCCCAAAGCATAACTTTGAAAGGTAATCAGTACCTAATGCACTGAGCTCAACAAGAGTCGAGATCATTTACCTCCTTTGAAAATCACACTGAAGACATGAAGGCATGCAAGAATCAGAGCACACAAAATAGTGGGCCCTTTTAAATATGCTTTCCTAAATTACTGGGATATTAAAAATATAAATCTGCTAGCCACTAACATTAATTAACAGCAGAGAAAGAGAAGCAAATACTATGTTCAAGCATGTAAATCATATATCTGTATGTTGCCTAACTACTTATGCATGTTAGTTTCCGATTCCATTATTAATCACAGCTCCATAATTTAAACAGAAATGAAAAACTCACACAACTGTAAATACCCCAGTTTACTTGCTCTTTTTTTCTTCTATATTCATTCCATTCTCAGCAGCGGTTAGCATATCACAAACACTCTATGAGGAAAGAAGTTTGTTTTGTTCTAATGACACTTTTAATAGCCATTTAAACCCAGATGAAGTAGAGTGTAGACAGTTTTATATACATCTAGGTGTTGAGCCTTCTCTCTAACCAGCAAAACTGCTTTCCCAAAGTTTAGAAAGAAATTAAGTCCAAACTATATAATATCTTACTTCCACAAGTGTTAGCCACAGATGAAGAATGTTTCTTGCATTTTCAGAACCTGAGCAAATATTATTTTAAGCCAGTGTGGTACTGACTGTACCAGTATTTATGACTACATATGCTGCAAAGGCACAAACAAGACAGTGAAGGGAGGTGATGGTTACAGAGGCTTCATGAATCATGGCATCTCATCAGGTCAAAATTTATCTTACAGCTCTCCACTTGAGTAAAAAGCAACTTGAAAAAGAGAGGCAAAATAACCCCCACTGTGAACATAGCTACTCTCTCCATCCTTAATCTCTGTGCAAATCCAGCCACTTTTAACTTCTGCAATAAATACTGACAACTTTGACTCTAAATCCTCCATTACCTAAATTTGCAAAAATGTCATAGAAAAGAGTTGCAACTAGAGTTCTACAAGCAGCAAAGAGAAATGCAAACCTAACTATACATTAACATATGTGTATTTAAGAAGCACAATTACAGGCATTTAGAGCAAAATTCTCCCTTCCATTAACTAGAGATTTGATGCAGGATACACAATGAAACTTGCCTTAGGTAACCACAGGAGGACCAAAAAAAATCCACTAGTTTCATCCAAGGTCATTTTTAACTAAGTTGTAGCAAAATTACTGTGAAAACTTCCAAAATAGATAATAAAACTTATTCCATATGGGCATACTCTCTGAGGAAGAGAGGAATTATGTAATACCAAAAAACCCCCCTCTAATATAATAGACCACAAATAGAGGGACTTCTACATCCTATCATGCTCTCTACTTTCATAATATGCATCTAATAAAATAATATATCAGCTCACCATTAAAAATATACAACTTGTCTGCAAGTCTACTATGGATGCTCTTCAATGAACAACTGAAAACATTGTAAAATACTCTAAACGTAATAGAAGAGTAAAACAGTAAATTAAAGACAGAATTAAAAAATGAGAAACATTTCAATTTAGATGCTGAAAATATCCTGCAAAATCCAAATATAACATGCAAACAATTACACATCAACTCAATGAGTTTTCTCACGGTCACTTTTTAGGAGAAGACATCATAGTTCTGTGAGAACAAAATGCTAGATAGGAATGTTTGCTTAATATGCAAATCTCCAGGAAAATAAAATAACTACAAAATAATATTAGTCATAAAATAACCATGACTTTAATTCCACTGTGATATGAACTGAAAATGGAACATATGTCAGTGAAGGAAGAGACAGAGACCATACCTCAACCCAAGGTCACCATTCTCATAAACAAATACTGTCATTTGAACAGTCCAACAAGCTACCTATTGAGCACAACACTGGTTCTAGCCAGTACTTTTATTCAAGCAAAACTTCCCAAGACTTTCTTAAAGAAAGGAACACTGAGCAAGCGCTACATGCTGATACTGCTAATATACAAATGTTCTAAATATTTTAAGTTGTTCTAGGAGATCTAGGAGACACTGAGTACATATTTCAGCATACGGTTGAACATAGGCTATATTAACACTGTGAGAAGTCACTGTAGCTATGAACTGAATGTTGCAGTACATATGATGTGTTTATTTGGACAATATATTTAATACTTCTTGCTTAATCTTTTTTTTCAAAAATTGTATTCCTGTATCAGAACACATCACACATCAAATTCTAAAAGAAAAAATCCAAAAACCACACAAACCTAAAAAATTAATCTGATCTCTACTAGTCTCATGTAAATTGAAAGCATTTATTTTCAGTTTGAACCGTGTTTACTTAAGTCCCCCAAAACTGTTTTTATTCCCATAAGTATAACTGGAAAAAAAAAAAAGCTGAACTTTCTAAGAAAATGCTCCATTAAGCTATGACTAAGCATGTAAAGTTTCAGAGCCCAGGAGGGAATTTTCTGCAAAATTACAAGCAATTGAACATTTCCACTACAATTAATCGTGTGCCCTAGGAAATGTACATCTCAGACAATTAAATTTTCTCCTGCTTATGCTCAGTACAGCATTTTCAATTGGTCATAACCTTTCCTTGACTCCATTTTTTAAAGTGGATGGTCCTGCTAAGAGTGTTTCTATGTCACTTCATAATGTTATGTCTATCAGTATGTTTAACATTTTTACAATTAGGTGCTTAAAGCTATACTTCTACAGTAATGTTTAAGAATCTAAGAGCAATTTTATTCCTCTGAATGCCAGGCATTACAGCTCCAGTTGACCCCTGTAAATGTATGTGGGAGATCTAGTCAGTACAACTAAAAAATTAAATTTCTCTTAAAATAAGTTTGATAATTTTGGTATAGTATGAATAATATTTGGCATTTAATGACAAAACATCAGTATAAAGACTTCTTATTCATGGAATTTGGGATGTTTTGATGTAAAGAATGCAATGGCAGAATTTTATCAGCCAGTAACCTGCTCTATGGGCTTACAATTCAGAGCCATTGACCATATGAAACTAGATCAGTCAAATTACACATTTGAGTGTTGATCACCTCTTATCATTACCAGCAGTTTTAAATTAGCTGAGGCAAACTAGTAAATAGAAGCCCAAAACCAAAATTTAAAACAAAAGACACCTTGACATAACACACTAATGCATTCCAGTGTCATCCAAAATGTAAAGCCTTGCTGTCCTGAGGGCACAATGTACAAGGGCTTCTGCAACTCATCTCAGACCAAAGTGGCATCTTGACAAGTGAATAATCTCAGGAACACAATGAAACTGAACAAGTAAGAACCAGTTCAAAGCTGATTTTTATTTTTTTTTAACAGTTACCTTGGTATTTACGCACTAGCATTACTTAAGTGCAGATTAAAGCTAGAAAGCTTGCAAAATACTCCACCACAGCATGTGTCACTTCCCAAGTGCCAGAACCATTTTGCAGAGAGTCTTGGGGTATTGGGAAAAAAGAGTAAGGAAACAATACTGTATCCCTCTGCCTACCTGCATGTCGCATTCTCCACCACCATGGAAAAAACTGACCTGGTTGAATTAACTCTTCTTCCACTCATCTATTTGCACAAAAGTGGTTGTAACAATCTTAGGCAGCTGATGGAAGCCTGAGAATCACACCTGGTGTTCTTCCTGCCAGTCTCATAAGAGCTGCAGGAACAGGGTGGGAGTTCTCTGTGCCAAAACCCAAGCAAAGTAAATGAGATTCCAATATCTTTTAAAAATAATGTTTGTGGGTTGAGAGGAAAATATAATTCTTATCCCTTTCCGATAAATGAAATGCAGTATATGCAATTATCTAGAAGGGGGCTTCTATGCAGTGAAGAGGAATTACTTGTTCCTGGCACCAAGATTCCCAGTCTTAAAGCCCCTAACTGTATCAGTCATCCCTGAGTACTTTCCATTCCCTGCATAATCTGGAAATCCTCTGGATGCATGGACTAGTTGTGTAACAAAAACTGCATTAATACACCCTGGATGACTCAATCTATCATATTCACTTTTTAAAAAAAATTCACTGCACCTCTTAAAGACACTACTACTGAAAATGATACTATTTTAGCAGTGCATAAGCTCTTAGCATGCAAAGCAATCAAGTTAACAAGCCAATATTAAGCAATTATTTTTTTTTTTCTGGTAGTAAATGCAGAACACAATAAGCTCAATGTGATTTACAAGGCATTAATAAACCCTCAGGTAAACAAATATCTTTATGATTCTGAAGGAGTCCTAAGACAGCTAGGCAGTCTTAGATTGGTAGCTAGTTGCAATGCAGGAACAAAAACAAAAACAAAAAAGTTTTTAAGTGCAGTCACAGAAGGGGCTGATGCAGTGAGATGGTTCCCTCTTCTGGCCAAAGCTGGAGGAGACTAAACTCATTTTTCTTTTTTAATTTAAATCAGACAATCTGTAGAATTAAAAATAACAATAACAATCTAATTTGACTTTACATCAAATTCATGTCAACATTTTTACAATATATTTTCAGAAGTTAGTACAGAGATGAAGCAATTGTCAGATAACTCTTTAGTGAAGGTCATATATCTTGTCTGTGGAAATTCATGTTCATATTACCTTACTGGTAAGCAAATATCAGCATAGGTCTCAGAAACGTGTTCAATTCACTGTTCTCATAATGAATATGCATTCTTCAAAAGAAAAAAACTGTATAAAAAAGCTAGAGCTAAACTGACAGATTATTTAAGTATATTTCAAAAAAAAATAAGTCATTCCCTTGCTGACCCTAACCTTGTAATTTCCAACAATGCTCCAATCCAAACACCAGCTGGTATCTATGGCAATGCAAGCTCAATAACTCTAAATTAAAGAAAAAGAAAAAGAAAATGAAAAAGAAAACGAAAAAGAAAATGAAAAAGAGGAAAAGAAAACGAAAAAGAAAAAGAAAAAGAAAAAGAAAAAGAAAAAGAAAAAGAAAAAGAAAAAGAAAAAGAAAAAGAAAAAGAAAAAGAAAAAGAAAAAGAAAAAGAAAAAGAAAAAGAAAAAGAAAAAGAAAAAGAAAAGAAAAAACCCAAAGCAGAATATCTCCTTTATACATATTGCAACTGAGAACCTAACTACACCACTAACCAGTGCTCATTCGAGAGCATGTATTATCCTTTTACCACAAGGTAAACACAAAAATAATTTAATATATGGATTTGTACTAAGAAGTCAGGAAATACCAAAGTGAAATGAAAGAGCAACTCCTAGGGCAACCAGTAAAAAATATTTAAATTAATAATATAATTTTAGAATTTAATACATAATTGTCTGGTTTTATATGGTCAGAGGCTATTTTGGACCTCATCCAAGGAAATAAGATCAGCAAAATAAACAATATACAAACCAGAGAAGATAGTAATTTGTTATAAAATGCCAAAGAAAGAAACTCATTTTAAGAATCACCATGATATCTTACAACAGTGTTAAAGCTGCTTGAGAGATTGTTCAGAGAACAACTGGTAACATTTAACCACAGAAACACAGTACACAAGGACATCTACACACATCTAGCAAAAGAGAGGACAAAGAAACAACAAAGACAAAGCTGAAAAGATGCAACAAAACACTTCCTAGTTAACTCCCACCAAATGAAGGGAAAATGGAAATAAGACATTCACAGGACCCAAAGTTTTATTCTGATTCTAAAGCTCTGGCAGAATTTGGAGATGATGTCAGGTTCTTCTATAGAAAAGCACGCAGAAGTAAGGATAGACATAAAAGAGTATATTTGATGCTGCACTTTAGTTTGTTATAAACAGCCTATGTTCAGCCATTTGCCTAGTTTGAACACCATCTACTTGTCTCTGGGCACCATTTGTCCCACCTTCATCCCTCTTTTTGAATTGCACCCTGGAGAAATTCCCTGAAATCAAATTTTTCTTTCTTTTTTTTTTTTTTTTTTTTTTAAATCCCAATTACTGTAATACATTCCTGACAAAAGCCAAGATTAAGTTTTGGAGCTGAAACAATGTGTTTCCCAAACTGATACTTTTCTGGGATATTATATTGCCTTTCCTAGGAAATTTGCAACCGCTCATTTGCTGAAAATCCTGTCAGCCCTAACTGCTACAATAAAAAACAATAGTGGGATTTCACTGTGCAGCACATGCAACTCAAGCCAAAAAGCTACCTGGTTAATGATGACAAACTGGGGAACGATGTAAGAAAATATTTATTCTGTTCTCTTGTGCTTTAGGACTTAGCAGTGATAGATTTTGTTATGAACTCACACCACCAAAGTTCTTCATGTAAGAATCCTTTCCCCCAACTTGATGTGGCCAAATAATTCTGAATTCCTTTAATACCTCTCCCTTTTCCTTCACTTGCCTCGCTTCATTTATTATTCAGACACTGAGTCTACTGCCTCTGGTTCGTATCCTGCTTTTTTTTTGGTTCAGGAAAAATCATAGCAAGTCAATCAAAACTTAGTGTTAAAACAGTAACAACAACAGCACTAAAAGCAAACAGACCATACATTTTGGCTCTGCAGCAGCCCACAGAGAACTGGGAAGCAAGAACATGGATGGAGAAAAGGAAGATTTTGAACAAGATGCAACTTGTTTGCACTCATCAGGAGGAAAAATAAGTTGCCTCTGAAAGAGTTCCATTAAAAATTGGTAAAAAAGAGCATGTCTTGCTTAGAATGAATGAGTACATCTGCAGCAGCAAACAGACCACAGCCAAGGCACAGGACTGAGTGCTAACTTCTAATCATTTATAATATTTAGCTGTGGCATGTTGTCCACTATGGCTTCATGCCATGCCAAGTAGTGTTCTCCCAGACAATGTCCACACTTGGTCCAAGGGCCAATACAATTAATGTTCTCACTACACAGTGTGGATAAGGGCAGCTTATTCTGAGAGAAGGAAGACAAGGAATGGGTAAGAATGAGTTTTGCTTTATGGACACAAACTATTAATTTGCCTTTGTAACTCTCCCTTCCCTGCATCACTTTTCTTGGGCACGTTTTACATGCAACTTAGAAGTGTAAAACACATATTTATTGGCTAACACACACAAAAGACAACTAGGACAGGTGAGCTACTACACTAAGCATTAATATGGTCACCATCCTTACTAATATACCTCAGTAATAACAGTAAGCATTTTCCTGATAGGCAGGCATCAGCCAGGTGGGGAAAGGTTGGTCTCTGTTGCTGTTTGGAATGGCTACTCCTTGATGTTGTCAAGTTCCCGTCTTCCAACTGCATGTTTTTCTTTCTATTTTTCCATGTTTGTGATTATCCTCTTGAATCCCTGAGAACTTTTAACTAAATCCAGCTCATCTATCTTACCTCTCTCTACAGTTTTACCTGTTCTGTCTTGTGTACCTCTAGTTTAGGCACTTTCTCACAACTCAAATTTCCTCTAGAGTCAGAGCCAAAGTTACACTGCCTTATCAATGCTGAACTTTGGAGGAAGGTAATCCCTAAGAGGAGGGATACATCTTCAGGTCAAGAAAATGGACCTTTTTCCAATTTATTGGCAAATACAAACATAGCAAGTAAGCCCTGAGTATTGTTATTTGAAATACAGGGCCAGTACACCATGGTATGGAGTAGAGGCCACAGGCACTGTCTCTTACAACATCATTTGGACAAGTTCAAATTCATTTGTATAAGAACAAACTTCCTTGCCTTGAATGTTTTCCCTCTAGTGTAGGCTGTGACTGTCTACACAATAAATAAAATAAAATTAAAAAATCAAAATATTTCCTACCACAATGGGATATTGCTGCTATCCAAGTATCTTGGTTTTCAAAATTAGTTTTCAGGAAAAGAAATAATTTCATGAAGCAGACCGATCTTAAACGAGCTGAATTTTCTGACATGAAATTTTTCAGTTTCAGTTTTCTAAGCAGTTCTGCCACAGCACTCACAGGGCTGTTGTGAATGTTAATTTATTAATGTTTATATCAGCAAATTATTTGAAAGATCCTTAGTTAGAACTGTTTCTTGAGTATTAAAGTACTGTCACTCTCAATATGAACAGTAGCTTATAGATCACTATGTTTTTTTCCTTGGAAAACAAAATCAAGTCAGGAGATAAAAAAAAAAACACTGAACTTGGCTTCCTGTAATAATTTTGTCCTGGAAGTTTTCACTGAAAATTTATAAAATATTCAGAAATATTAGCAAGAAAATATATTTTGCAGGCAAAATTTATGTTACAGGCCAAAATGGAACTTAAATGATATTTAGTTTTGTTTCTCTTTGAAATTTAAATACAGTGAATTTTAATTTTAGAATGATCTAACATTAAAAGGTTTTCCTTAAATGTATGCTATTTATACAGCTTCAAGATTTTCTTACAATGGCAAGCTTTTCAAAATACAACTTTTTGGAAATAAAATGCTACTTTACTTTTTGTGTAAGCTTGACTTCATCACTTGCTATTGTTATATAAAAGAATGACAGAGAGAAAGTTTTTACAGAGCACAGAGAATCAGAATGCTTTGAATATTAAAACAAGCTTTTGTAAATTTCCTTTGTCTCAGATGATTTGCTTACTGAATCTTAACTTCCCCAACAATACATTAATAATATTAACATTACTAGATGACATACAATATTTCCTCACACATGGAGTCCAGCTGAATAAAGTGGAATTAAGAGAAAATTCCCAGCAACTTCAATGATGATAAGCAGTACATCAAAGTAAGGCATTTACTTGACAAAAACAAAGACAAGAAAGTGATAGTTAGCAGAAGTAAGTATAGGCAAACTGAACCCCAAATTTCTAGATTTCTAAATGTATGAGGACCATTATATAAATTACTATCAGGTGTTTTATGTCCTTCTGTACCTAGTTTCTAAGATTTTCTTGGTGCAGAAAAAACAGTAAACCAGAATGTGTTAATGTTGGTATTGCCATTTCCTCAAATAAACACAGAATTTTATGACCATAACTGAAATAAGAAAAACAAATCCAAAAGATAAAATTTCACACTTGAGCAATCTGAAATTTTCACGTTACCCTCAAGCAATATTTCCATTTTTAATTTTTTAAACAACTAACAGTCTGGTTTTGGTATGTGAGAATTTTGGCATTATTTGAAGCACACCTCGCGAGTAGAAGGTCAAAACTTGAGTCACGTGAATAGAAAATTTCTGGGAAAGACAAAAACTTGCTATTTAGATTCACCTCTATAACCTAAAAAAGCAGCTTCTTAAGAAAAGGTTCTATCAATCAATATTTACTCTGAAATACGTTACTAATAATTCTGCTCAACAGCCATGACAATACTTATCCTTCTATGTTCTATGCATTAGTTTCTTATAGTTTTCAAGAAAAAATTATATCATACCTTCAAAAAAACCCACCCAAAACAGACCTACAGATAACATTAAGAGATTTGCCTGTGACTTTCAAATGATGGAAGTTCACCTTTCTGTCAAGTTCAGGGATGTTATAGTTTGGTATAATTCAACTTCTAATTCCTGATGATATCAACATCAACCACAATTTGATTCTACTAGTTTAATTTCTTTAGACACACATGTAAATTTAATATTATGCATATTATCACATTGCCATTCAGTTTTGTTTTCTACTCTTAGTGTAATATAAAGCATTCTTAATAGCAACCATGGAGAAACATAACAAAAAAAACCACCTCAGAGTTGAGTGATACAGAGATCAGTAATCTGTACAGAGAACTTAGGATATTTCTTTTTCCAAAGGGGATCTAATGTAACTCTACATAGCAACAAAACAACCTAGAAGGCTATATCTTGAAAAAGACCAGTTCAGATGCATACATCAAAATTTACAAAAATTAGAAGAGGTAAACCTAAACAAGGTGAAGATCTGTTGAGATATCATCTATAGGCTCATAGATGACTCATAATTTGCCCAGTTATAATTCTACGTTTTAATAAAAGTCAACAGCAAATGACAGATTCACCTTGAATGTCATTCAGTTTTGCGGTTAACAGGCATTCATGCCAGATGGACCATTAGATGGAAGGAAGGGGCAATGCTCAAGCTGCGACAGCATTGTATGGTGTTCCCTCACACCCAGTACTCTGCAATGACTAACAGATGTATTTCTAGAGACAGCTTCTCAGACAGTCCTGCACTTACAAGGGATGATGCCAAGCACTTTTCCTTTGTATTTCTGAGGGTCCTTATGCTGAGAGGTAACTCTTGACATTTTGGCATATTGATGTTAAAAGCACAGATATATTTTCCTGCAGTTTTGCATAAGACATATGGGAACCAGAATGCACCTGTCACAAGTTGCCAACCGTAATATGTAGCTTGTAAGAAAACATAACCTCTGGGAATATCTAAATGATATTAATATAGTGTGGCTAAACAGACAGAGGCCATAGTCAGGCCTGGCATATAAGGGCACAACTGCCATTGACTTTGGATGGTGTAACACTTCCTTACACCATAGCTCTACATGGTCCCAAATGACTATCAATTTTAAAAAACTTCATGTTTGAGTTAATCACGGGCATAACAGTAAAGACTATATATATTTATAACCTTCATTTCTTTCAGGGTTATTATGAAAGCATTCCAAGTAGGGTAAAGCAGAAATAACCTTTAAGCCATTGAATGGCTTTTTCCTGAATATCTTCACTCAGAACATATATGTTATTTCAGTGCCTAAATGATGGGTTCAATCACCCACAACAGTTCTCACTACACCATAATTTCTCTAAAAGTAAATACAAGTTAAAATGTCATATATAGAGACACATCTGGAAATTGAAATAGTGAATTTTCTGCAAAAATAATTGGTTAGAAAATGATTCTTCAGCCAGAAGTTGAATAACAGATAGCAGCTGCTGAACATTCTAGAATATACACACACTTCTGAAGTTACAGTGCATAATATTTTTAACCTGAGTAGGGATGACAATTTTTAAAAGTTCTGTGTAAAACTGGTGAAATGTTACCAGAAATAGAATCATCTATGAAACTTAAATAATTGGTCTCCTCCTAGAAATCATCATGAAACAGTAGTATACCAATCAGCACTTTCTCAGGTATGTTGTTACGCTTTTATTCTTATTCAACTTATGAGCATCCACAACATACAGAGAGCTCACCTAAATGACTTTCTTAACATACCCGATAGAAGAGGCTTAACCATCAGTTTGTGCATAGTAACAGCTTGCCTGCAATGTCCTAATAACATTGAAAGAACTTACTTTTTAGTCATTCTAATAGCTATGATTCTGACCTAACAGCAAATCAAACACAAAGAGAGGCTAGAATCATAAGTATCATAAATAAGGATCATAAAATCACCCAATCTAAAATCTGTACAAATTCTTTGACAATCTAAATTATCAATAAGCTAATGGAAGGCAATCTGCAGCTGCACAATTTTCACACCCAGTAACACTCCTCTGTTCTGATTCCTCTCCTCTAGTCAAATCCTAGCACATTCCTAACAGCCAACTCATGTAAGTTCTTGCACAGGCAATACTTTGCTATAGTTTGTTTCCACTCATTTTGTTTATCATTTGCCCTGAAACAGTAGAAACAAAGAGTGTGTTTTAATTCCTGTACAAACTCACAGGAAAAAAAGAAGTTTATATCCCTGAAAAGATTGCAAACCCCAGTCTCACAATATTTAACATAATTAAAAATATGTGATATCAGACCTGATCTTGCATTCCAAGAAGTGTTTCAACGAACCCAAATTCCCACTGTACTAAGTGGAAGCAGCGGCATTTCTCATAACACCCGAAGTCTACCATATCCAGTCAGTACAGTCAAGTGATATACAATTCAATTTGTGACTGAGGAAGCACAGTTACTGAGTGATGTGCATCTTGCAATGCTGCATGCTGCAATCATTTTTATATCAAACCCGTGTAATCACTAGACAGCCCTGGGGAATGCTACTGACTAAAGAAACAACTGCTAACTTAATATTCAAACGGAGAGGTCTCGCTAGATACCCTAGGACCGTGCTGGCACTTTTGTTATCACTCGAATCTCTGTCACTGAAGTCCATGTTCCTGAGAACAGGGATCAAATAATTAAAAAAACCCCACACCCAAACCCTTGCATATTCATAACATTATAGAATTGTGGGTTAACTGCCAGATCATGCTGCAAGCAGCTTAATTCTGTGATCTTCCTACAGCAGTTGACTTCAGATCACTCAAAGCAATGTGGTATAAAAAAGATTATATTAAGTAGTTTATATTTTAAACCCCTGTGTCTGATCTTATGATACTTAACATGATGAATTAGGGAACAGAATATACCCTCCTGAAAAATTATATCAAATTCTCAATAGGTGAAATTTCTTTAAAGAAAAAAAAAGTGCAACCAACAGGTTTATACTTCCATGGGATATTGTGCGAGAGACAGAAATGTAGAAAAGAATGGCACTGGTTTTGTATAGCTTTTAAAGGTTGGCTTTCTGTAGGTTTTGAGTCTTCTTCAATTTATGTACAAAGAAAACTAACAGAAAATTCATCATCCTCCTCCATTTTTGTCTTTTCTTTTTTTTTTTTGTGATGATCTATGGTACTGCCTAGATGACTATACTTCACAATCTGGTTAACCTTATCAGCAAGACACTAGAAAACAAATCCTGTGCAATACAATTTTATCTATACTTCAGTTATTCTGATCACAAACAGTTACCTAAAACTATGAAAAATTGTTATGGAGACTTGAAATGTGCTGCATAAACCACTTGTGACTGAATTCAACTAAGGGCTCCTGCACTTTTCAAGAAAAAAAAATATCCCCCAAAACTCCACTCATGATCATGGTTTTCATGAGCAAGAAGATGCTACATCAGATACTAGACAAATAGATAATACTGGTTGATACCAAGGTATTGAGAGAGCAGAGCTCAGAGCACCCAGAAGCAGGTTAAAGTTTTTCATAAGCAAAAAACCCCAAATATTCCAGTCTTGGTAACTTATTTGGGATCTAGTAAAAATAAGCAGTAATGAAATTTTGCATTTGAATCTTCAGGGCAAAACAGACCAACAGTTACATTGAAAGTCTTACACAGTGGCTATCCATAAACATATGAGAGAGAAAAACCTTTCCTTTACAGCATAAGAAATAGGCAAAACTAAGTATCTCATACACTACATGACAGTCATGCTGATAACCACAAGTAATTTCTTAATAAGAAAGCCACTTTACTAGAAGGATGTGTTTCTGTGTTAATGCCATGAGAATTGATCCTTCTCAGTTTCTGAGACACTAGACTCTCCTAAACAGGCCACTGAAACTTTATAACAAATTTAGGCCATACTAGAAGTGAAGTGCAAGTCATCTACCATACTGACTGGTTCTTCTAATTCCTTAGGAAAAAGGATTTGCCAGAGTAGATATTTTTCTGTAGGCATTTCCAAAGAAAGAACAATGATCTGTTTTTCCTAAACAGAAGCCAGGAAATTCTCTTATCTAATTATTGCGGCATTGTCTGCAAAGTCAGAAACCTTTATGAAGTGAGGGCAAAAATTCTAATTGGACTTAGTAAAAGAATACCTCTCCAAGAGTGATTCAAAAAACTTGCTCAGCTTTTCTCTTGCAACTTTCGCTGGTAGAAACACCACAGTCTTACTGTCTATTGTAAGGCTGCTTCTAGCTCCTATTGTCAGAAAGAAATGAAAAAAATGAGAAGAGAAAGCATGAAGAGGTAATTTGTGACTACCTCACAAGGGTCATTCAATATTCAGCAGGTAATATTCCAAGTAGATTGTCCATCCTTAACCTCTTGATGCAACAGTTTTTACAAACAGAATTCGAATAGATCACAGTTTTAGTTCTATTTAGTCCCACACACCATACAAGGTCAAAACCAATGAAAAGATTTGCTCTGTAATTTAATGCAAACTGTTCTACCTGTGCACAACATTTCAATAGTTAGGTAGAGCTGCTTTGCGTTTCTGCCATGGCCTTTATCCACCACTAAAGTGACAAGGCAAATGAGTAAACTACATGGAGGTAGGAAGAAATTACCACAGGAAAGCAGCATAAACAAAAACTTCCTTATAGTCCACATCAGGCTCTGATATAGAGTATGGTTAGGTGTGTGGAAACCTTGGATCTCACTGCTGCAGAAAATACATGGTATACTGCATCCCACTGGCTAAAGAAAGGCTGCTATGAATTATAGCAGTCCCCAGAAATTCTCTAATTTATGCCAGGAATTGTCATAATCCCTCTCTTGACAGAGCCTTCCATATTTCACCTCTCCAGAGAGTTGCATCAAATAGTCTGCCCCACTGGGTCACGTATATTACAGGAATACACATCTTTTACAGCAGGACTTCAATATAGTGGGCAGCCCACACTTTTGGAAAGAACAAAGCCAGTATCTTCTGATAAACACCTCACTTAAAAGAATTGAAAAGTTTTTGTTTACAAAACAGTCAAATGACCCTGTATTTATTTTTACCCAAATGAGAGGCCAATAACACATTGGCTTACCCTTAATATACAGGTTTTAGAGAACAACTATAACCCTGTTACAGTTTATACTTCACCAGTCTCAAAAATGACCATAGAGGACCACCACATCCTGCTAACACTGAACTCGGTGTTCTGCATTCCAAAGGAATTCCATCACTCTTAACCACTGTTACAATCTCTCTCTTCCTCATACCTACAGAATGCCAAGAGCTTTGAAATGCATTACTATGCAAATATCTTGGGTGCCTTTACTACACATTTATATTGCAGAGTAATCAATAAATTATTATTTCAATATTTATTGGAATCTCAGAATAAGAAAGAAGACAGATTACACAAATCCATCTTAGTTGATTAATGGGTACTCCAGCAAAAGGCATACACTGATGGAGTGGGTCAGTATGCAGACTATATTACTGAATATTTCAGCTCGGTTGTAAATATAGTATCTGTTTCTCTTAGGGACTGTCACACTGAGTGCAGTATAAAAGGCAATAAATTTCAACAGATTAATTAACTCTTTGGTTACTGGGGCTGTGTGTCACCTATCCTGGCACCTAATAAAAAATCCTTTAATGCCAAGACATAAAGAAGGGCCTCTTTGGAAATGAGTTATTAACAGCATTTCGTGAATAGATGGAGAAATTGTAGCCCAGCCATTTAAGTGTCATAAAGTGCAGCAAAGGCTGCTGGAGGCCTCTGAGGGACGCCAGGCAATACCATAACAATCAAATCTGAGATGGAAGAGGGATTGAGCTGTCCACTCAGAATTTTTATATTGTCAAAGAGCAGCGAGGAAATAATGTGATCAAGAAGTGAATTAACCTTGTGTGTGAAAGAAAGGGGATGATCTGATGGAAAAGGCAGTAAAGTAAAAATCACTCCATAATGCCTACATTGCAGGCTGGTCATGAGGGGCCCCTAATGTCTGCAGGCTGTCAGGGAACAGATCTAGCCCTCTAAGTACCATAAACCCATTACCTACATTAGTCTGTAATTGGAATACATTTATTCATACTTTTTAAGTTCTTAGGGTCCTGGTGCTGGCTAACCACACAGCATTAATTTCTATAAATGTTCTCTGTTTCCATCCTTGTAATAGAACATAGACAGTCTTCTGGGGCAATTAATACTCAAAAAGGGATGGAAGTTATACATATGTCTATATCACACCATACTGTTTAATCTGGTTTCCTTGGTGTCAATTCCCTATGAAGCTATGTTGGCATTTCTAGTAAATAACAATCTGCAGAAATTTGCACTGTTGGAATTGAAACAACCATATGGGAGGACCACATCAAGGAGGAAATAATCCATACCAACTCTAACAAGGTTGCTTTGACCTAAATGTCTTTAGCAACATGCTAGTCAAGCAAGAGGCAGTGAAAGTCATACAGTATACTTCTGTCATGTAGGAGTATGCAATTTATTTTTTTTTCTCCTTAGACAAGACAAAAATTTTCCTTGGACCGCTCTTTATGGAAGTGATGGGCACGGTCTAGGAGCAGATGATATCTACTGGGCATAAAACTCTTACCCATACATCATTCACAATCAGATATGACACCAGTGAGGCCTAGTATAAATAAAATCATGCACACGCACACTTAAAGTGACCCACAAAGACAAGGATAAATTACAGGCACAGTGTGTCCACACTTGATGTTTTGTATGATTAGAAGTGTTTTCTATTATTAATTAAGGCTGCCTTCCTCAAAAAATTTGTTCACTATTACCTTAAAGCAGACCATATACAGTGCAATGAGAGCAAAAGACCATCTAAGCAATCAGTTGCAATATCGCTATATGAACTGAGCACAAGAAAAGCATCCTTTAAAGAAGGTCTAACAAATATTTATCCAACAATTAGAAATAACTAGAATTACAAACCCAATACGCAATTTTAACAAAGATTTTTAAATGTACCATGGCTGTCCAAGAATTATTACTTCAGTGAGGAAAATGTAGTTACTATCCATTCCATAATACTTCAGACACTCTAGCAACCAAAATCAGGTTGAGGAATGCAAGCACACAAAGTCTCCTTGTTGCTGCCAACAGAATTTGCCAAAAAGAGTATGTTTCCTAGCCAGCTACTGCCCTGACAGAAAGGGCACAGAACTTCCGGTATAAATCTTCTCTCTTAATAGTCACGTTCAGCCGCCATCCTGGGGATACCAGTTGCTCTTGGCTTACAAATCTCTCCTCAGTCCAGCCTCTAGCACTTCTGACTCTCAGGGTTTAACTGAGAAGGTTTATTAAGATCTACTGTTGCATCTAATTTTCAGAGGGCCTAAGGTAAGTGCTATTGCAGCTATCGCACTCCACCCTTTCCTCCAACAAGCTGACACTAAGAAAAAAAGTTGCAACTGATATTTCTGTAAATACCACTTCTCAGACGAGCTTTTAAGAAACAGTGTTTATATTTATGCAGAGGATTTGCTTATATATAAGGGGGTATAAGGGATATAACATTAAACAATTAATTTCTGTTTATATTTATGCAGAGGATTTGCTTATAGTAGAAAGGGATATAACATCAAACAATTAATTTTATAAACAGAAAGTATTTACCACTCATGTATTCTCTTCCTCAAATAGAATAGATTCAGCAAGTCAACAATAGTAGGAGTTGAACAAGCTTGGAAAGCTTTGAACATGCTTATATAACAAAGAGATTATATTATGAATATAACTGTTGAGTTACCCTTCTCTGCTCCTTCAAGATTGTCCACACTCTCTTATATGTTCATGACAAACAGACAGCAAAATACCTTGTGCCTGTCAGTATTATATCCACTTTTATTTTCCACCAGAAAACATACAAAAGCTGCCTCTAGGAGCATCTCTCCAGGGCACGGAAAAATGCATCCCTAATCTTTCTGTCCCTTTTGTTCAGCCAGCCAAATATCCAAAGCACCCAAGTGAACAAGCAATACTGGAGAATACATTCAAAGCTGAAATTAGGTTAGTCACTTCCCGACTCTGAAGAACAACAAATATTGTATCCAAACCTATTACCCAAGAAAACATGGAATCAAACTGTGCAGCACTGAGCAGATTGAAAAAGCACTTTCACCCAAAGAGAAAAAAAAAAAAAGTATTTGCAACAAAACAGCTGAATAAAACAAGCATTTCTCCAGGCCTGCAGAGTAGAAGAGAATGCCAGGCAAGGCTCAAGGAAAGCAAAATTAAATCTAGCAGAAGTCCAGGCACAGACTGCCAAGCATTGCATGCAGCAGGGAAACCATTTGCCCTGCTCGTAGACATCCAGTTCAGTATCAGGTGAAAACACCTCATCATTTTTAGTAAGCTCACACTGATGATCCAATTGCTTGAAATGAAAAATAGCTTTGCCAAAGAATATTAAATTCAGGCAATATTTGCTGTGCCTAATGACAGTTGAGCACATGGCCACAAAAAGAGCAAGACCAACGCTCAATTTTTCAGACTCTTTTTCAGTTTTGTGGGAAACAGAGACTTTGTTCCTCAACAGACATTGTAGAAATTGACACCTATATGAAAAGCTTGTTTAGTAGTTCAGTTGCATTTTTGTTCCTTAAAACTTAGGACTTAATCCACGGGCTTCATCTTCTGTTTATGAAACGGGCACTTCAATCCACAGACTACTAGAAGGAAGATCTACTTAGCCAATAGTACTGTTCACATCCACATTCATGATCAGAGAAGCCTTCCTAATCCTGATTAACTCTTGAATTTCATCTAACTAAAATCAGGTTGCATGAAACTTTTTCCATGACTACTCTACATGCTTAAAGATTTCTAAAAAAATTTTCACAGAACAAGAACATACATATATGAGTAAATAAGAAAGGAACAAATGCACTGAACAAGCAAAATTTTGAGAACAAAGACAAACCCGCCTGTCTTCAACAACAACAAAAAAGGAATCAGCCTACATTTTAGATTGCAAAATGAAGTCAAACTCTCCTCAAAGCTGAAGCATTCTGGGACAATGATCACTGGGCTGTGAAAGGAATTAATGAGCTCTAGCAATACAAGTACTACTGCCCACTGTGTTTTAAGTGCTTTACTCACTTCTTCGGTTTTCTCACCTATAAACAGGAGCTAGAATAAAAACAGCATGGTGTTGAAAGCCTACTTGTGAAAGTTTACGCCATCTTCAGAAATTATCAAACACTGTACTAGTTCAAAGTATTACAGATAAATGGCTGGACTAATAGACCACATTTCTGTGCAGATGCCTTCTCACTTTAGGAAACAAGCAAACAGTACAGCTTTGATTCTTTCATGATGGAAAATGTTATATATGGACGATGTAAGTCATGGAACATCACTGTTCATTGCTTAAGGTCATGTTTACCGCCACACTAAATCACTTTAAAGTGCATTCCTACTCAGTTCTGTTTTGTAGTCATGGAATTCAAACATCTACATGGACACTTCAGCATGTAAAATACTGAACATCAAGAGACTGGAGAATCCCAGGGAAAACTACACAAAGGAACTTTGTTTCAATCTAAAAAAAAACCCAAACCTGTTGGTCTTGGAAGAGTCACTGAAATATGTCCAAATACCTCAGCCAATAGCAATGATTCTGGTTAGTGAGCCCTGGAAAAACTGTGCTGGTGAGTGAACTATCAAAGATTTCCTAATAGGGAGGTTCAAAACTAGCAGAGTTCTAGCTATTCCCATAAGGAACAGCCTTTAAGACACCTGTAGTACCTTATAGGCAAAGGACCGTTTTCATACAACATTTTCATACAACCAGGTACTCTTCTAATACAAGTGTAGAATAGCATGTTTTCAGAATGGCTGACTGCAATTAATGCTCACACAAACAAATAGAAAAATAGTAACCATTCTTAGCAGTCACGGCATTTGCCACAGATAATATCAAAAGAAGATCAATTATTCACTATAGTAAATCTACAAAATCTATTTTCCCCTTTATTATCTTTTTCTCTCCTGCAGTAAATATGAAAAAAAAAAAAGAATTGATTAATCTTCAAAATTAAATGCATTGGGTACATGGAAACTAAAGGCCACTAGTTTTTATCTAAACAAAAATTGTTCAACACTGCCTTTAATCCTTTAAAGTGTACCCTGCTGGTTCTTGCTTGTGGAAGGATTTTCTACCACCAGCTTTTGTGCCCCAAGTAATTTTCATCTTTCTCACACACCATTAATAATACTACTGCTCCAGGTATCACTAAACAATATAATTAATGGAGCCCAACAACACTGCAACCTAGCCATGTTGCAATGTGATTTGGGTCTATAAAGAATATGCTGAAGGCCTTGGCAGAATTGGCCGGATTACCCCAAGTAATAATAATGTATAGGTTTAGAAAAAGGAAAAAAAAAAAAACAACACACCAAAAAACCATAAAAACACACCACTTTAAACATAACCAAACAATTGGAATACAACTGTAATAAACTAAGAATAATGAGCATGTTATAATGCTACTTAACTTATTTGTAAATATCAGTTTAAACTGCTTAGCAAAGGAAAAAAGCTTGCAAGATGGACCATGGGGGAAAAAAAGACTTGAGATTATTGGCCTAAGTTCAGCAGCAGAGTTAGCAATTTATGGACTTGATTATACCTTCAAAATGAACAATAACCCAGTAACTACTGCAGTAGAAAGGTACTAAATTTTTATGATATGGGGTAATCAGGTTGGCTACCAAAGACATAGTAGACATGCTGCAAAGAAGAAACAATTCACATTAAAATAGCCAAGTAACAAATTCCTTTTGTGAAAAGGATATTTTTCTTTATATGATGTCTTTAGTAGACTGTAGGCTGTTTCTTTAAATGAATGCATATGACACACTTAATTTTCAGGCACACTTGGTTACAGAAACAGGCACTGCATTGTACATCATGTTTAGAAATAAATAGAGCTGTCATACCTGGATTCATATTGACATTTACATCAGACTCTTAATCTGTATAGATTTGACATATAGGAAAAAGTCAGTCACCCCACATATAAATGATGCTTACATATTCATAATCAAAATGTTCTTGGTTGTTTACTCAGTAAAGCAAAACTAGTTTCTTTATATATCTCTACTATGGCAGTAAATAGTCTGACATTTCAGCATATTTGGAGACAGTACGCTATTTTATTGCAATTACTATTTCCAGCATTAAGGGGCAAAAATTGTGGTGATTTTTCAAAAAAATAATGTATTCTTTTGTGTAGAAGGTTGAAAAGAATTGTATTTTTTGCTTCATGGTGTAATGGGTACTCACAGACTGTGGAATTAGCAATTTCATGCAAAATCAGTAAACTTTTCCCTTCTATTTAGTGCATGAGTTGTTAATAAAAATGAAATAAAAAGTACCTATGAAGACTCAATAAAAACTCAAAGGAATGTAATGATTTTTTAATTACTTAATGCCTACAGAAGTAACTCAGTTGCTATAAAAATGATGCAATAAAATTATAAAATAGAACATTCAGAATTTAATATAAATAATATCCAAATGTTTTTATTACTCTACTGTGTTTTTCCAAATTCTTGCTATCTTCTAGAACTTAAAACAGTTTTTATACTGTCCTCTCCTGAATGTTTATGTAATGAGTTGAGCCCAAAGTTGGGCACCATACCTGTGTAGTTCAACTTTGGATGCATCCATCAGGATTTCCAGTGAAGGCAATGAAGTCACGTAAAAGAATCAGAAGAGACTCTTGACAAACTAATCATCCTTTTCCAAGGAACAATGGAGATCAACACTTCCATACATTCTGGAAAGCTATCAGATGTCTGCACTGAAAGTGGTGAGATATTAATGGTTCACCTCATGGCATGCTAGCCCTAGCTATCCACCACGCATGCTAGTGCTTAATAATTGCCATATACTAGAAAGTTATGTGTGATATTCTTGCACTCTCTCCATGCACAGTAGAAGATGCCCAAGTAAAAAGGGAACCCACAAAAGGTGCATTATACCAAATGGACTGTACATCATATGAATTAGTATTTATCTCTATTTTTCCCTAAGTTATTCCACATTATAAGCTCCCCTGGTCAGAGAGTTTTTTTAATTTAAGTTTATATGAACTCGAGCACAACTCAAGTCCTGTCTTGCTTGAAGAATCTAGACACTATAGTAGCAATAATAAAGAAGATTCAAACATAATTAGGAGACTTGCTTACTAATGGGAAAAAGAAGATAAATTCTTACGCAAACGTGCACAATTTCCAAAAAAATATTGCTATAAAAGGACAATACTATGGAAATAAAATGCTTAGAGTTCTTTTGTGACTTACATTCTTTGTACATTGAAATATTTACTTGATAAACATTTTATACTTCTATCGGTGCTACAATGAAGCTTTCAAAAGGCAGCGGAGGAGAGGGGCAGGAGGAAGGTCAGTGTTGATTATTTTTTCCAATGCACAGGGTTTCAACTAGTCTGAAAACACAGGCAGCTGTTTGCTATTAGAAGGGAACGAAATGGTTCTTCAGGAGCCTATAGCAGTCAGTAGCTGTGCAATGATCATGTGCACGTCTGAAAGCATGTAGCACCCTGCTGCCTTACAAGAGTATCTCCAACTGGCTTGACCAGACCATTAGCACAAGAAATCAGAGGTCGTGTTCACTGTAGTGGAAAGATAGGCCAGGCCAGTAAATGTGCACTGACAATATAACACTGAAAAGCATCAACTAACTCTGCTTCCTGTCTCTGTACATCATAGTAACATTGAAATCACACAGGAAAAAAAACAGTATTTGGGAGATACAGCATTTGGGAGACTAAGTACAACTTTATTGAGGCAAATGATACTTTTCTTTGGGAGGGCAGGGGAAGAGAAATGTCTGCTGTTCAGTTGCCCTTACTCCTCTTCTGTACAGCTCTGAAACTTGAACAATTCTCATTTCTAGAAGTGTTTTTGTCATTTTCATTGTCTTCACAACATTTTTAGTATACCAAGTAAGATCTTGAATACCAGGGCCTCAGAGAAAGACAAATACTTAGAAGCAAAGCAACACTCTTGCAGGCCCAGCACCACTGGTCCAGACATCTGGGCATTACACTACAGTCATCAGTCTACACAAATTTTTCCTATGGCCTGTTAATATAGCAAATGATAGTGAGATTGTATAGAAGGAAGGATATGCTCAATACATCACTCTTATCTCATCAGTTCCACACTGTGTGAAACCAGAGACGGGACATCTCCTGTAACACTAAACAGCACTGATGCTGTTGCTACAAACCAAACCAGAATGCAAGTTCATAGCAAAGATGCCAGAGGATGAAGCTGGCAGTTACAGAAGTCTCTGGCTCTGACAGCTTTGGTCACCTTGCCTGTTGCAAAAATTGTACCACGTTTCTCACCAACAGACCTAGAGGAAGCTGAAACTAGCACATGTCTGTTCGAACGAGCCTCTGTTCAATGACAAGTAGAGAATATCTTTGACGATGACTCTCTGGCTACTCTAGTAAATTCTCTGTAGTCTCCAAAATACATTTTCATGCATGCAAGATATAACTCTATGCTGATATGGAGCAGGGAGAAGTATGCTCAATCGTAAACATTTTCAGTGGATGCTCTTTGCTGCAGTGTGGCATATGGATCCATTCTCAGATAAATGCAGGGTTGAGATAAGGATAGCTTAATAGAATTTTTCATAAAAATGGTTTGGCACACAGATCACAAGTTCTCAACCTTTGTAAAACACCAGGAAAGTTAATAGAAGAGGGAAATCTGCATTCCCTTCCTACCTCAGCAACAGAAGTCCATATAAACCTGGACATATCGTTTTGTCTTGTAGCATACCGTTTCTCAGTTCTAATGTCCACAATGAAGTGACAAAAATACTTCACAGGAGTGGTTTTTAATCAGCTCATGTTTGAAAGATACCCATAAGACACTATAAAATACCATAAAAACACCCATAAGTACAAAACGAGTGATGCGAGGATTCATTTCAAAACTTTCCCATGTGTAACATGTTAGTTTCTTCAGGTTACATTATGTTATGGAGTTTTTCACAATTTTTCTAGCTTTCAGAAAATTTAAGAATACATATAAAATCCATTATTTATTGTATCAGGTCTTTAGTAATAAATACAGTATATTGCTTTTAACTGCAATTGTAGCTAATTCCCAGATGACAATTTTTCTAGCACATCAGCAAAGCACAGAGTTCTTTGACTCAAGCTATTAACTATTATTATTAACTAATTCAGCAGAAGAAACCACTGAAGTGTAAAAATTACTTCAACCCTCTTTTAAGAGGAATTAAGATGTAATGAGCTTCAGAAACTCAGGAATTTTTATCCATATTTATTTCAACAGAATATAATATATTTATATAATATATTTGCTTATCTAAAAGTATTACTTTCCAGGGAAGCCTGTCCAAACCCATTCTCTCCCTAAAGCCACCAATCAGAAGCATAAAATAGACCTCGTATTTTCCTTTCCTTCTTCCAAGCAATATCAATCCTTCCTTTCCAGTATCCACTTGACACCAAAAACTGTTTGTTTTGTTTTCCAGGAACACACCTTGCTTGTCAAACACCTACCTTCCAAGTTCATGTACTTCAAAGTACTGTATAATTTCTCCACTTACCCATTCCATGACCTTTACAGTACCCTTCAATCCTAGATATATCTAAGCAGAGAATCTGTTACAGCTCTCTACAGAAGCTCCTTAACTGAAGATTACAGAGGCCAAGAACTTAAATGGCTTTAAAGCAAGATAGACAAAGTGATGGGGGAAATGTCTTCTAGCAGCCAATAAACAATCTAGACACAACCTCCATACAAGTTACTAGCACAAGAAAGGGGGCTTAATGTATCTTCAGCTCCCTAGACTCCATCAGAGAGAGTGACTAAACAGACCATTGATCTGACCCAATATTTTTTCTTAACTTAGCTCTCAAGACCAGATATCCCTCGACATTTCATCAAAGCACACATCACATACCTCCAGGATGTATAAAAAGCCACATCCCTACTCAGCAAACCTCCCAAATCTTACACTTGAAGAAGGAACATCCATTACTTCTTCACTTCTCAGAATTCAAACTTTGGGCAGCCATGACATGCCCTATTAATTACAGTCTTGAAAACCCTAAACTATTACAAAAATCATGCAATAGGACAGTGAGGAATTTTTATATAGAAAACATTCTATCAATCAACCTGTCTTACTAGTACTTACTCTGCCGTTGTCTCCCATGTAACAAAAGAGCTGCAGGCACAAGTAAGACAGCTTTTACTTGCCTGCTCTGGAGTGTCATCAGTGGAATGCTGTCAATTTCGGGTCATACACCTATGAATAAAAAATACATTATTCTAAAGGTTGCTTGTGACATAAACTTACTGGTAAAGTTACTTTACTCTCCTCAGACCACAAGGTACAAAATAATTTGAATACCTCCTTGCTTAAGCACAATTTTTCTGATATCAACTAGTTATGACCTCAAAATTCCCTATGATGTTATTCCAAAGAAGTGGTAGAACATAGATCTGCATACGCATTCTCTCTAAAAAAATTACTGTTAGCATTTCCAAGTACTAACATGTATATGCTAGCAGTGAAAAGACAGAAATAATGAAGTTGTATCTAGACAGTTATCAACAGTTGATAGATTATCTGTCTAGTCATATGTTCTATGTTTTAAGTGCAATTTAAAAATTTAAAAATCAGTATTACAGTACTTTGTAATGTCAGAGGCAGAACCTTAATTTAACTTTATAATTCTAGATACAATAACTTTCCCTTGAATACGAAGTGATGTATCACACATTTCAAACTGGGTATTCTATAATCATAGTGCTTTTTGTTACTGTTAAAACTGCCATTTAGTTTCTGAGGCAGTAAAATGCAGTAGTACAAGGAATACATTAGAAAAGGTTTTAAAAATTAGGCTAAGAAAAATTATTGCAGCTGGAATTTAAGCACAGAAAACTACAGGAAAGAATTCAGAAAACATTTATTAAAGAAGCCTAAACAACATATATATTTTAAGGTAAAATACATGCTTTTATAATTGCATTGATTCTGTGATATTTAACTAGCCACCCCCAGCTTGGATGGGCACTTATTCTTAATTTAAAAAATATTTCTAGCAAAAAGCCAATCAAGCCTTTCTTCTACATGTGTCTTATTTATTTTGTCCTCATCCCACAACATCTCAGAGTAACAGCAAAAAAACCCCAAACAAACAGTGCAAAGCTGGCAGGAAAATCTTACTGTGAAACATACGGTCTTAAATTATCAGTAACACCACTATATTTGTCAACAGAAGAAGAGAACTATTGCTTTGCTCTTCTCTTCCCCATGCTACGAAGGTAAACAGCCTCTCTTCTTTTTCTCAATCAAGTGTCTAGGTTCACCTAACTCCCAGAAACTCAGCGGATGACGTTACGACAGCCAAAATGCACTTTCATCTAACCAGAATACTTACTTTTGCATAATACCTAGCTGTCTTGAATGTAAATCCTAAAGCACAATTCATAGAAAAATATGAAGCTTTGTATGTAATTTCCCACTGTTTTTTGTAAAGACAATAAACCAGTGAATTACATTGGGTTTAGCTTTATCATTGCTCACAAACTGCACCCTCATTTGCATATATCATGTTTAGTCAACATAGCCAGTTCTAGAATTATTTATACAAAGCTAAAAAACACACAGGCTGAAGTATAAGAAAAATCCCTCATTGTTTTGCTTCACCAACTTCATTTTATTTATCTGCTGCATGAAAATGTTTGTGGATACTTGTGACACAAATGGTATACCTACGTACATGTTTCATGGGGAAATATACCTGTATTGGGTAATTTTTCCCACACAGGAAATATTTTTTACTCCTTTAAATTCTTAATAGGAACACACAATATTACTGTCCATAATCCACTAGCAAAAAGCAAGACATGCACCTGTTGAAAATATGTCATGTTTGTGTTCCTTTCCACAGACAAGAAATATACAACACACTTGTTTTGGTTAATTCCCAGCCAGCTATACAGGGCATGGGTACAGGCATACCATTTAACAGTTGAAAAATTAGAAATGCTCATATGCAAAGAGCTGGAAAGTAATCTAGGCTAAACAACAAAGACAAAAAAAAATCCTAATATGAATCTGGCATTTCTAAGTCAGATTGTAGTGAACAGAAGTTCTTGTCAATAAAACTACAGCCAACATCATTATTGTGTATTTTCACTTATGTATTCCAGAAGAAAGACATAGGACTAAGTTTGTGCACAGAGTACACTTCCCTATTGGTATCTTGAGTTGGTCAAGAAGAAGTACAGACATGCTGCATGACAACTTTGAGGTCTTTAATACTTCCACTGCCTCTGCTTGTGATGTACAATATCTATTTCCTGGCTAAACAGAGAAGTTAGGTCCCCAGAGTCTGAATCCAGTACCTTTCATAAGCCCTAACTTCATTTTTAAAAACGATAAAAGAAAATGTAATTTGCTTCCCAGCTTTACCAGTAATCCATACGTGTTCATATTGCAGACTGCAAAAACATCTGTGAGATCAATAATAAACATCCTACTCGTCATTCATTCTTCTGCTTTATTTAAAGAGAACATTTCCCAGCATACACTCCACTCTATGCTTTCTCCAGTTTGAATGATGGAACATGGATAATAGCAGAAAAATGCATCACAAATGGCAGAATGTATGTTCTTTACCAATAAGCAGGAGACCTTCCAAGAAGAAATTGAGCTTTCTAATTTCTACATTTCTGAATTAAAAAAAATGTTACAGTAAGACAGCAACAAGACTGCAAAGTCTCAGATATTAGGGACTAACAGAACCATATTTGCTACTGTGTCTCTCCTCAACACTCTTCCTAATCAAGAGCTCCATGCCCTCAAGTTCCTTATTCCCAGTAGTGCTTATTTAGCCAATCCTATTTAGTGGTATGGTTTGATTTTTCCTCCTATCCATCTGCTTCCACTGAGTCATTCAGGCACACTCTACTCCACATCTTGCCTCCTACGCATTTTAACTTGCCCTCAAACTTCACGATGTTGGGAGCTTTGTGATCCCTCTTGATACCTATTTCCCACCTAGCAGTAGCTGGAAAAAAATAACATCGTAGACAAGTAATCAGTCCACTTCTATCCATAATAGTGAAATTCATTATAGACGACATGTCTAGAGAATTTACTTGTAGTAAACTAGAAAACCCCAGTTGACCATGCACAAGCTTGGATTTATTTACCTGAGTTATTGGAGTGGTTTCTTCTGTCATGGAGACAGTGAAAAGCACCATCCGTATTGCTGCAAAAAGCACAGTTGTTTGCTAAATGTGAAATCCCTCAACCCAGACAGAGGAAACACAAACCAAGAAGCACTGGTACCTCTAAAGAACATGGGTTCAACATTATTATTATTAATAATATTTCAAAGTCAACCTCAAACACATAGTTTCTTTTTGGCATTTGTCACTTAATAAATATTCTTAAAGATATAGAATCATAGAATCATCTAGGTTGGAATGGGCCTTTAAGACCATCAAGTCCAACCATTAACATTCCACCGCCAAACCCACCACTAAACCATGTCCACAAGCGCCAGCCACATCTACCTGTCTTTTAAATACCTCCAGGGATGGCAATTCAGGCACTTCCCTGAGCAGCCTGTTGCAATGCTTGATAATCCTTTTCATGAAGAATTTTTTCCTAATATCCAATCTAAACTTCCCCTGGTGCAACCTGAGGCTGCTTCCTTTTGTCCTATCGCCTACTACTTGGGAGAAGAGACTGATCCCTACCTCCCTACAACCTCCTTTCAGGTAGTTGTAGAGAGAGATAAGGTCTCCCCTCAGCTACCTTTTCTCCAGACTAAACAACCTCAGTTCCCTAAGCAGCTCCTCATAGACCCCTCACCAGCTTCATTGCCCTTCTCTGGGCTCACTCCAGAATCTCAATATCCCTGCTGTAGTGAGGGGCTCAAAACTGAACAGTACCCGCGGTGCAGCCTCACCTGTGCCAAGTACAGGAGGACGCTGACTTCCCTAGTCCTGTTTGCCACACTATTCCTGATACAGGCCAGGATGCTGATTTTAAATGCTTGTACACTTGTTGCTACTATCAATAATACATACTGATTTACTGTGGCAGCATTGGAAAAAGAAAACTTTTAAAACACTGCAAACATAAAAGCTCAAATTTCCCAATGACTACAGGACATACTTATATATATTTATGAATAATGTTAAATACTTCTGCACATTGTTACTAGAAACACAGCATTTCCATTTTATAGCCTGATGTGATTTTATGTATTTTGAAGTTGGATCTAATTCATATATTTCCACAAAAATGCCTTTGGCTACTTTTCGTGTAGAGCTTTTTACCCGATTCTTTTGGCTCTTATGTTCTCTATGCATTTTGCTTCTTCTCTGTGCATTTTGCTGGTCTCATTCACCTTTTCACTTGTTACTATTAAATATTTTTATTCTTTTCTTCCTGCAGCCTCACATGGAACGATCACGTGCTGTGTAAAAATTTTTTTTTTTTTTTTTTTTGCGGTTTTTATGAAGGCAGCAGGTTCACGTGACTGGGTGGTTTACAACTCAGGTTAGAACGGCAGAGAATTAGCCAACTCTTGGAACAGAACCTGTCAGGGGTTCCAAACTATCTCGATGCAACCCTGGTGTGGAAGAGGGGAACTCCTGGGGCTGTTCCAGAGCCTTAAAGCCGGACGGTTCCCAACCGACCTGCACCAACGGCCTGACCAGGGAGTGACCACCAGCCCCTGGGCTGACAGGATGCACCACAGCGGTAGTTACAAGGCGGCGGTTGGGGAGCGGCCATTGGAGAGCAGCCGTTGAAGAGCGGCCGTTGGGGAGCGACCGTTGGGGAGCGACCGTTGGAGAGCGGCCGTTGGGGAGCGGCCGTTGGGGAGCGACCGTTGGAGAGTGGCCGTTGGGGAGTGGCTGTTGGGGAGCGGCCGTTGGACAGCGGCCGTTGGACAGCGGCCGTTGGCCCTACCCCCGCGCTAAGGCGGCCCCTCCCGCCCTCTCCAGACAGGGGGAGCTGGCAGACGAGGAAACCCCCGGCGGGGCATCCCTAGCGGAGGGGCTGTGGCTCCTGACGGCCGGGACTGCTTCACCAGGCCGGCAGACCGGCTCCCCGGTTGCGTCCCGGCGGGATGGAGCGCGTACCGCTACCCGCCGGGAAACGTCGCCGCCCGGCCCCGGCAGCCGGAGCGGAGAGCCCCGCCCCGGTGGGTGGCCCCTCAGGAAGAGGCCCCGCCCCCAGCGGGGCTGAGGCGGCACCTGGAGGGCGACGGCAACCCCCCCCCTCCTCTCCTCGAGGCCGCCTTAGCGGAACGCCGAGCGAGCGGCGCTCCCTCGATGCGCTCGGTGCTCCCTCGATGCGCTCGGTGCTCGCGCCGGCCCCCTGGCATCCCCACCGCCACTTCCGGCGGGACCGGAGGCAGCGGGAGGGCCGTCGCGGCGGTTGGCGGCGGAGGAGGACGGGAGGGGGGCCGCGGCCGCCGCGCCCCTCCTCCCCGGCCTAACAGGTACCGGGGGCGGGGCCGGGGCCGCTCCTCCCCCGGGCACCGGGAGCAGGGCGGCGAGGTGGCTTCCTGGGGAGCGTCACCCGGCAAATAGGGGGCCATGGCCGTGGCGGTGAGGAGTGCGGGGGGCTGGGTCGGGGCCAGTTCTGGCTGGCTGGCGGGTTTTGGCTGGCCGGGAGGGTTTTGCCTGGCCCGAGGAGGCGGTGTGTCCCGGCGCTGGGCCCGAGGAGCCCGCGAGCAGCGAGAGACGTTTCCTTCCCCGGGAGGAGGGACGAGGAACGGCGGCCTGTCGGTTTTCGGAAGCCGCAGCCCCAGCCCAGGGCAACTGGCAGGTGCTGGGGTAGAGCCACGTCTGTCCTGGCCTCGGGCCAGCGCCCGGCAGCTCAGCTGGCACAGGGCTGGAAGGATCTTCAAGGATCACGCCGGTCCCTGCCTCTCTTCCTTCTTATGCCTCCGGGGCGGGAGCCAGGTACCGCCAGGGAAAGTATCTGCTCGGGTTTCCCACAGGTACACGTTTGCGCCCCTGTAACCCGGAGCATCCCTGTTAATGTGCCAGCGACCGTCCTCCCACCAGGGATTTGCAGAAACTGGCTCCAAATAAATGGATCTTGGCCAGTGTGGAACTTGCCTTGTGTGGCTCATGCAGGCAATATTTCTGAGAGTTTCTGCCAAACTGATATTTTTAATGGCTATTTTTCAGAGTCAAATAAAAAAGCCTCTGCTCCTTTGTAATGTTTTTTCCATGCTTGATACAAGTCATTAACTTTTTGGAGGCCAAAAATTTTTTTCTTTTCTAGTTACTTGTTCATTTGCTTCCTTTTCATGTAATAATCACTCTATTTTACTTGTGTGTAAGTTTAAAATCTTGCTATGCATGGTACTTTTCAAAGGGGAAGGAGCAAAAAGTGTTTGATCTAAAGAATGTGTTGTTTACATTTTTATACACAGCATTAAAAAGGAGGGGAGAATGCTGTTTTACACACATCAGGCCAGCTCTTTAGCTACTTGACTCTTCATAAAACAGGTTTTTGCTGCATGTTTTTTCAAAATCAGTTGCTTGAGGGTGACTATTTTTGATACTTAGAAAAATAAGAATTTGAGAAGTCACAGCGGACTTCAGAAGAGTTCTGTTGCTCTTGGTAATGAAATTACTTGGTAGAGAGTGCTTCAGATGGATACATACATTTCTTCAGATATTAAGTAAAGCTCTTTATGAGGGAGTGTTGCAATAGGATGAGGGGTAACAAGTTTTGAACTGAGAGAGAGGAGGTTTAGATTAGATATTAGGAAGAAATTCTTTACTGCGAGGGTGCTGAGGCACTGGAACAGGTTGCCCAGAGAAGCTGTGGATGCCCCATCCCTGGAAGTGTTCAAGACCAGGCTGGATGGGGCTTTGAGCAACCAGGTCTAGTGGGAGGTGTCCCTGCATGCGGCAGGGGGGTTGAAACTAGATGATTTTAAGGTCCCTTCCAACCCAAGCCATTCTATGATTCTATAATGTTCCTTGAAATGTTTCTTGAATGTGGCAATTTTTTTTTCTTTCCTGTAGAACATAACAGAGGAAAAACAATTGCTATGCATCGTCTTCTTATGGATGGCTTTGGGCATGACTGGCCCTGTCAATGTTGTTTCCTACTACTTTAGTGGTAGACTCTGTAATCTTCAAGAGATTTAATGGACAGACTGTAAAAATTGATGGTATTCCTGAGGAAATATTTTGAATATAAGTAGTTGAAAATTGGAAAATTTGTTTTAATTGTGGTGTAGGTTAAGGCTGCTAGGCAGCTAAGCACTACATACCCACTTTCTCACTTTCCCCCGATCCCCAGAGGGATGAGGGAAGAGGCATGGAAGGGTGAAAGCAAGAAAATGTATGGATTGAGGTAAAAATTGCTTAAGAAGTGGAGGAGAAATGAAAAAAGAGTGACAGAAAACAAACCAGGTGATGTAAAGACAATCACTCCTCCCACAGATAGACCGATACCCAGCCAGTTCCTGAGCAAAAGATGAGTAACCTCCCTAATGCCCCTCCTCATGCTTTTTATTGCTGAGTGGGAAGCTTTATAGCATGGAGTATCTCTGGCTAGTTTGGGTCATCTGGTTGTGCCCCCTCCCAGCCTCTTGCACACACCTCAGTCTGTTCACTGGAGGGGGGGGAAGATGGAGAAACAGAAAAGGCCTTGATGATGTGCAAACTCTGCTCAGAAGTAGGTAAAACATTAGTGTATTACCAGCATTGTTTTGGTAATCTAATCTAAATCTAAACACAGCACTGTGCAAGCTGCTATGAAGAATATTTACTCTGTCTCAGCCAGACCCACTTGTTACTGTTTACATAAATACACTTGTTACTGTTTCTTCTTCCCTCTATTTCTTCTGGTCCTAAAACAGTTATTTGACAAGTAATTTTTAAGTTAGTGGCCAGAGTGGAAAATATAGGTATAAAACTATGTGTTACACAATTCATTCCGTTTTTGCACTGTTGAAGCTCACATGACAGTACATGGCTGTGTCTTCTGCTGGGCGTGTGTCATTCTCTGTGTTTCAGTGTAGGTAAAAAATGAGGCTCAGATTACTTTGGCAGCTGTTGTTCCTGCTGAGAAAGTGTGACATTAACAAATGCTGTGTGCCTCTCAAGAGGAAGTGTATGCTGGACAGGAAAGATCTGAACAGGCACCAATGAAAATACAAGTTCAGCTAAGATGGCAGCAATGGGTAGATTGCTAAATACATTGTCTTTCCTTCATAGTGATTTATTCCTTGGCCTTGAACTTTGGAGTCCTAACTTTGTATGCAATTCTTCTGGGGAAAGTAGTAATTCACGTCCTGGTTTAGTGACCAAGCAGGGATCAATGAGTATCTTCTGCAGGTACCTTACTTTGCTTTCCATAGTGGCGGAATGCTATAAACACAGGGCTAAAGCGTACTGCTCAGTCATCACACCCAGTCTTAACAGCTCTACATAATTGCTTTCATAAACTTCACCTTAAAAACAGTTCAGTTGTTCCTTCTTTCATTTTTAGGCTGCTCTAGAATAGAGATAGTCTAAGGATGAAAAAGTAGTTTTTAGTAATGTTTGTTATGATCACTTCATGCCCATTTGCTCTCATGTTATCGTCATGAAAATTAAAATTATTTTTCCTCATTATTGGCAATCCCTGTGATACTTTTATTGAAAGCAGGTGTATTTTCTTTTCCTCAGGGTTTTGCTAGGGTAGGCAAGTCATGTTTTCATCTTATTTCAGTTCATAAGGTGGACAATCTGTTCCTCCATCCTGATAACCTTTTTTGCAGTTATTGTTTGATTCTGTCTTTGAGGATGATCAGAACAATGTATGATATTGTATGCGAAAGCTCACTAGTGCCTCATTGCATGACATGGATACTTTTCTGTTTTTACGGAAGAGAGTCTACTTAAACTTTTTCCATTTTTTATGGCCATCTCATTATGGAATTAGCTAACAATCCGCAAGGGTACTTCCTACTTCTCACTTTTGGTTTTCAACTGAAGAGCTCTGAATTTAAACACAAATTATTATTATAGTCCCTAAACTCCTGTTCTCGTCCCCAAGCTATGGTTGTTCCAACCCAGTAGTAGGTTGTATCAGAAAAGGAGACATAACCACATTGCAAGTTTTATACTAATTCTTCATTTTTCAGCTAAACTTGTCATTTCTTGTGTTGTGTAATAAATTGCTAATGTCCATGCAGATTACATTTACTACTTTTACTGCATGTTCTAGCTTTTATATACTAGCACATTTTCCATTTAAAAACAGCAGGAAAAGCATTTTTCATACACGTGTGATGAGCAGAGGTATTTTTGAGCTGGGTAAAATAAACCACTAAATACTTAAGACAAACAGAATTTAATTATTGACTGTTTGCTGGACTAGATGCTGACTTACACTTAAAAATCTTGGGATAACTGAGTGACAACTGTGTTTAACGTGAGGCCAAAAAGAAAAAAAAGGAAAGAAAAAAAAAACAAAACCTCAAACATCATACTCTCTGCTGAGCTGGAGGAAAGAATTATTTGCCTGTCAGTCTATTAAGCCACTAAATTCCTTCTCCAGGCTTCAGTTATCCAATTTTGTTTTCTATTACATGTGGAAATGGCTGCATGTGATTAATATTAGAGGTATTGCAATACCATAGACCTCATCAGATAACCAATCTAATTTCAGAGACTGACTTCTTAATCTTCTTGTTTCCATCTTCATGTTCTTTTCCTCTGAAGTATGTGAGAAATAAGCAGTGAGTAAATGTGAGAATGAGAGTTCAATGCTTGTAAGCAATCATAGGCTCAAATCTGTAGTTTTTAGCAAGTCTTCTCTTGTAGTGGACTAGTCTTTCATATTTTGCTGTGAAAATGAAATCAAGTAGAGAGAACCATAGTACTTCAATACCAGTTCTTTCAGTGATTTGATCATGGGGATCACTTCTCTCCCAAGCAGTCAGTCCTGTGCGTACTAGCATAAAAGAGCTAGTTTGAGCTATTGTGAAACTGACGCTGGTTTTGTGTTGTTGATGTTTTGGGATTGTTTTGTTTGTTTGTTTTGTAGAGTGTAGGAATGCTACTTCCCACAGGAAGCAAAAGTGTTTTCATAAAGTGTTGCTGGCCTCTGATATTAATTGGTGTTGTCTTTCGACATAAAAAAGAAATTTGTGAATAAAAATAATCCAACAAAACTCTTAAACCTTTATATTTTCCATATAAATGTCTTTAATGTTATTGTTGGAAGGCTGTATGTTATGTCTTACCTGACTTCAGTGTTTCTTTCAGCTTTCAGACACAGAAAGGAAAGAGCAGAAGGAAAATAACAATAGCACCGAATGCAGCGAACTAGAAATCATGGATTTGAAATTCCCTTCTTCAAGAAAATACATTTCCATCAGTGTGCCTTCCAAATCTCAAACTATGTCTCCTCATATCAAATCAGTAGACGATGTTGTAGTTCTTGGCATGAATCTCAGCAAGTTTAACAAACCTACTCAATTTTTCATCTGCGTTTCTGGAGTTTTTATGTTTTATCTAATCTATGGATATTTACAGGTGAATATTATGAACTTTTAGGCCAATTCCTCCTTCCCCTTTTATGTGAGATAATAATATAGTATGTGTTTTAATATGTATAAACATTTAAAGTAGATATTGATTGCAAAGTCTGGCTTTCAGAATTCAAGAGCAGTAAGTAATTGTATAATGTAAAATGCCGTTACAGTTCATGTGCCTACAAGGTTTGGTTCAGTTGGAATTTCATAACTTGGTCTTTTATGTCTGTTTACAAGACACACCTTTCATTATTGTTTTGAATGTGCACTTTAAAAATGTGATTTCATAGTCTTCTGAAAACAAACAAATTGTAGAGCCATAGAGACTTACATGTAAGTCTTTATTGGTGTTGAAACCTTTAGCTCTCCTTGAGTTCCATGAGTGCCTTACAGTAACAATAGTCTATGGTTCTCTCTGCTTTCCCTTAATGACAGACCTGAAACACGTACTATGGTTGTTTGTTAAGCAAAAGCATAATGTTGATGCCGCTTTAGTTAAACGTTTCTCTTCCTGCTAACTTTTACCTTGAGCAGCTACATTTCTGTTCCTTTTTAAATGTTTTTTAACTTCATTGCGTCTTCTCAATAAAGTAGTGATTTAAAAAGTTAATAAGTAAAAATCACTGTATTTCCAACACAGTTTTCCAAAACAGCTGAGAAGTTTGTTAAAATAAAGTTACTTTCAAAGAGTTAGGAAAAGTTTTCATTAATTGAAAGTAGAATCTCAAAAAGGAAAATATTAGGTAGCCTTTTGTTTCTATAACTGACACATCTGCATAATTCTTCATGTAGTGCGTGTATTTTTCTGTAACAAATTGCTCTGAGTTTAAATGTTCCTACAGCCTGAAAATTTATAAGCTCACAAGTGCTATTTAATGTAGGCACTCAAAATATTCCGTGCATGTTCCTAACAAATGAAAGTTGCTAGTAAGTATGTTAAGAGAAAGTTTGTATTTGTGTTACTGTGAGCTATTTATAAATTCTGGATAAAAGCAGTCTACTGGAGTAAATGAAGTGAAAGCTAACAAAAAAGCAGGCAGGAAACAGATATAATTTGAGGTAAATATTAATGAATCAAGTGTATTACCCTTATGAGTCAATCCATTAATTTAAGTGGATTTACACCATCAGTAAATTTTCTCATTGCATCTTGAAGAACCTAAATTGTCTTTAATACTTTGCAAGTTACCTATGGCAGGTAAATTCTTGTTAATAACCAGCAGCTGTAAAGGCTACATTTGCATGTACATGAAGAAAAGAAAATCTGTTGGTTTTGTTTTGATTTAATATTTTGATGTACGCATGTGACCTTAGTGGGTTTTTGTTTTTATAGGAATTGATATTTTCAGTGGAAGGTTTTAAACCCTTTGGGTGGTACCTTACTTTAGTGCAATTTGGATTTTATTCCATTTTTGGACTAATAGAATTGCAGCTCATTCAGGACAAAAGGAGAAGGTATGTGTTTGTTTTTCAGAGCATTTTACCTGCTATCCATGGAATTAGAAACATTTTTATATTTATGGTAAATTTAACTTCTGTTGTTTGAACGTCAATACTGTAAGGCATCAGTAGCAGTTATGTAATTAAGATAATGTGAATTTACTGGATGACGTTAGGAAATGTTACATAAACACCCACTTAGATTTCAAACCTGTATGTAGTCTTGTTGACTCTTCTGTTACTTTGTCGCACTTAGAGAGCATATTCTGTCCCTGAGGTAGTTGATACAGATGGGCTTATGTTTGTGTTGCTTGGGCTTATCACGTCCCAATCAGGCCGACTGCACTTCACGGCACTTGAAGCTATCTCTCATTTAATACCTTTTCTTCAAACCTTAGTGCCTCCTTACCAAGAGGTTCCTCTAACACTCCGCATCTTGGTGAGTGTCAGAGGTCTGCTCTCCATTTGTATGTGGGTGCTTAGGTTTGCTTCAGTGGATGTACTGAGGTTTTGAATTTTTCATTTAAGATAGCTTTCATAACACCCTGCCACAAAATTCTGCTGGATTTTTTCACTGCAGTTGACCGAGGAGATTCTTGCTGTCTCAAATCCTATGGATATGGATTAGTTTGATCTCAGTGTGGCCATTCTGTGGCTTCTTGCCCAACTACAGCCTCTGCAAACTGTACACTGAGTTCCTCTAGAAGCTTGGATAGAGGCTGTCGTTGGGTACATGAATTTTAAAATTGCTTTAAGGCATTAGTTGTGTATAAGTAGTTTTCCTTTCCTGTAGTCAACCTTGGCTGATTTTGCATATACTGCTTTTAAGTAATAGAATTCTTTTCTAGCCAAGTAATATAACTTTGAGAGATTATTGTTTTTATTTTAAACACTGACACCTTATATTTTAAGGTATCTGACTTTTTGAGCTGCAGCAGATAATATTGCCTTTGGGGTGTTCTGTAACTAGTATTTAGGTTTTAATTACCAAATAGTTGCTGATGCTTACAGAGCATGACCCTGTAAGTAAATTGTGCTGAAAATGTAGATCTTAAATATATTTTACATTTTATTTTCTATAACCTGGGCATCTTCTTGTAGACATAAAAAAAGTCTATTTCCAATTTTTTTTTATGCTGAATTCTCTGTGTCTTAAATTTTAAATTTTTCTTGCACACCTCAGAGTATGCCCAGATCACATAATAAGTTATGGATAAGACAGGGTTACAGCAAGACATCTCCTTATGTTACTTGATGTGGCTCTGAGTATGCATAAAAAATAGCTGAACATATGCACAACAATAACTGTAAAAAATCACTCTACAAAGGGAGCACAGCAATTGCGAAAAATTACTGTTTGCTCATCTGTTGTCAGGTGATAATTTCGTCAAACTGCAAACATTACATCTGAAAATATTCAAGGAGGCCCTCTGTTCATGATATATCAATCACTTCTCTTTTAGTTCTGTTGAGTTTTATAAAACAATAGTACTTTTTTCAACTTTCTGCATTCTAAAAATGTGAATGATCATGTGAAAACTTCACCAAAAAATTGACACAGTGACTATGGCAGGACTAATACTCAGGATGTCTTAATATACCAACCTTCTGTGTTTCCTTTGACAAATAACCTCAAGCCTTTGTCTTGATTCTTCTATAAATAATATACCTTCTCAGAAGGAGATTAAAGAATTCCTGCTTGAATACTTCATGAGTCATGAAGTTTTTGTTGTCTTGTATTTGAGCGCTGTTTATTAGCAGTAATTGAAAGAAATTAAATTTGAGATCAGTGACTCGCGCTTTTTAAAATTCATACCATGGAATGAAATTCAGTGAGAAAGATGGTCAAGTTTTATGACAAACATATTCCTTTATCTAAATTTTCCAAGCTAAATCTCCTCTACGTGTGTCTGTAATACCAATTTTCATATGCTTATGTTTTATAGAATTCCTGGGAAAACCTACATGATAATAGCATTTTTAACAGTGGGAACTATGGGTTTGTCCAATACCTCTTTAGGATATCTGAATTACCCTACTCAAGTCATCTTCAAGTGCTGTAAGCTGATTCCAGTTATGATAGGCGGGGTTTTTATACAAGGTAAGATAGTCTATTAGATGATTTTTTGTTTTGTTATTTCTTTGGGAAGCAGTCACATATGGAATCCTGTACTTTGTTAAAAGCTACTGGGGCTCTGGGATAGAAAGGGACAGGTTAATGTTTTTCTTATAGGAGGAGAAATGTGAATTTCTGAAAATGTACAAATTCAATTAGATGAACAGAAAATGTGGTGAAAAACAAGTTGTACAGGTCACATGCAAAACTTAATTTTTATGCAAGCTTTCTTAATTTTTCAGTAATGTAACTTTATTTTCTAAGCCAAATCACTTCATAAATGAAACATTTTCAATACTGAAATGGAAAACTTGGAAAAAAAAAAAAAAATCCAGCCATGATCTGTGAAGAAATCCCGTACTCTTCTTGTTTGAAAAGCTTGATTCCTAAATTCCTAATTAAAATTACTAAATTCCAATCAAAAGTTTAATCAGAAATACACCTGACTTTACATGTCTTTAGCTAGTCCTAAAGTCATAGTTCATATTCCAAGAACAGAAGAAGGGATCTGGACAACAACAGATAAAGACTACAGTCGTGTGAATAAACATGCTTCAGTATTTCTGGATTTAGGGGATTTGGGTATATTATTAAAGTGTCTGTTCGTTTGATACACAAGGATTCATTAAGTCAATAAAGCTCTGCATGGGCAAGTGTTATGGAACAGAATTTAAAACGGTGTATTTCTGTTTCTGTAGCTAATTCTGGCCTTCTGCTTGCAATAGAAAGCTGAACTTTCAGAGGAGGTTACAAGTTTATGTATGCACATGAGCACACAGTATTTACCTTTTATTAGGAGTAGTTTTGTATCATTTTAATGGAGACTGGTATTCCCTCAAAGCTTTGTGAAACTTTATATTGTGTCGTGGTAGTATTGTATTCTCAGAAGCTGTGATATTATTTTTTTTTAATTATTATTTTTAAAAATTTTCAGCTCAAAAAAGTTCCCTTAAAAGCTTTTATTGAGAGTACAGCTTCTGGGAAAGGAATATGTTATTTAAAACAAGATACATTAACTCCTGCCTTTTCATTTCCCTACTCTATCTCTTTCTGTACATCCCTCCATATCCCATCTCTCTCAAACTGAGGGACAATGTAGATTCTAAAAGTGCCCAAAACATCTGTTAGTGTTTGGGAATGACTTCTCTCTGATCAATAAAGGCAGCCAAAATGTCTTGCATGAGGGGAAAAAACTTAAGAAAATGTCTAAGCTGTCCTGAAGTTGCTGAGATGGTGCTTTGTCAGAGAGGATGTGCTTTATTTCATTGAGAATGTGCTTTATGCCAGTAGGAGTAAAACTAAAACTGATCACAAGAATCAGATAGTATCTTTTAAGGTCCTTCTCCGTGTTAGGAACTGCCATTATCAAAGAAACTAATTCTTCCAGTCATGGAAGGCCAGGGAATTGAGTCTTCTGCTAAGTAAAAGAATGACATTGGAACAATTTTTCCTTTGCCTTCCAATCTGCTAAACAGGATAAACATGAAATTTTGAGAGTGTTAACAGTCCACTCATGTTGTTTGTATTGCTTTTGTAGGAAAACGTTACAATATTGCAGATGTGTCTGCTGCCCTATGTATGAGCCTTGGATTAATTTGGTTTACTTTAGCTGACAGCACAGTTGCACCAAACTTCAACTTCACAGGTAAAGATATGTTATATTTTAGGGTTTAACGAAATGCTTGGGTTTTTTCCTACAGTAAGCATGCCATAGAAGTTCTGAGAATTCTCAGTGGAATGCCTTCAGGGATCATAGAGACAGGTTTCATTCCAGCTTTGCACTAGCAGAACTATATCTCTGGCAGAAGAGGCCTTTATTCAGAGTGTTAGTTTTTAGGTTCTTTAAATTTCTGTAAATTCCAGCCTTTAGGTTGAAATGTCTTGTGCTTGTTCTCAAAAAATACTTACTTCCCAGTAGTTGTGTTAAAATAAATACAATAAAATTCAGTTTGACCATTTTAAAACTTAAAAAGATTAGCTGACTTTTCTAGTTAAACCTTTTAAGTCTTTTTCCACTCCTGAACCATTTATTTTATATTAATTGATGGTCTCACTCAGGTTTGCTATAGTTCTTAGCTGTAGTGCCCACAACCTAACTTTTTGCCACTGTGTAAAATCAGAAGGAACGAAAAGATTTTAACCTGCTTGAATTTCCTTCTTAAATAATACGGGAGAATTGGTTATTCATAAAATCCATGTTATTTACTTGGCCAACACTTGGATTAATATTGAACCTTGCAAAACTTTTGAATAATCTACTTCTAGTGTATTCTTCTTTTGAAATTCTGAGATGAGATAGAACAACTGTTATGAGAGACATTCAGTGTGAAACCTTTCTTTCTTAAAAGTGGAGGCAATGATTTAGAAGTTTTGTTCCTAAAGATAATAATGAATTCTCTGTTTTAAGGAAAAGACTTCTTGCCCTCACAAACTATTATGTCATCCAGTGTTAGTAATGATCAATTTGTGATGTTGTGTAAACTGTATGTATCTTTTGCCTTGCTCATAAATTAATTCTCATGCTTTTTAATGTACTTTCAGTGCTACTGGTAGTGGAAGAAATTACAAAAATCTGTTAATTATATAACCTACTGTGAATTTAGTGTGTTTGTGTGGTGTAACTGGTGGCTGCTTGAAAAAAAAGTGTATTTTTGAGTACAGTATGATGTTGGTATGCACGTAATTATATAGATATGTGTTACCATTACGGCTCATTTTGACTATAGCCTCTCAAGTGTATTCATATGTTAAAATATTCCTTTTGTAAAATTTGAATTGTCTAAAATATGTGCCATGACTGAATTCTGAAAACATTTAGAAAGTAGATTCTTCAACTTAATGGGCGAGGGTAAAGTGCAGCGAAAGTAGCAAAGTCCTGATGCCCTCGGAGATCTGCAAAACACGAGATAAAAACTTAATGTCTTCAGAGAATAAACAGGGTTGTCTTTCATTCTTAATTTATTTTGTACACTTCAAACAAGTCTGTATATATGGAAGCTTAGAGCACTACCATTTGGAGGAAGCTAGTTCTGTGAAAATAGAATACAGAACTAGAATTCAAAAGTCTGGATCTCTCCTTAGGAAGGTGATTCGAAATTCTCCTGCTTACCTTCTGCAAAAGTTCTTCCTGTATTTCTCTGTTCCCTCTTGCCTGTTTTGTTTTATTCCCATGACACTTAATTTACCCGGAAGAAACTTTTGTACTGGGAAAGGCGGAGTTTTTCCTTTTCTAGGATGAATTATGGAGATAGACGATCCCTTCCTTCAAGACGTACTGATTTTTGGCATTGCAGAAATACATAGCTGCCAACGTGTAAAACCGGTGATAAGAATTAATAAAAACTTTGCAAAGTGGCATATTCCTTTGAATAATTGCACTTTTCTTGATGTAAATCACAGAATAAGAACTGAAAGCAGAGAGGCAGAATATAATTTTGTATCTTCATACAGTATCTTCAAATAAATAACAATTTAAGGATGTTAAAACTTTAAAAACATAAACAGCAAATTAAATTACTGTTTTCTAAAGCTGCAGTTTTATTTCACTGCCTACTTACTGCCCCCTAAATTCCTGAGTCCATTCCAGTGATTTATGCATGTTTATGTAGAACAGTTTCCACGCAAAGTAGTGTGATTCTAGCATGATTTCATAGAACTACTTCTAACTTGTTAAGAACAAAGCTGTTTGCATTTCACAGTTCTAAAAAAGCAAAACTATGCTGTCAAATTGGAGAGGTAGTGGTAGATATCCTAAATAGCTGTGAATAAGGGTACAGAGACAGACTTGTAACATTGGTGCTACAGGAGATGCTGCTGCTTTGCCAGTACAGGTGTAAGTGGAAATTTAACTATTTTGAAGACACAGTAAAAATACAAATTACATGCAAATTCCTCCACCCCAGACTGTTTGTACAGGTGAAGTTTAGTTTAGTCTTTTGCAGACTGAAGTGTTTTGCCCTTCGCTTCACTGTTGTTAAGATGGTATTACTTGGTTAGCTACTACCTCTACTGTATCTTCTAATCTTCTAAAATGTGGAGTAAAGAAGTTTTAATGGGCAGGTAAATTCCAAACAACTTGCTAGTCTGACACATTTGCGTGGTGAGGATTGCAAGTTGAAAAATGTGTTGTAGAGGAACTTATGTCAATATCCCAATAGCTTATAAATGTATAAGCAGTGTTAATATTTTAATGACTTCAAGAATCACATTAATAGTGTAAAATACAATGTAATGTAGTGTTTCAATCAAGTCTGTGGTGCAAGACCTCCAGGTTTAATTTCTTTCAGAACTAATTTAGGTCCGGTTCTTCCAATCATTTTTACTCATGCTTTACGTACTACATAACATTACTGGTCTCGTTCATGGTTTTGCTGCTGCTCGGCAGGTGCAGCGTTATCACGAGTGAAACAATTCTTCTCTGCAAACTGTGTCTGTACATAATATTAACATTTGTCTTGCCTCTACATTTCTCCTTTCCATGCACACTTGCACTTCACATTCCAGGTAACCTTTTCATCTCAATCCGGTGCTGAACCCATGCATTTGTCCAGTGATGTGCCTGGACCCATAAATGCTGCAGGAACCAGCGTGTTAGAGAACACAGATGAAGACATGCTGAGTCCTTTACAGAAGTGATCTGCAGCAAGGCTGTTGCTGAGCTGGAGGTGTAACTACACCTTTGGACCAGAGCTGAATCCACGTAGTTAATATGTCTATACTGTTGCCTTTAGCATAACCAGTGTTATTCAAATTACTGTGTAATTTCAATTGACTCAAACCTTTTCCAATGCCTGATAACTTTGAATAATGAAGAGTCTTTTTCTGTTGCTTCAGTTGCATAAGTCTAGCCTAAGAAAGGAAATGGTTCTCAAGCTAAAAATGCTGGTTCCGAAATTCCCATGTATCCAGAAGTTGGCCAGGGAGACGATACCTTAAATTTCATTGGTCTTAAATACGTTTAATCTTTCAATTCTGAAAATCCTAGAAGCTGGGATTTTTTTTTTTTTTTTTCCTCTGTCAGGAGCTTATACTTCATTTGGTCCATGAGAATGCCTTTTCTGAAACCTCTGGTAGTAAGAACATAATATTAAGAAAATATAACCCTGCTTGTTTTTCATTTTCCACTCCTCATTCTTCCCTGACACTTGGGGTGTTTTAAGGAACCAAGACTGGAGCAGACAGTAAATATGACTTTGATGACTGATAACTTCTGTAATGTTGTATACTTAGACGAAGTGGTATTTCAACCTGTGTGCATCATTAAATAGAAAGGTTGCTACAGTCGTGAAAGAATCGAAGTTTGGAGGTTGGGAAATGAATTGTGACTGGCATGGATAAGGAGTTATTAATTTTTTTATTGGAAAACTGATTATGTTATTGACTGTGTAGTGACTTCGTTATGAACAAATATGGTAAACTGAAACCACGGGGTTTTTATCTCAACAGTAGTTTTTTTAAAATTAGGATTTCAGTAATGAAAGGTTTCTGCTGTGAATCCTGTTGCATTTGTTTTACCATTACATCGTAACATTTCTATTTCCCTTTGTCAGGAAAAAATAATCTAGGATTAATTACTCAAAGGAGTATGTTCTCTGGTTATTTATCCTCATTAAAAATACCTAAATAAATGCAATTGACATTGTTTCACTCTTGTTACTGCAAAAACTTCATCTTCCTTGTAGCAATGCCCAGATGTTCCTATCAAGTTTAGAGACACAGTGCTCAGGGGTTAACTGATGGAGGGAATGAGGTTGGACACTGCTTTATGCTGGTATAATGAAATAGCCTTGCTGACATTTAGAATATGGTATAGAGGGGGTTTTATTACTTTTCTATTCCTGAGATTTTTTATTTTTTTTTCAGGATAGGTACAGAGTGGTTTTTGTCACTACTCTGCTGCTAAATATTCTGAACAGGTTTTTGTTTGTTTGTTTTTTTCTTATATTAGGTGTGGTCCTAATATCCCTTGCCCTCTGCGCAGATGCAGTTATAGGAAATGTACAGGAAAAAGCTATGAAGTTGCACAATGGTTCTAATTCAGAAATGGTAAATACCAGATTTGCAATTTTGAAAGAACACCTTCTATCATAGACAAGGCATACAATGACAAAACATGAAACTTAAATCTACTTTTCTCTTGCATATGTAAAGAAGAGCTCTTGGTGTACCTTTCTTGGGGTTTTCTGTTTGTCTGGGGGCTTTTGCTGGATTTTTGTTTGTTTTTTTTTTCTTTAACCTTTCTAGGGTGCTACTTTCTGTGTGCAACTTCAAATGTATATTGCAGCTACAGAAAACACTCATTTCTAGCAACAATTTCTTTGTCTACCCTGCAGACCAGAAATCAACAGAGTGTTTTCTGTATGATCATGCACTTAATCTCTGAAAAATATATACTGTTCTTCTGGTATAGATGAACATGTGTTAAGTGGAACATGTTGTTTTTCTTACTTGCCAGATTTTGACTGTAGCATGTGCTAGCATTTGAGAGGCAGCCTTTTTTGAAGCCTATGAATTGTGTAAAAACCTTGACTTCTAGAATGGGTGAATATATGTGCTCCCGATTCAGTGAAATGCGTAATTTTGAAGAAGTCTTGCTTAGTATTCTTATACACTTCTTTGGAACACGGATTAGCTGTTTGTATGGTCTGATTTTTTTTCTTTGTAGACAAAATTTATGTTTGGCATCTTTTTCTCTACAGTTGAGTAAAGGCAAGAAAAGTTTTTATTATAACAGACAGTATTTGGATATGCCACAAGTAAAAAAATATTGAAATTTAATTGGCATAATTGGCATGTATTTGAAATTTAATGAGAAAGTCTAGTTTCTCCTTTATGAGGATAGCTTCATAAATGGAGAAAAAAATAGAAGGAAGCTTCAGTTAAGGCTGAAGGTAATTTAGGTTGGCTCAAGAAGTTTGAGCTGCAAATTTCTGGAAAGTGGAATATACCTTCAAAGTGTCATTGTATTCTTGTTTTTATTTTTGTACTTTTTCTTAGTATTCACTGTTGGCTGCTGCTGGAGGCAGAGATTTTAGCTACATGGACCTCACCTGACCCAGTGCAGCCTTCTATAGCTGTAATCTCTGACATCCAAAGCAAAGTACAATCTGTAACTGTTTTCTTGCACACTTTGCATCTTGCCAACAGTCATCAGACAGTTGTTAACTGCCTTACCTACAAAGCTCATGTTCTCTCCAGAACTTTGCTTCTGACAAATAGTCTGACAAACATTGTTCTTCATATTGTATACTCATACTACTTGTAGAGAATCAGTGAAGTGATTACGGATATAAAGGTTTTGTTTGGTTGAGGCCTAGAGATTACACTCCAGGATTTTGTTCAGAGAATACAGTGCAGAATTACAAGTAGAATTTCAGGAATATTTTTTTCTAGATTTGAGATTATGGGTAAAAATTTAAGAGGTCTTCTGGATCAGAGATCATGTTTAATGGACAGTGATCTGGAAATAAAAATGAATAGTGAAAGAACCTGTCATCCACAGAATCTCTGTTTTATTGCTGAATTTGGAGCTTGTCCTGGGTTAAGCAATTATGAAAAAAAAAAAGGGTGTCTTGCGGCTGAAATAGTAACCACTGCTCTGTAAAATTATACTTGATTTTTGCCTTGTGTGTGATTCTAAGGAGTGACTTATATCACACTGCCTAACGAGGAACTAGCAATGTGGTGCTCATTCCTGGTTGTAAAAAGTGAGGTCTTTGGGTAGTTTGGGAGAAAAGCTGGATGCAAAGGCAAATGAATAACTAGAGACTAACTTGTGTGAGTATAAACACTGTAAAATAAGAGCTCTGAAGATCAGATCGTTGTTTTTTAAGAGTCTGAAAGCAGTTCTGCTCTTGAAATGGATATTCATCCTCCTTTTTGTAGAGCAGTGATGTGTTCTGTTGTCTCATGACATTGCTATCAGTTATTAATAGATTTATTTTTGCAAATAGTTGAAATAGTATAACAAGAAAACAGTTCATGAAACCTGTGTCAAAAGAAGTAAGCCGGTAATTGACACAACATTTTGAAAGTGTAGTAGATCAGCATGTTCTAGCTAGTAAGGTGTAGAATAGTTCTGTTCAGTGTCTTCCTTTTTCACAAGAAAAGGCCACTAAACGTTACCCGAAGAGCTGAATGCTTCCTGCTGCACGGAGGGATGTATGGGCGGGCAGTTCCAGACTGTATTGTTGCCTCTATATGACAAAGGATAAAATGAAGATTCTTTTGTTGCTGTATGAAGCTATGAATTAAATAAGGGTACAGACAAAATGAGTGTAGTCTGTTCTGAGTACTGAATTAGGCCAGAGCTGATCATATTTGAAAATCTTGTAACCTGTAACCATAATGCAGGTGTGCCATGTACGTGAACTGAAGTGACACAGATGAAATTTATGTGGAACTTCTGGCAGTTCATGGTGATTATGTGCTATCCTTTGCAAATTTAATGTAATATGGATCCTTACTGAGCAGTTTAAGTAGCAGAAAATGAGATACATTTAACATGTTATTCAAACTATTAAATTATATAGTTGTGTGAGGTTTTATTTAAGCTGTGAAATCCTGAATTTGAAGGATTTACCACAGTCAACATTGATCTCAAGATGTTATTAACTGAGTAGCTTAAAAAACTTTTTTTATGTAGTTGTGGGTAGGAAGAATGTCTGTAACACTATTCACTTTTCACTGTACATTAGCTGTTATAGAAATCCTTGTAAAAATATCTTCAATCACTGCGAGTTCAACTCCGAGAAGTTAAGCACATTAATAGGGCCAAGCGTTTGAAAGTATTTAATTTTGTACTTTTGTATAGTATCACCTGGTAATTATTTTCTCTTGAACTATTCTAGGTTTTGTATTCCTATTCAATAGGTTTTGTGTATATTTTATTTGGACTAACATGCACTAGTGGATTAAGCCCTGCAGTAACATTTTGCTCAAAGGTAGGTATAAAGATTTCCTTTTTTCTGTGAAAAACCTCATTGGAAAACATTGCTTTGTATGGTTTAGAAAATGTTACCACTTCTCTAAAGTTATTTTTTCATCATGTAAACTGGTTAACTTATATAATTAATATATTAAGCAAGTTTTTACAGTCTTTGATGTATTAGATAGGGTAATGTTTTAAAAAACAAAACAAAATCACAGGACCAGACTTATTTTTCCATTATTTAACTAAAATTAAATAAGGATCTTTGCATGAATGCATTGTTGAACAGCTTATTATTGCTCAAGCAGTTGATTAAAGTCTGTAGTTTTATGTCATTTTGCAGTACCTCAGGGTTTGTTTTACATTTTCCTAACAGGCTTTTTTTGTTGTTGTTGCAGCATCCAGTTCAGACTTACGGTTATGCATTCCTTTTCTCCCTGACTGGGTATTTTGGCATATCCTTTGTTCTAGCTTTGATTAAAATCTTTGGTGCCCTTCTGGCTGTAACAGGTATGAACAAATGATATCTTTACTGCTTTTGGTATAAAAACAGAAAGTGATCCTATTACTTAGGACAGAGTTTTTGAGAATTGTTCTTTGTGCTGACTGATCATGGTTTGTGTAGCATGGATCTTCTCTAGTAGTATGTGTTTGAGAGCTTCCTGGTTCTTTCTGTTCCACAGTTTTAACCTTGAAGAGCCTATTAAGTAATCTGGTGCATGTAGCCTGTGCTATGTTTTAATGCAGAAACAACACTGTTCTAAGCAGAGGAATTGCAATGAAAATGTATAGAAAAGTGTGAGGAAAAGACAGGTATTTGAAACATGGAAGGAAAAGTAAGGATATTCCAGTAAGGCATAATAGGCAGTGTCATAGTCCCTAAGCACAGAAATTATGGAGGTTTCCAACAAGTGGTGTTGCTAGAAAAACTAGGAAGAACTCCCCCAAAGCTTCAGTGGAGTGCTGCTGTAGCAATGTTAAATGTACTCTCCAGATTCAGTTCAGAATAAACTCAAGTGGAACAAATTCAGATTTTTGTGATGGTCTGCTCAGTTCTTTTTATTAAATTGAAATGAATAAAGGGTGTGTATTAGTTTTGGAAGTCAGGATTTGAATTAAGCAAACTTCTAGTGGGCTAACAGCTGCTGTATTATCTTTAAATTGCAACTTGTGTATTCACAGGACAAGGTACAAGCCTATTGTTAATAACAGAAGCAGACGCTGTCTAATCTTTCAGATCTAGAAATCTGATGTAATTGTCTGACAAAAAATGGAAGCAGTCATATTTTCTGTTAAATGCTTATTATAGCATATGAGTGTATCAACCATGTCACAAGAAATAAATGTAAACAACTCTGAGTAGTATGTTGAAAAGATTTGGAACACTCACTTGTATGTCTGCTAGCCGCATGTGCATGTGGAACAATACAAGGCCCTAAAGTATGTCAGAAGGCCATGAAGACGATCAGAGGGTGGGAGCACCTCTCCTCTGAAGACAGGCTGTGAGTTGGGATTGTTCAGCCTGGAGAAGAGAATGCTCTGGGGAGACCTTAGAGCAGCCTTCCAGTATCTGAAGGGGGCCTACAAGAAAGCTGAAGAGGGACTTTTTACAAGGGCATGTAGTGATAGAACAAGGGGTGATGGCTTTAAACTGGAAGAGGGTAGATTTAGATCAGATACCAGGAAGAAATTCTTTACTGTGAGGATGATGAGACACTGGAACAGGTTCCCCAGAGAAGTTGTGGATGCCCCATCCCTGGAAGTGTTCAAGGCCAGGCTGGATGGGGCAGCAACCTGCTCTAGTGGGAGGTGTCCCTGCCCTTGGCAGGGGGGTTGAAACTCGATGATCTTGAAGGTCCCTTCCAACCGGAACCATGCTATGATAAAAGTTATTGGAATCCTCTCCAGGCTAAGAAAGTCACCATATACAATCTTGTCTGTTGCTGTGACAGTTCATGCAGAAATAAAAAGTTTCTGTGATATGATGTTCTCACCCAATAATGTAATGATTTCCTAGCAATAAATGCAAGTCAGACCTATCTGCATTGACATGCCCCAGGTATGTGTCCAGATGGATGAGGAAAAGGAGGATGTTAAGCAAGAGACAGTCACAACCATTATAGATTTTCAACCTTTATAGATATTCAGACTTGACTCTTACCCCGTATGCAACTGGACATATTCTTCACGTTGAGTAACCAGTCATCTGGAAAAATCATGTGGAGAGATTGAAATCCTACTAGCTGAGATTGGCTCTCTATGAATGAGACTCATTGTGCTCAGTGGCTTCCTCAGCACTGCACTGGCAAGTAATGTCATCTGGTTATGCTTGGTCTTTACTAATACATTGGCTGATGTGTGCCTTAGAATCAATGAAAAATATTAAAACTGAACTATATGGCTTCAGAGAAGGAAATGTCTTCAGATGTTGTTGATACATTGCCTCAGATTCTTAATGGAGGAAGCAGTATAGAAAATGATTAAATCAAAGGAATCGCTAGTAAGAGAGATGCGACAGAAATTGTCGTTCAGAAATAACTCGTACTAATTTATTGTGGCTTGCATCTGTATTTGTGAGGATGTGGCATATTTTAGTTTGTTGCGTTATCTGAGTGTGGCAAAGCTAGCTACAGATAATGACATAACTGTATTACGAGTGAATGCTTTTAACCTGTGTCATCATGAGTTTGTAAAACAGTTATATGACTGAAGTGTTTACATATCAGAATATTCTCAGCAGGTGGAATAAGGGAAAATGACCCTGCTGTTCATTTTAGCAGTAATTAGTTGTGATTCTAACATTTTTTTGTGTATCTAAAAACAGGAAAAGCGTGACACTTGATTACTTTTTAGCATCTTACTGTATACCTGTTTTCAAGCTGTCCCTAAAATTATTACTCTTTACTATATGCAACTGCTATAGAACATAAAATTGATCATCTGTAGAAAGTTGTTGCTTCCAAACTTAAAATGTAACTTTGTATTTTTTAAAAAATCAGCCATTGCTGATTCTTTGTATTTTTTAAAAAATCAGCCATTGCTTGAATAGCCTCTCCTATCATTTATACAGTCATTACAGTAGCATGTCACCAGGCTCATTCCTTCCACAGTTCATTTTTTCTTAAAATGACAAACATTAGTCACAAGGGCCTGGGAGGGAAAGGTGTAGCAAGATGCGGGGGATCTGGAGCTACTTTCCTCTCTTCCCTCTACCCCTGAAAGCTGGTTTCTGTCAAGTGATGCTCTGCTTCATTCGCAGTAGTGGAATGGAGAATACAGACGGTTGTTTTCTGACCTGAGGACTGCATGCTCTGCTTTCCCATTAATTGTTGCCTCTGCAGCATTTCTATTTCATGTTTGTTCAGTACATCTCCTTACTGGAAATTGGTCCAGATGAGAGGGTTGGTTCATGTATTAAAATAGCTTTTTTTAAAAAAGTCTTCATGTGCTAAAAAATATTTTTAAATGCTGTGGAATAGAAAACCCTTCCCAGGTTTTCTTACGCCTGACCTTGACAATCCTAACACTTGAGACCTTTCTGTCTTGCCTGTAGCAATGTGAAAATGTTTATTGTGCCGTGGAAGAACACCACATTCATTACTGTCCCTCCCACCCCCCATTCACCCTCCCCCTTCTTGGGTGGGAGTGGGGTGAAAGAGTTTAATGAAAATTGTATTTCTATTAGCAGAATGAGAAATTATCAGACTTAATTGGGAAAAAGAAGAAAAGGCACTTAATTTAGAAGGAAATGGTTACATAAATATTTTAATTAATAACTGATTTGAAAGAACAGAAATAATCGTAATTAGAGAAACTGAAGTAATTTAACCATTTTTTAAATTATTCATCTGTAAACTGTTTTCTAATTAAAACTCAATTTTCTTTTTCATTCTCCTTTAATTTTTCATGTAATAGAAAATCATTTTATTTGATGCGCATAAATTTCTTAAAATGTAAAGAAAATTGTTACTAAAAAGTTGAGATTGGATCAGATAAAGCAATGGTGAAGGCTGTTTCTTCAACCACAAAACATGCTTTTAAGTAAATATTTATTTGTGGTGAGGGTTGGGGAAAATGGGGAAAATGAAACTGGCTTTACTAGCCATAACAGCATGAATACCGTAACAGCATTCAGTAGTCATTGGTTCCTTTTATCAGTATGTTACAGTAAGAAGAGTGTGGATGTAACTATACAAGTAAGGCTTTCTAGTATGGTGTAGTTAAAAGTACTTTGTGGTAAACAAAATATTTTCTCTTAATAAAAAACATAGTTTTTCTTTAGGTGCAGACAGTTGTACTGGGATCTTTGTTAAGTGAGCAGCCTGCACTGTCATATAACACCTTCTCAGGCCCTTAACCTCCATAGCTACACTGGTGTGTCTGGTTGCATTGTTGCTTTTTTAAAATATATTTTGTGTAACATTGACTCATTTATTGATTTTGTTTCAGTGATAAAAAATATGGGTTTCCTACTACACAATTTGCTAGCAACGCTGTATTCTTGTTCATAGCAGATAGAATGGAAATCATTATTGGAGCTATAGTTAATTTGAGAGTAACCCAAACAGTTTACTTTTATTTTGGTGACAGGATTGTGTTCTCAACTCTTCTTACTACCTTGGCTCTTACTAGTGGTAAGAGCACATGTAGAAGAAGGTCTCTCAATGGTTTTGACTAAAACTTCCTAATGCATAATGATTGAAGTCGAGCATCCTTGGTCTCTTAGGTTTCTAACCGGAATTGTATTTCTCTGCACTGTTAGATAAATTTTCAGTAACTTCAAAAGAATGATGCAATGCTTATCCCGTTCCACTTCAAAATGAAGCCCAAATCACCACTGAACTGAAATAGCATGAGGTGGAAATGGCAAAAGATTTAGTGTATCCAAATAGTGATACTACTACTTTCTGCTTTAACAGATTAGTTTATACCGTCAGTTACTTGCAAGGATTGTTTGTTGCTTTCAGATATTGTGAATCGATTAGCATGAAGTTATTACTTAAATAATTAAAATTGAATTTAAATTGGAAGAGGGGAGATTTAGATTAGATATCAGGAAGAAATTCTTTCCTGTGAGGGTGGTGAGGCACTGGAACAGGTTGCTCAGAGAAGCTGTGGATGCCCCGTCCCTGGAGGTGTTCAAGACCAGGCTGGATGGGGTTTTGAGCAACCTGCTCTAGTGGGAGGTGTCCCTGCCCAGGGCAGGGGGGTTGGAACTTGATGATCTTGAAGGTCCCTTCCAACCCAAACCATTCTATGATTCTATTACATAGCAAGTCTTGTTCTATAAGTTTCTCTGCTGCAGATACTGTGAACAGAGCTGATAATACTGATGCAGAGTACTTGTTTCAAAGAGCATATGGTTCTAGCACTATTTTGCACTGGACTGGGGCATTTGCAGGTCTATGTTTGTACCAAGGATGATCATCGTTTTAGCCAGACACTTAATTACGTGATAAGGTTATCTACTAATACTGAAGACTGTAGTATGTTCTTTTGCTGTAACTGAATTTTTGAAGAAGTAAATATTTGTTTTCCTCTGCAGTAACAACAGGAAGAAAAGCAATGACCATTGTGCTTTCTTTTTTGTTCTTTGCAAAGCCATTCACATTCCAGTAAGTATTTCTATTTTTGAATGGGTTTTTTATATATTTTATCAAAAATTCCATTCTCGATCATGGGAATATAACAACAGTAATTAATCATATTCAGGCTTTAATGCTTTTAATTTCTTATCTTCTACAAATGTTGGCCATCTGCTGTAAATATTGACTGGCTTGTTGATGATAATCATACTAGAGATAATAGTTTCCATTTTTCTAAAGGTCTGGAAGACAAGCTATTGCATGTGTTGGCATTTTTTGTTTGCTTTTTTTAAGAAAAATCTTACATAATTTCTCGTGCTTATGATACTGAATACATTTTTTGGGTACTTTCTCTAGGCTAAAGGAAGGCATTTTCTCCATTACAGTATTTGTTTCCTCTTTTATGAGCTCAGGTTTGAGGTTGAGTTAAATAACTGCAAGCTTCTATTATCTTGATATATTAAACTGCAAGATTTTTGAGCTTAGGTTTCTTCCCTTTTTTTAATTTCAGGGAAGAGCTTACATTGAAAAATGCAGCTAAGCAGCTACATTGATCCTAATTGCCTCTGGTTTGAAACTAAATAGTATTTAATTTTATTGCTATATATACATTTATTTGAGATTTAAGAACAAAGCTTACAGCCAAATGCCCAAATGGAATTTACTCCAGCTGAAAATCTTGAGGCTTAAAATAATGGAGAGCTGAAACAAAATGTGCTTAAATTGGGAAGTGTAAGGCACTGAGAGAGAACCCATTTTGGAGCCATAATAGAGAGCGTAGCTCTCATAACTGTTGGAAGGAAAAACATACCAAAACCCCTCAGGACTACTTTATTCATGTGAGAAAGAACAGCTACTGTTTAGTTATTATTTAACTACAAATGCACCTTAATAAGCTCTCCAGACAGGGTGTGAAAAGGAAGGGTAGAAGGATAGCAATAATAAAGATTCAAGCAAATTCTTTCTCTGAGTCCATTAATTTGTGTTTTTGGTTTTTTTTCCCCCTAAACTCTTCTCTCCTTCATGTAGGGGCTTTATTTTTATTTAATGCACAACTATTGCTATGTAATCACTACAGATAAAGTGCTAATGCTAACTATTTTTCCCCTCCCCTTTAGGTACGTGTGGTCAGGCTTGCTGGTTGTCCTTGGTATATTTCTTAATGTTTACAGTAAGAATATGGATAAAATCAAGCTACCTGCACTGCATGGTTTTTGGAAAAAAAGTGTGGAAGAAAGAAAAACAAGGACGTTATCACAAACTGTATAGACAGTGGTTTATGCCTTGTCTAGACTATGATTTACTATTATTATTTTATTGGAACAGTCTTCAACTGATTCACTTTCCAAAGGGAATTTTATTAAAACCAAAGGAGCTGAAGGCATATTGTCTGCTTGCAGACTGCTAGAAATGCACATGTTTGTGAGCCCTTTCTTCAGAGCACTTGAATTCATCGTAGAAGGTGTTGTAGGCCGTTGTCAGATGGCGTTGATCAGGCAATGAAGGACAGCAGCTCCTGGCAGACTGCTGAGAAGCTGCGCTCCAAATGGGGACACAGTAGAAGACTAATGTGGGCATTTTTTATAATATTGGCCATGCGGCTGATCTGAGATTAGTGGTTCTTTGTCTTTGTTAATTGTCTAGGCGGGGTAATTTAAATGTAATACTGTATTAACATTTAATGGAATCTAATCAGAACTGGTTGACCAAAATGCAATTTTAAAGGTGGAATGTTTAGAATATGGTATGTTGTCACTCTTTTTCATTTTAAATAAAATGTTGGGGTTTTTTTGAAGTTATTGATGAGATCATCACAGAATTTGATATTTATTGTAGTCATTGAAATTTTTATGGAAATCTTATGGTGTTCTGTTTGATTGCTTGCAAGTAACAAAAATGAGATAGAGTTTGTGCTTGTAAAAGGGAGGAACAGTCTTTTAGGCCTGAACCAGGCTGAAAACATAGAATGAAAAATTCGTGATTGAAACAGTAATGTAAGAAGCTATTATTTGCTTATTTGTGGTGAAATACAAAATTCCGAGTGGCCTGTGGCCATCCATATCATAGTTGCGTAGAGAGACATGGAAGCTCTCTAAAGTATCATCAAATCAAAACTCTTCTTTTTCAGTATTGGAGTAAAGAATAACAGCATCTGCTAAAGTATTTTGAATATCTTTGTGTCAGTCTGTGTGTGGTCCTGTGATGAACTTAAGAGGATTAGGGTACAGATTACAATTCTCTTTATTTAAAAACAGGAGGAGACAGTATACTACCAGTCGGTCTTTTTTGTCATGAATTTAAAAACACTTAAATCCATTTGTCTCTCTGACTTTGATATTCAACTTGCTTTTGAATCGCTTGCCATCTCTTTCATTTTATATACTTAACAGTAGCACTTTAAAAATACTAATCACCTTACAGTTCGTTTTTCTCATGTGGCCATGACTTTGTTGTTGTGTCCCTTAGATGCATCTTGGTGTGTGTTCTTTCAAATTAGACAAAAGTAAATTGGATAATAGAATTGTATCGTCAGGAAGAATGTATGAAGAATAGAAATATCTCACAGGATTGCCTTCTGCGAAAAATACTAGTTTATGAAGGTTTTCAAAATGTGCAAAATGTTTTTCAGACATTTAGGAAGAATTGCTGTTCCAAGGAGCCTGTTATCAAAGCACAGACATGAAATGTGCCTTAAATTTTGCCTATTGAGTTGGTAGGTAGCATATGCTATATTAAGTATGTTATAAAAAAGAACATGGAATAACATAGCCATCTTAGCATGATGAGACAAATAGGTGAAGAGCTACACTAACTGAAGTGCACTGTTTCCAGCACTCAGGCTACTCTGCTGTGTCAGCAAAGTCTTTCAGTCTTGCCAGGTTATGAGAATTTATTGTGTGGGACAATTTATTTTTTTTAAATTCCCAGCTGTTGTATGGTTGATTGTTTCCTGGAGAGGGTAGAGGGGTGTGAATTTGACAAACAGATACACCTTGAAAGAGAAGGGTGGCCTACCATGGCTATCCATTTTTATGTTGCAGCCAAAGTTTTATGATAAGATATGAGAAAGGGTTACAATTCCAAATTTGATGCAAGACTGTATTTGCCCAAGTCAAGGGGATTGATGCACATTTCTTTCCCTGTAATAGTTATCAACTCTTTTATTCCCTTGCATACTTTTCAAGAAATGAAGTTGCTCTTTCCAATGAGGTTAAGTTACCTATCAAGCTTAAAAGAGGGGCAGGTTTTGAACCTTTGAATAGAAAGTAATTACAGAACATTTACTGATCTGTTGGCTGGTTTGGTGGAACTTGGTAAGTCTCAGCTTTGCCATCTGTAAACTCACTCTGTTGCTAAACATTACTGAACTTCAGGAAACCAATTTATGTGAAAAGTACCATACATGCAGAAAGTCATAGTAAATATAATTCATTTAGAATCTGTTTTATATAAATAGACAAGAAGTCAATCCTAAAGTTTCTGACTAGAATTCAAATGTAGTATGTAGGTTGCTGAACAGTTTATATAATCCAGTTTTGTCTCTATTTTCTCTCTTTGGAAAGTGTAGTGTTCACAATAATTTACATTTTAATTTCTTCTCTGTTGTATACAAGACATAATGGAACACACATTAGGGGAAATTCTGATTTATTTTTTTATTCACTTTCTTAACTATGGAAATGTATGCTTTGTTTTACAGGTGTACTTTAAAACATTATTTTTGTAGACAATTTAATATTGTAGGCTTAGTGTCAGTAGCATAAATTTAAGAGTCAGATTTTTATTTTCACAGGGGTGAGTCTAGTACTTGCTAATCAACAACATGTAAGCGTGTTAACAAAAATGCATGCACAAGTGAGAAGAGTTCATAATTTGTCACCTGTCATGGTCTCTGCAGCTTCGTGCTTTCATTGAGACATTAAGAAAACTTTCATTTCAGTGAATTGCTGTTTGTGGAGTTTTTTTAATAAGCTTTATAGTACATGCAAGTAATAGAACCTTACAAACCTCCATTTCTTACAAAATTTTGTCTTAGGATCTTCTGTACTGTATGTGTGCATTGGGTTTGTGTTGTCTATGAAACAAGAATAAGGGCTTGTCCACAAAGTAACTGTAAATTATTTATTTTTCATTTAAGAGCACTTATATTGGTATGTTGGTTAATCCTTCCTAATGTTGCTACATAGCCTGATCATAATAACTTTTGCATTTTATAGTCATTGTCTCCTGGCCTCTTTACAGTAGGCAACCACAGAAAAAACATTCATTCTGTCACCATAAAATTTATTATCTGTGAATAAGTTGCTTTTTATTCTTAATGCTACACAACTTTGTCTTCTCCACAGAAACACTGTGATATAAGAACCAGTTATAATGAGATTGAAGTTCACACTAAAATTTAAGGCTGCCCAAGGTCTTCACTGATGTCAGCAACCTACCTCTGTGACACCCTCGCCTTCAGGGGACTGAGGGAGCTCTGTTTTCCTAAATTAGTATGCATTTGCAGCTGCTTTCCCATTACATTTTTGCATTTATTTGGCATACTTGAATACCGAAGTAATTGACTGTGCAGTGGACTTCTTCAGTATTTCGGTATGTCAGTATCATCAAACTGCTAATTATTCAGATACCTATATGTGAATACAAGTGTGGAAAAACCAATGCTCTGAAACGCCCCGTAAACCTACAGTGTTTCCTGATACTGCATTTAACTGTTTTTCTTAATCTGGTTTTACCACTTGTGCTTTGAATTTACCAAGCATTTTAACCTAAAACTTTCAGGTTTCCATTCCTGCTTACATCATACTATTACAGACTGATCACCTTCCATATTCTCTGCTTCATGTCAATTATGAGTGTCTCCATGATTCCTTTAAATCCTTTTTTTCTCCATGAAAAAATACTTTCCATTATTTTTGGAAAGGTCTTGATGAGTGCATGCATGAGTTAACTCCTTGACCTCATTCCATCTTCCAAGAAAATCTCACTTCTCCCTTGCTTGCCTTTGAGATCTAAAGGAACAGGAAATAAATTATTGCAAATGCTCTTCTTTTCTTTATTAAGTGCCTTCCTTACTAACCTGGTTTGTCTTAATTGTTTCTTTTCTTTCTGCCTCCCATGCTCCCAGGCACAAACAAGCCCTTCTCTTATGTTTGACCACAGCTTCTTCAGTCATGGAAACTTTTTGAATTGTTTACTGTTCTGGAAAGATGTATGGAGATGCGTGTATACTCTGGAGGGCAGGAAATAATAAGCAAACTTCACAAGTTAGGGAGGTAATTAAATGGATTCATACTTTTTTTTTTCTAGAGGGATTTTATATATCGTTTAGGTAATAGCTCAGAATTGTTAGTGGAAGGGTTTTTTTTTTCTTTTATATTTTACCTGTTTAAATTTCTTTAGATTAATTTTAATATTTAATATAAAACTCCTAACTATTCAGGCAGTTTAGACATTAATTTTAGTCTTGCCTATGAGGCAGAAAAATCCTATCTCCATTTCACTGATAAAGCAGAGATGGTAACTTGCCCAAAGTTGCCTTAGTAGTCTGTGGTGAGCAGGGAATAGATGTTAATACCCTCAGTTATTCTGCGCCCCAAGTCTAACAGAGCCCTTCTGTACCTGAAATAAAACAGTACCATTGTAACTACTTTTCTTTTACCCCAGTATTAGAGATTCTAAATTGTTTCTGTTCTATACTAGTATAATTTAAAGTGAAATTAAGACAGTCATAAAGTAGGCTTCCTGCATTTTATTTGAAGCTTCTTTGCGTTGTGTGCGTTGTTATTGTCTTGTTGATTTGGTCTGTTTTCTGTGAACACTGCAACGGAAAACAAGCCAGAGAGAGTAGCATTTGTAGGAGAAGCATAATATCCTTCACTTCCAGGTGACTGGTCTGAATTTAGTTCACCTCGCTACTGGTCAAAAGCTGCTGCCATTGGAAAACTGTGAGGAATTGTCATGATGTGAGGACTTGAGCATAATGATGTCATGCCAGATCTGTATTTTTTTGCCATTCTCTTGTAGAGAAGCAAAGACAGTAATGCAATAAAGAACACTCATACACAAATACTCAGCTTAGAATATAACGCTGTCAGTGCTTCTTTTCGATACCTGGATCAATTTCTGCTGTTTTGCTGGTTTTTCTTGAGGTGTGATAGTAATGTATTGCCTCTCTACACTTTTGGATATTTAAGTATTTTTTGTATTTGTTAGATTTCTCAGTTTTATGCTTCCTCTTCTCTTGGTTTATTATTTTAAGTGTAAAGTTTTACCTTGTAATTTTCATTACACCTCTAGTACTGTGTCCAGTTCTAGGCTCCCCGGGATGAGAGACAGGCAGGGCTACAAGAGAGAATCCAGCAAAGGGACACAAAGATCATGAAGGTACTGGAGCATCTCTCCTATGAAGAAAGGCTGGGAGAGCCAGGACTGTTCAGCCTGGAGAAGAGAAGGCTCAGGGGGAATCTCATCAATGTGTATAAATACCTGAAGGGAGGATGCAAAGAGGACTGAGCTCAAGCCCTTTCCAGTGGTGCCAGGTGACAGGACCAGAGGCAGTGGGCACAAACTTCATCACAGGACGTTCCCTCTGCACATCAGGAAGCACTTTTTTACTGTGAGTGTGACCAAGCACCAGCACAGGTTGCCCAGAGGTGTGGTGGAGTCTCTATCCTTGGTGATACTCAAAACCCAGCTGGACACAGTCCTGAGCAACCAGCTGTAGGCAGACCTGCTTGAGCAGGGAGCTTGGACCAGATGGTCTCCAGAGGTCCCTTCCAACCTCAACCAGTCTGATCATAGATCTCATGGTCCTTGTCCAGATTCTAATACTTCTATTTTTTCTCCTGTTTTCAAAGCATTAAGAAACATACCTAAAACAAGTAGCTCTGTTTGGGTTGGCTCAGCTGGAGAAGCCACACTGACCATGCCTGATGGTGTGATTATAGCTGAATAGTGAGTAGTTTCAGAGCACAGTCCCCTTGAGAGAGACCTTCATTTGGTAACTGCTACTCACTGTGAAATGACAGTATGTGAATCTCTTGGAGCAAATGCAAGAAACTGGTAGATGAAATTGATGCCATAAACACAGGATTGTGAATGCATTCATTAAGGATTTCAAAGTGGCTTTTATTTTTCTGCATTTAGCTCTTACCGTGCTATTGGGTGGTTTAGTGCAGTTGAGGGGGAGATGTAGCTCTGAATGTGGTGGGTGAGGAGAGAAAAGCCATGTCATCCAATGATGAACAGTGTTGGTTTAAGATAGAAATGGCTTCAGTGCTTACTGTGACTTTAAATGTAGCCTTCGATATTAATACTCACATGCCTAATCCACTAAATGTGCTTATGCTTACAGACAGGTAAAGGTATACCTATTTGTTTTGAACCTGATGGATGCTTCAATTTGAGATAGACATTGCAGCCACAGGATTTGGACAATCATGGACATGTCCACAAATCAGATTTGAGGCCCCTGGAAGGCTTTAATGCATAAAGCAGAGTTCGTATAAGCTTCAGGCAGCGACTAGGTGGAATTTAAGCTCTTTAGGCTTTAACATGCCTTTAATCTTTTGTTGCTCTAGCCTAAAGTTAGGATTATTTATTTTGTGTACTATCCAAATTTTGGTACTGGAAAATCATTTTAGTGAGAAATATGCTAAGAATTGCCCTTAATAAGCCGTTCAAGTTAACAGCTGGGAGTGCTCTATCTCTTGTTTACACCATCCTGTGCAGTGCAGCTAATAGTAAAATCTGAATGTGAGTGCTTGGCCTCTTCAAATGAAGGCTGTATTCTTGATGTTAGGTAGTATCACCATCCTTGATTTTAACAAAAGAAGACAAATTCTACATAACTACACAGGTAAGAACTGATTTAAAAGTAGCTAATCCCTACTATGAGTCACACCTGCTTTCCCTGGACACCTTCTCCTCAATAAATGAGTCATGCCTGGCTGTACAAGCTTGATTTGCAGATTCCCGTCTATCCTGGGATTAAAGCAGCCTGAGATTAAGCAATCACACTTGCCAGGGATGAGACCAGTTACTGCCTAAAGGTTTTTGATCCCCAGGCACATAGGTAAAGGCAACTTGAATCCACCATCTTAGACCTGGTAAATTTTGCATTGCAAGGCAGCTTCAGTATAATCTATTCTTTCTCAGATAAGAGCTCTTTTGTTTTTTTTTCCAAGGAGTTGAAATGTAGACTGTGTGCAAAAGATACGTTCGGCTTCTAAACAGAAATGTCACTAGTCTGGAGAGCTAGCTTTTTTCCTACTGAGAGCTAAATTTGTGCAATGTGATGTCTTCTACCAGGTTGTATTTCTGCACTGTGCATTGTGGTAGGATGAGGAAAGAACACCAATAAAAGAAAGAAATTAAAATCAAGATGCGTTGAACAGCAAGAGCGTTAATTCTTGGCTATCCTTTTTTTTTTCATTGCATAATGTTGGATGCAACAGATAAAAAGTAGGTTTCAGTAATCAGATTAAGACGTGGGACAGGGATTTTTTCAAAGCAGTCAAAGACAACTGAAGTCCTGTTAACTGCTTTACTGTTCTGAAAATACCAAATTCAATGACCACAGAAGAGCACTAGACTGCCCCTCTCTGTACAAAGCTTCCTTTGCTGTCTGTGGAGATCCACTGTGAAGACAGTTTCATCTTAAATGTATACCTTGATCGATGGGCGAAAGCATTCTTTTTTAGGTATGCTGAGACTTCGTGGTTGGAAATAGGAAGGCTCCTGTTAGTCATCTTCATTGCAGGTCATTCAGAGTTAAGAATTGTTGTGCCAAGCTGAAAACGAGCGAAACCCATTTGGTAGATATGCAGGTGGCTGAAGGGAGCTGTGTATGATTTCGTAAGTGATTTCACTGAATTTTTAGCGTTGGAAGGGACCATAGAGATCATTAAGTCCAACTCCCCTGCTAAAGCAGGATCGCCATAACTTCTTTCTTTATGCAAAGAAGGCCATGAATTATTGAAAAAATAAGGATCAGATACCGCAAAATACATAAAAATTTTGCTTCCTTAAATGGACAATAGACACCTAGGAGTTTGTGTTCACAAATTTGTGACATCAGAATCAGAAAACTGCCATGCAGTAAATTCAGTAGAAACTGCCTGTGTGCACATACTTCTCACTGAAAAAAAACATAAATTATCTCACATATATATTGAGCACATAGGTTGTTACTGTGGAATAGCTGACTGTAAGATCACATTCCTCCTATCTTGCAGTAACTTTTATGTGTCTCTGATCTGAACTCTGCTACGTTTTGTAAGAAGCTGGAGTAAATCTGGGGCTGAGCAGAGAGGTGCAGCTGTACTTCCTTGAAACACCTGTAGCGTCATAACCTCAGAGCTCTCTTTACAAGAAAAGATGGAGAAAAATCAGCAAAGTCCCATTGCTTGTAAAGTCTATTAATATTGAACTATCAAAACACTAGTACCAGTAGCCTACGGGTTGCACGCTGCTGTAGGGGTGAACATCTCTGCTAAACCAGTTAATATTAAGCATGAATTTATACTTGTAGAATTCTGATACATAAAAGCAACACATTTTTCTAGTAGGTATAATTTCACCTTGGTTAATGTTGTGAGCTACATCCTGACTTAACTTTCAATGAATGTATGTGGTCAATTGATGATTTATTTTGACTGTGTGGAATAACTGACACACACGACTCCAACTTAATTTAGTCTCTTTGCCTGTGGAATACTGGCATCCAAAAGCAAACCAAGTGATTTACTTGGATTTTTTACCCAGAAGTCTGTGGCTGACAGGACTGAAGATTATTTTTTAAACAATGGATTAATAAAGGTCTGTTCAGTCATGATTCCCTGTTTCTCCACAGTTGTCTATTTATAGATTTTTAAATCTATATTGTTAGTTTGCAAGAAGTGCAATAACTACAGATTCATACAAATTCTATTGAATGTAGTGCATTGCACAATGTACCATAAAGCCTCTTGACACATACGAGCAGCCCAGACTGCAGATCTATTGTTATTTCACTGCAAGAAGACTGTAACTGCTACTTACATTTCAGAGGAGAACAGAAACCTCAGAATAACATAATCTCATATCTTTGGGATTTCTTGTTGAAACAGAGGAACCAGTGCTTCTCTTCTGCCAAATAAAAAAAAAAAAAAAAAACATCTTTCCTGAAGAAAAAGAAAGTATTTGAGACCTTTCCTTGTAAGTGAAGGACAGGGCACTACTATGAGCTCATATGTTTAATATGCGTGAAATTAGGGCTTTATGCAGAATAACTAACAACAATTAATCATTTTTAAAGAAACTGTGAATCCAAAGAGGGATTTATAGAAATTCTTGAAAAGCAAAAATGTACAGATTACTTCAAAAGGAGATCATCCAGCTCCTCCCTGGGGCTGAGTTTCAGCAATTTAAACTCATTCAAACTCAACAGCCAAACAGAAGCAATTGTGTGTATAATATTTGGCTTGGGCTGAGGGCAAAATTAAGCCTTAGTGTAGGGAACATCTTGGTGGTAGGAAAGGCAGAGGTTTCTCCAGGAAAGCAATAACCAGGGAAGAACAGTTTCCACTTAATGGAAAATGCTGTTTGCTCTAGGATGGTTTGTTACATTTTTAGTTAATGATACCATTAAACAACCGAAAGAAACAAAGAACTTGATTGACGGAAGTGCTGGAACAGGAGACTTTTATCCAGTGGTCTACTTGCTAGAGCAGTCAACTTGGGTGTTGAGGTCTCTTTCAGACCCTTTTTCTTGAGAAGTCTGTAATGTTGCCAGAGATGATAGTAATTATTTATAGAGTAAGTTCAAATATAAGGATGGAAAGATGGAGGGACACTATCCCACCACATTGTACAATGTAATCTACTTGGGCATTTTTGTAGCTAGTAGAGAAGTGAAATAAATAATAGAATTAGGTCTTCAATATAGGTTTTCTATGAAAGGTGTAGTATTTCTTATCAGTTTTACAGGATGAAATTGAATCAGCACATTTTAAAATTATTCTGTTCAATTTTATTCTTTATATTTCCTTAGCATTTTAGCTGGAGCATCAATACCTGAGAATCTGTTCCTTAACGCTTTGGTTACTCCTCCAAAGTAAGGCTGGGATGGCAATTTAGCAGGAGGTCAAGGGTGCATTCTCTATGTGGGGAAATACTGTGTCCTGTTTTACCCGTCCTTTATAGATCTGGCCACTCTGAAAAGTGCCTTAAAACAGCAAGTAAAGGGGAAAAAAAAGTCAAAATGCTAACTTGTTTTCCTTTGCTCTTGCTCTAGAATTTTTTTTGGAGTAGGGGACTGCATGAGCGTGGGGGTTTTTATTTTTTAATGGTGCCTTCATTCGAAATATTGAGTGCTACTACTTTATCTGTGTTTCTTAATTGGCATTTGTGTAACAGATTTTTAAGTTTATCCTAAGGAAAGTCTCGAGTTAAATTAAAATTAAGTTCAGGTTTTGATAATGTAATGCACAGAACATAAATTTTATGGGGAAGCTGTAGCTATCCCCAGCCAGAACAGTATACTTTCTCACACAACTTTTTTCTGCCTTGCATTTAGGCATGCAAAGGATGAAGCACCGGAGGAAAATGTATTGCATTGTTTTAAAAGTGCTTAATTTGAGGAGCTGAAACGCCTCTCTGTCACTGAATAGTTACAGCTTTGTGTCACTCTGGAGCTGAGGTGAGGCTGAGAGCTTTAGTTACATTCTCTACTTTGCTCTCTGTTTTCTTGTAAGAGTAACCTTAATTGAATTTTCTGGATTTAGAGTACTTGGTTTAGAGAGAGTACTTGAAGTGTGTAGTTACCGCTGTTTGTCTTGGGGTAACACATACCCAGCTCTGCCTCGCTGGTTCCCAGACAGCCCTGCAGCAGGGAGTTGTCTTCGTGGTGGAAGGCAAACAGAATCAACAGGCAGTTGCCCACCTGTGAAAAATGGCCAAACATTTCTCTCTCTTTCACAAATAAAGAAGAGAGGATGGCTGAAGCAGGAGCGCTCCACAGGGTGACTCCAAGCTGGACCTACTGGATCTCAGCCTGGTGCCTTTATACCCTAACTGCTGTATTTCTCTTCCTTTGTTTTACCAGTGACACTTTTGGCCAGTGGCTTTATGCTGCTGTTTTAGGAAACGCTATCGCGTGGCTTGATTTCCATCAGCTGACAGAGATGCAAGAATTTCAGTAGCTTGAGAACCGCTCTCATTCTGGCTGATACAACGTGAAACATGCAGTTTGAAAATACCTTCCAGGCCATCTGTGGTGGCCCAGATAGGGCTGTGTCAGAGACCTCAATTCATTTCATAGCCTTTCAGTCCTCTGGATTCACATTTACTAGGTAGACTCCCACAGGTTTCTCCACAGCAGGCAGAAGGGCAGCTGAGCAAAGGGCTTAGTACTTCAGCAAGTGTTTGGATACTTCCTGGAGATTCATCAGGAAATGCTTCTGATGCAGTAACTTCCTAAGGCTACCTTAATTAGCACAGTAGCTTGCAGCTTTCTCTATGCCAGGATGGTCTCTTACAGCAGCAAGGTAGAAATGGGTCCCTACCCCACCCAGCTGCACAGGGAGCTGTGAGTCTCTTGGGCAACATGACCCCGAAGCAAAGAACTCCCATGCTCGTCTGTGAGTTACGGATTAAAATGTTCATGTGCTCAACTTTATTTAGGGGAAATAACGTTCAAATCTTGAAAGCCAGAGTAGTCACAAAGTAAAACTGATCCGTACATCCCACTTTCCAGACAGAGAACACAATTATGCCATGTGACCTCTGTATCCACTCAAAATGCCTTACTAGCTACCATCGAGCACCCAACTCCTCCTGGATAAACAACAGGCTACAAATTCATCACAAAAATCGGCAAATAATGTTGAATTATAAATATATTTGAGAAAATTGTACTGTGTTGGCTGACAATTCATTAAAAAAGAGGAGTTGAAATTGATCAAATGAATTGTTTGTTACTAATTATTTGCCTAGTGCTAGCTGTGATGTGAGACCTTGAGGGTGGGAATAAATTATCTTAATGAGGGATTAGGTTAAGGCATGTTATAAATTCTCATTTCAAGAGCTAACCCCACCATTAATATATTTGCCTATAACTGTGAATCTTCTTTAATAGCTGCCTGTCTTCTTCGCACTGCATAAAATGTTCCTCCTTTTTAAATCCCTATTCTGAAAAGGAAGTATGTAGCCTCCCGGATTTTATCTTCATTAGGAACACCAAAGAAATACCAATGAGGAAATAACAGTAATATAGACTGTAAGTTATATTTCATTATGGAGAAAGAAACTTCACATCCCAAGGACAGATGAAGTACCAGATACCTTCTACTGTGAGCTGAACACATCCTTGCTTTCAAAAACCTCGTTTGTACAGTGCATTTGGCCTTACAGAGACAGTTTTCTAACTGAAATGAGGATGGAGAAATGGGGATAAGCTGCCTTATACAACTCAGAAGGGAAAAGAGGAACAAGGATGCATGAACTGTTTTGCTTGTATTAGAGTCAAGAATTGCCTCTTAGGATCCAAACACTGTAAAAGCTCATGATGATGGTAATTTTTGCCTCAGACAGTCCAAGTAGCAAGGATTTTAAATTTGATCTTCCTCCATTAAGTTTCTGTAGGCACATTATTGTATATCATACTGTTACAACTTGAAAAAATTGTCATTTAGATAATTGCTCTGTCACCTGATGACCCCTCCCCACCAGCAAAGTGGAATGGGGGAAAACAAGGAAACACGAGGGTTGAAATAGAAATAGATTTAATAGGATAAGACTAAATAATTAACAATAATACTAAAGAACCAGTATTAATCCTGATACTAATATAAGATATACAAGAGTTGTACTCAGCCAGTTATATCAGTAGGAAGCTGTGCACTCCCAGCAGTGGACAACAAACGTAGGGCACTGTGAGTGCAACGGCTTTGGGAGGAAGGGAAGGACTCAGGGGTCTGGAATCGGGGTAAGGAGTTCTCTGGACCACTGCCATCAAGGGAGAGAGAACTACACAGCAAACTTTTCAAATTTATACTGAACGCGACATTCATGATATGAAATAACGCTGTTGGCCAGCCTGGGTCAAATGCCCATGCACTCCTCCTTGTCCCTGCACCTGACAAGGCTTGAAAACACTGAGACCTTGAATCCCATAGAGCCTAGCAGGCTATAAAGTAAATATTTTCAGAAATTCAGACACCAGAGTCCTCTAAAAGTGCAGTTTTCCCCAGCATTAGAAGAAAAGTTACTCCTGTGTCTCTCAACCCAGGACACATACTTAATTAGTATATATCATACTTAATTTTTATAACTGCTATTAATAATTCACAGCAAAACCTGAGACAGGTAAATCATAGGCTGGTTGAGATAGGGACCGTTTCTCTTCATGTATTTGTCCAACGTCTTGTAACTCTAGATACTACTGCAATATAACAACCATGTAATAATAAAACATTATGTTTTTCTCTCCCTGTCTCTTTCCCATTTTCCACAGCTGTCCTCCAAGTGCTTTTAAAAGAAAGGGCATATCATTGTCTGCACTTCTACAGGCACATTGGCACCCGCAGTCACTCAGCAGGTCAACGTGGCCGTCAGTGCACAGACACACAGCTCCCCGTGCCGCGCCTCACGTGCATCAGTCCTGTGCCTGCTCTGTCCCTTAGATACTGATTCCTCAAAAGACCAGCAATACTGGCTATTTTGTAAGTAAGTCCAGGGTGGAGTTGTAGGAGGACACATGAGGTGGTCTTTCCTTTCTGTGAACTTGTTTTATTTCAGAATTTATTCGACTGAATTTCCTTTGTATTTTTAAGGCATTATATAATGGCTCAGTTTGCCAAGAGCTTTCGAACACTTTTAAAAATGATACTTTACTCACCTCCTTTTTGGTTTGTCAAATACACACTGCTGTTTTTCACTAGTTCCTTGGTGTAGAGTTGGGTAAGCTCTGGGAGCACACAGGAGATAATGCACTACCCATGCAAATTGTCAGAGCTCTTTGAAAATGCTGTTCAAATTACTGGAAACAGAGTTGGGCCCTCTCTGCTTCCAGGGAGACTTGTTTCTGACCCCTGTCAAGCCCCTTGCTATTGAAATTCAGAACAGTAACAAACTTCCCAGCATTCATTATCCTATTCAGTATCAATTCAGAGGCAGCACTTGTGTATTTGTGTTTGTGCAGGAAAGATTCATCACATTTTTGGGTCAGTTACCTTGTCAGCTGCACAAACACACACACACGCACACACAGAGGGAAGAAAAAATGAGCTTCATACGCTTCATTCATGTCAGAACTCAACAACTTTAAGAGTGCAAATATTCTGCAGTCGCTCATGAAAAGAAATTTTTAATAATAAATATCTAACAATTAATGGGCTGGTAGCTGCAGTTGTCTTCAGGGCATAATATCTAATTTCCTTGCAATGTTTCATATCCTTACTTTTCACGCTGCAACAGTCTATCATTAAAACCGAATGCAGGTTTCTATCACTTTTATTTATTTTTCAAATCAACTTATAAATCAGTGCCAGGCCTTGTTACAGATGAGTTCCAATAAATTATCGGCTGTGGACAAATTCTGAATGTTAAACATTTTCTGTTTTTTTTTTTTTTTTTCCACTTACTGTGCTCCTGTGTCACCCTCTGAGCCTGGAGCTCATGACAGGCAGCAGCGGGAGGGGTTGGAAGGTTTTTCTCCCTTTTAAACAAGATGGGAACCTGGCTACTTAACTAACTGTGACTTAAATAATATAAAAATGTGTTTGTTTTTCAGGAAAAAAAAATAACTAGGGAGACAGTTTCACACAACCTGCAAGAAAATTTACATCTCTGGACTTCAGTAAGATAGACATCATCTCTTTTACTTCTAGCTGACAGGTAATTCCCAGAGAAACTTGTAGCCCTAATCTAACTCATATTAATTCTTTTACCAAAATGTTCTGTCATTGCCCTTTGGAAGCAGGTCATAAGTGCTTTTGTGAGGTAATGTTAACTTTTCCTTAGCTTATCTGTCACTTCTAAACTGAGTTATCGAAATCAGCAGTGTATCACTGATTTTGATATGACTCTCAGTTAAGTAAATTTTATTTCTAGGTTTACCACTAGGCTGAGATACATCAAATGGCCTAAAGTGACATCGCGTTGTGTGGCTGATGAGAAACTCTGACTATTGTAATTAGTAAAATGACCTTTAAAAATATTCCAGATTGCAATTGTCTATGGATGGGGTGCAACAGTAAGCGCATTAGCTGTGGTCCTTAGCCTTGGTGAACTTTGTATCACATGAACATGTGTGGAAGAAAAGATTTATATAAAAGCCCTCTGCAAAATGTGTTCTCTCCCAGTTTTTCTTTTTGGAGTCTCTTCCCTTTTTTTTTTTTTTTTAGACTTTTATGTTTCTTTTTCTCTTTCACATCTCTTGGGTTTTCAACCCTTTCCCTCTATTGCTAGATGTCACGGTTTCCAGTCCACACAGACAGAGTATGATTTGGCTCATTTTTACCCCCTTGAATTCAAGTAAACTTCAACCCATTCCTTGAACCATAAAGTGAACCAAGTGGAAATTCCCCACTGTTCCTTCTATTCCTTTCCTTTTTAAATTTTTTTTTAGCATAAACCCCCCTGTTATTATACTCACTCATAATTCATCAAGTGATATTTCAGGGCATTGTCTGACATTTACCATGGTGGATAGATTACGTCATTCAATATATTGTTGAGTGGCAGACAACGGTAATCCTTAGCATAAAATAGGAAATCCTTGAAGAAAAACAGGATGAATTTCTACACAGCATGGCAAAGCCATGGCTTAGATGAGAGTCAGAAGTGTGGAGTAAGCACCAGTTTTATACACGTTCTTTCTTTCCGCCTGAATTAAAAAAAAAACCCCACACCTTGTGACTATATAGTGCCAATTTTTGGATTCATCTGAATGCATTGAGAAAATCCTTGGTGTGTCTTCGAGGTCTTTTCTGATTCCTGCCTAATGAATCATTTTTAGTCTTTTTATGCATCTCTTCCCAGGTACCTGCCATTATTTCAGTAAAGCAATTACTTTTTTCCCCTAAATTCTTCGTTAAAATACCTGTACTTCTAATTGGCCAGATAGAACTGTCTTATTCCTGTGGCAAAGTAATTATATATATGATTTCCCCTTCCTCCTTGCCCCTCAAATTAAATGGTCTTCAGGGCAAAGATAGTGTTGGTTTCAAGGTCTGCTCTACATCCACTACACCACTGTAGAGCACAACAGCAAATGCACAAATAAACACAGGTTTGGTCACTGACTGAAGTCCCCCTGATTAAAGATGTAACTTTTTTTACTATATACATGTATGTATTTTACTCTATTTATCAGTTCATCTGAAGGACTGACAAGGGGATTTAAAGATACCCTGATCTGCAAAACCTGCAGACCTAGGAACAGAGCAAAACTACAAGTTGAAATTTGCTATCCTGCCCTGCCTTACCAAATGTAGTTCAGCCCATTTACACTGTTCATGTGATACAAAAAGCTCCCTGGAACAAGTATTGAGCTGGGAATGTGCAACTCAAGGATTTCCTGGGGAGGCATATTTTAAATCTGGACCTGGCGAGAAAAAGCAATTGATTTTTATATCCTTCCCCTTACCTAGGTGATAAAGAAATTGGGGCAAGAGGCAGAGAGAACCTTTTCCATTCTCTCCAGTGAGCCTTTTGAATTTCTTTCAAAAGTATTTAATAGAGTTGAGAGAAGTGCACTTATATATCCATTGAAATACTTTAGTGGCTAAGCTAGATGGGAGAGATGTTCCTACCATGCATTACGGGCATCAGTCTGTGCTTACAGAAGGATTCAGGTTCCTGGGTTGGTGCGAGGAAAACTTCCCAGCGCTTTCATGGACCTTTGTCACCACCTGCACTCAGGTGGTGCCTCTCAAACTGCATGGGATTAGGAGCTCCTCTCATCAGTGTGTCTCTCTGTCAGCAGTGTATCTTTGCAGTGTAACATGGTCCTGTGATTCTAACATAGGTATGTTACACCCGAACCATAACACAAACCTCTCACAAACACATCAGCTGTACATCCAATAACAGCCAGGTACACAGTTTCCATTTCCTGTGATGCTGAATTGCCAACAGTTTGAAACTCAGATTCTTTCAGCCAGATACCTCAATTCATACTGAGATGTCACTGAAAAGCGGGGCACTATTATTTCTGTGTTTATACAGAAGCTGATTTTGGAACCCAGACTGAAAACTAATAACTGATACTGATATTTTATTACGGAGAAATTTCTTTCTTGATCTTCTAAACCCACTGTGTTGCTTTGCACTGTGCAGAGCAATGTTGTCTGACAGGCAGGCTGCAGGGGTGCACGAACCCAGCTTTTATCTATCCACGGTCTCCCACTGACTTCACATGAAGTTTAGGGCAAATCTCCCTCTTTCCCCATCTGCACCCTCTCAGTTCCAACAACAGCTTGGTAGGGGGTACTACTTCCCAGAATTGCTGTAAGACCTAATTAATTTGCAGGACGCTTGGAGTTGTTTGAATGAAAGGCGCTACAGAAATGGAAAGGTATTATTATTTTTATTATTATTATTAATAATAATAATAATAATAATTTCACAGGAGCCCTTTGCATTGTTCTCAGGAGCAGCCTGTGCCTGGTGGAAGGCTGCCTTCCAATCTTTCTAGACACAAGCTCTATTAACATACAAACGAACAGGTCACACTATTCTTGGAGCAGAACTCTTTAGCATGTTAATGACAAATTCACACTAGTGGCCCCTGAGTGCTCTGGAGAAATACAGGTTTTGCTTAGCGCTTAATAAAAAAGGCCTTCATAAACTATGTCACTTGGGGCCGATTAATACTGTCGCAAGAGATAAAATGGAAGAGGAAAATGACAGAAATTTATCTTTTCATGGGTGCCAAGTGTGGCTTCCATGTGTACTACAATCTCACTATTAATGTAGTATTCATTCACAGCTACTTAGCAGAGGCATTTATGGGGCCACATTTTCAAGTGAAGGCTCACAAAAAGGGCTCAGCTTCTGTTTCTGGGCACTTGAAATGACCACCTTTTGCTCTGGTTTAGAAAAGAGCCCAAAGTCAATATGGACTAATGTGGAGATGTCTACTAGAAGCCATAGATCCAGGATGGATCCACAGCTGCCGTATCCTGCCCTAATGCCACCCGAGGACTGCTACGACTGGTTTCATCTGAGGAGTCATCTCATAGCTCCAGCTACTTAGTTTGATCCTTCTGTGCAAGATAAGCATTTCTCAAAATCTGCCCCTGCATACAAACGGATGAGCTCTTTTTGTACTCGTGGCCACAGTGACATGAAGCACTTCACGGCTTTGGGTATATTTTAGATGTGAAGAGGCATAGGAAAAAGGCACCTTCCTTATTTCTTACAAAGCATGGTTTAAGAAATAATTTTTTAATCAAGGATATTCTGTAGGCCACTTACCTGAGTTATAGATGAGAGAAGAAAATTTTGCTCAGAGGACTTTATCCATAGCCCAAAGAAATCAGCAGAAATCAGTCCCCTTGATTCTCGTGGGCCTTGGACCAAGTCCTCATTTAGGCAACAACATTTTATTCCTGAAGAACATTGTTTGGTGGCAAGATTTGTATGCGTGCCTTTAAAAACAGTCTTCTTTTTATACATACTTCATTAATTTTCCTCTTGTCGTTTTTGGTTTAGAAGCCAACAGCTGCAACAGGGCACAGGAGTGCACAGCGGCGTTACCCATATTCAGAGCTGGCTGCTTGTTGCTTTGTCCGTGATAGCAAAGGTGAGCTGTTCTGTGAGGGGAAAACACTCGAGGGCTTACAGCAGCCAAGCACAGCGAGCAAGCAGGGCTCTGCACCAGCCAGAGGCTGTCCACCTGCTGCTCCAGCCAGAAATGCTCTGTACACACACTGAAACTCATGGCAGGGATTTGAAGAAGGCACGCTGACACTGAGGTTGCCATTTGAAATTCAAACAATTAATGTTATGAAGAGGCAAAACCATTACTGTAGTAGATATACTGCTGTTGCCCTCATGGAGCTAAACTTTATACCAAGTGCTGGTGCTAAATGTTTTTTTATAAAGGTTAGATGGTATCTTTGAGGATTTCATGCATTTCTTTTTTTCTGATTAGTTCTTTTTTTTTTATTAGATCTAGTGAGGGAGTTTATAGAGGAATGAATGACAAAATGAAACTGAAAAGCAGTATAATTGGTATTTTAATTGCACAGATACCAGCTTCAAAATTCCAGTAGCAAACCAAAGTTACAATATTTACAAGGAAAAGAGCAACAGAGATATTTCTTCACAGGCTTTTAATTGGAGTCCTAATGAAATCAACCTTGTGAAGGTGTGGGGTGCCCGGAGCATGCACATGATGGCAAAGAAGGTCTCTGTGTGTTAGCATTCAGAAAGAGTACAGCCTGTGGCATCGTTTAGGCAGCGCCCACTCAAAGTTTCCCAGCTGTGGGGAAAGCCAATTTTGTCACTCCAGGAACGGGAAGCTGAGCTTCCCAAGATATCTTTCCAGGCCCTTCTTGCAGTCGATGGGGAGAGGGAGTTTCCTCCAAGGGGCAGCAGTGACTACGTGTAAGGACCTGTGTGAGATGTGACAGGACTCTCTTTGCCTTCATTCCTGTGTTTCCCGCTTAGGAAAACTAAAGCACCAAGTAGAGATGCGCGGCTGATTTTCACCCAGTGTGAAGTTAAGAGCTGTCATGGAGCACTGCCTTGATCCAGCTCAGGATGCTTTCCAAGGCTCCACAGCAAGACCTAGCCAGATCGGGCTGCTCCTCTGAATCACCTTCCTGCCACTCTCCATCAATCAAAGAGGAAGAAGGGTGTCAACAGATGAAAGTTAATCAGTGTGGCTTAGGTACTCTTGAAAGTGTATTAGAAGTGTAGTAGCCAGGTTGTTACGTTCCTAAGGACAGAGAAGTCCAGGGTATGTATGTGTTCTTAGTTCACTGCAACTGTGGAAATGGCAGAAATGGATAGGCTTATTTTTTGGCTCACTTTCACTGGGTTTACGAAGAAAGAACTATCCCAACTCTTATGAGTTTATTTCCAAAAGTGTGAGGATACTAGTAAGAGTACCAGTGTGCTTACTGCAGTAAAAGAGCACCAGCCTAAGGTATTAGTGTTCAAAAACCTTGGCCTGCAATAAGGAATATTTGTGTCACGTGACAGTCTGCACCTGAGGAAACAGTGGTATTTTGGTCAGCATCCTCAGATGGTCGCACCTACAGAAAGGATCCGGTTTTCAAAGGTGCCACCTGCTTAGCAGGTTTCATAGGACTAAGAAGAACTGTTTGGATGAACATTTTGGAAAAGTAGCGAGCTGTTTAAAAGCATTAAATAAGGCTCTGGATTCCTACCTGAAAGTTCCCCTTTGATCTGATTTTAGCAATCTTACAGTGCACTGCTACATCACAGCACTTTTCCATTCCTATTACACAGAGAGCAAAGGAGGAAGAAACCAACTTACTTACCAACCAAACTGAAGATGGACATGACTTCACTCATTCATCAAATAGAATCAAAGTCAATACAGCAGTGTCAGTAAATCCTATGTAATGATCTCTCTTGAAAGAACTTTTACATGCACAGAGATTCATTGTTAATTTACCTCTTTGACATGTAACTCACTACACACCAAATGCTCAATAAGCTGCAGGGGCAGGAATCATTTGTAAGACAACAAAAACCCCAAAAAACAAACCCACTAGAACAGTCCAGGACTGCTTAGACCAATCATAGTAGGTAGCCCGAAGATCACTTTATTTTCTGTTGTCTAGTGAAAGGCCTCTATTAAGCATTACATTGGCAGGGGATGTTAAGATGTGGTACTATCCAGATGTATCCTACGTGGCAAGAATAGCAAGACAAAGTCTTAAGCTGGGCAAGATTTTTGTTTTATAGGAAAGGATAAATTAAATCTTTTAGAAGAAAATGCCAGTTGCCATGTGAACATCTTCAGTCCTGATTCTCATTCCACGTATCATTGTCTTTCCTTTGCAAAATTCTGCTGACTTGGGATTTTTAAAATGCGGCTTTCAACCGAAGAAGCAGGCAGGTTTTAGCTTGCATCACAAACAAACCAGCACATAATGGTAATTGAGTGAATGCCATCAATTGTGTTGTGCCCATCCCTACTCTCACTGAAGTCAGTCAGAAGCTGGGAAGAGCTGAGTTGATGGGCATCAGCAAAGCTTGTAAAGCTCTTTGGAATTTGTAGAAGTGCAAGAAGCCATGCCTATGTAAGATCAAAATGGATTTTTCCAGCAGAATGGAAGAAAAATAAGAATATTTATAGGAATTACTAAGTGACGTTTTATGGCGTATTTTACTCAAGACATCATTCTCTTCTACTCTAGACCTAAAATCTGTCATCTATAACACCACTCCTTTCTTCTCTTTTCCTCCATGTATACATATGGCTTACTTATATGGTGTCTGCATGTACAAAATTTGAACCTATAGAGATTAATTATAGATTTAATAATACTAAATTTCAGACATGAATTATCATTTAGATGGGCTAAGTAACCATTTAATGCAGTAATACCTAATTACTTATTGGTGAATATTCTTCTGTGTAAAACTTACACACTTTCATTTCAGGAAATCCAGTTGTGCACAACTTCATGGCATTTATTCATAAGCATTCCAGAAAATCTTTCTGAGAGTCAGTAAAAAAAACTCAGTGTTGTCTATGAGAATAAAATAGCATTTTCCCAGCTAGACTATTTTGGGGGTTCTACATTCAACATGATACTATATTTAGGGGGAAAAAATCCTCATTTTTCCTCGTTGGGACAGATAAAAAACACTAACGCAAGTAAGAAGATGTCCATTAACTCCATTAAGTGAAGCTTCGTGTCTGGGAAGAAGGAAGCCGCTGCGTATGGATGGTAGCAGTTATCTTCCCCCCTACACGTATCCAAAAAGCAATTTAACGCACCAGCAGCAGTTGCCTATTAATCGGGTTAGAAAAAAGGTAGCCTGGGAGGGTGGGTTTAAAAGAGGAATATGGCACTATTATGTATTGCTTGCAAAGTAAACAAGCAACATCAGTATAGTCATTTCCTAATTACGAGCTGTTTCATAAACTGTAAATGCTAACATGGGAGAGGTAAATCATAGCAATTTAATTAATAAAACACTTTAGACAATTAAATCCATATGTGCATGTCCCGGGGCACAACATCAATAATAGAAGCTTGCAGGCATATTTTGGAAATTTTATGCAATCATTTGCAGATCTTGTAGTCAATAATTGGTACAAACTGTTTTAACTCTTCCTTGCCTGGACTGGAAGAGGGAAAGGAATTGTTAATTACTATTATTATTATTGATTTCATTACTATTTTTATGTTACCTGTTTTTCCACCTGGTGTGTGTATTTTAAAATTATTTCTGTTCAGGCTACAAGATGAATCTCCTTTCTTCCTTACATATGTGTGAGCTCTGTAAGCAGAATAATGAATGAACTTCACCCTAGAAAGGTAACAGACCTGTCTTCCTGATCCACAGAGCTAGACTAAAATTTGCATTGCGCACACACTACAGCTTCGGGCTCTGAAGTTTGAGTATGTTTTCTGAACAATGGGGCTTGTGCTCTGAAGTCACAAGGATCTGTCCATGACCAAAGCCATTTTAAAAGATTTTGGAGACCCTAACCGCGAAGTTGAATGAAGACTTTGACAGTTCCAGACAGAAGATTGATGGATGTGCTGAGAATCCACCTCATGTGTGCAGCAGGTCGGACTATTGCAGGGGCGGTTAACCTGATAACATTTTAAACCAGACTGCCAACCATCCAGAAAGGTGACAGGTGACCACAACCAAAACAGTGCAAAGACCTATGTCCCACAGAGCTTTCCCGTGGGACACGGAGCTTGACAGTATAGTATAAACCTCTATAATTTGGGATATCTAGCAACCTCCATTGCCTATTAAGCCTGGGAGCCCATTTGACCACAAGAGCAACCACATAAATCAACCACATGTGATTTTTCTACAAACAAACTCCTAGCAATACCTAAAACCAGCATTTATAAAATGTCTGAACATCTCCAAGGAGCCAGCCCCAGGATGAAATAGTTGGCTGTAGGTGAGCTCAGTCAACACTCGAAGAACTGGCCAGAGTGTTACGTCCCCAAACTCCTGTATACCAAGAAAGTGCTTGGGTTTTCTAAGGCTCATTAAGCTCGGATAAGAAAACAGCATGGATCACATCCCTGCGCTGCCAGCTAATTTCCAGTGTCCATGCAAAGCTTTGTTCTTACAATTTCAAGCAATAATGAATCCAGCCCTGGCAACATCAAAGCATGGAATGATCTTTGAACCACTGTAACTGCATGTCCTCTGGGACAATGCAAATCTCAAAGACTTTTAAAGCAATTAGTGGATTCAGCCCCATTTACATCAAAGTTCCAGTTCCGATTTATGCACTGCCATGATAGCAGTGCTCCCTGGGGACAAGACAGTTCACAAAGTCACAGAAGTAGCATGTAAATGCTGGGGACATCTTGAGTTAAGGGGATCTCACAGTGGAAATTCTTCCGAAAGAGATAAAACAGATGTTAAGTCTCCAGGGAAAACAGTCAAGCCTTCTGAGAAACTCCACTTTAAGCCCCTGAACCTTAACTGTCTATGCACTCTGAACTTTAGCATCCACTAACTTCCCAAAAAGAACCAAAGAAGAGATTTAATCCTGAAAAGGGAAGACTTGCCAACATTTGAATGAAATCCACCAGGGCTTCCATAATTTCTGTTGCTTTCATATAAAAAAAAATGGGTAATGATTTAAAATTGTGGAGTAAATAAGTAGAAAGATTAATTAGCTGGCAAAGTGATTCTGCTGTCTACTTATAAAAATACTAGGGGGGAAAAACCCCTTCTCTGAGAGCACATGATCACTTCCCATGAATTCCAACTTCCCTTTCATTCTTGTTGTCTCAAGTTACATGAGGTTTTGCTATTACCTTTCTAATAGCAAAAACTCAAGAGATTAAACGTGTCCCACTTCTTGATCTTTAAGGATGGTGTTTTCCACTGCCTATTGTTATTTGCAGGACCAGGACTTCACACATTACAATCTGCAGAGCATTTGAGGTCTTCTGAGAGAGTAAAGTAAGTATGAATCGCTGATGCCGTTACTGGTAACGATCCAAAAATGTTTGTCTGCTGGTAGGGAGACAAAAAACCAGGAACCTTCTGGAAATGTGGATTACAGAGTGAGAAAGATTTAAACATTTCTATGTTCAATTGAAATCTTTATAAATTGAAGCTTAGCTTTTTCAAATTCCTTTTTAATTATTATGATTCAGATATTTGGTAATTCAACATAGTATACCACAGCAGTTTTATTTTAAACTGTGAAGGCACTTGTAGCATTATATTCTAACATGAGGGATGTTGGTTGTAACTATGTGGGCCATTATCAAGTAAATTGCCAATATATAATAATGAGTATTTGCTTTTTATTTTTATTTATAATTATTTTTTCTACCCTGTAGAACACAGTAAAACTCTCTTGGTTCATGCATGTTTTCACAGCGTGGGGCGATATCAAAATGAATAATGCTGAGGTGGTTACTAGCAAAGCATTGTGGAGAATATGCTTGTGTGACATCGTTTATATGTAAATCCTGCTCCAGTTCATCAGAATGTTAAGCAATTTCAAAGCCATACTGCGCTGCCTTGCTACCCACTCGAAGGAGTGTCTTCTATTGTACTGCTTTGATTCCTGATGTGTGCCAGCCTGCCTCCTTGGAGGAGAGGTGAGCAAACGCCCTCATTTCAAGTCCCATCACACAGCCATGTTGGCAAACATTTCTTCTGATAACACTGCTGCTAAATCCTGCTGCCCCAGCTCTAAGACTGTCTTAATGTCCAAGATCAGTTTTCCTATATGTGGTTCAGTGGCTCAGTATTTCTTTACTGCAGAAAATCTTAGTTGAAAGGGCAGAACAGGCATGCAATGCTCAGAAGAACCAACACCCCTGTGGGCTGGCATCTTTCTCCAGTTTGGAGCTGTCAGAGAGCTGGGATGCCACTTTGAATAGCAAAAGTTAGGAGAGCCACTGAAGAAAGTACTCACAAAGAGCTTAAAAGTTCAATTGTTAGTGGTTCCAGGTAAGCACATGCTGGTTTATTTTAACTATCTATTCAGATTACAAAGATTAACATCTTTTTGACAACATCCCTTTGGTTTTTTAAGCAACATCACAGGCATCTGGAATAGCCATTATTCTTGTGGCAGAAAAATGATCACCATATGCAAGCTGAGTTCTGTGGGCTTCAGAGAAAGGGGAAACCACACAGTAATACCGGTTAGTCTAAAGATGTTTTTCTAATATTGTTTGAATATCTCTCTTGAGGTGAGTCCTGTTCGTTGTGCTTTTAGAGTCAACCCTTTTGCTTAAATGGCTAAAGAACTAATTTAAAACTTAATTTATTAAAAATATTGTATCTATACGTTCTTTCAGAATGTACATATATGTTCTATATTTATTCTGTAATTATAGATTGAATTTCATCAATAAAATATATCACTGCTTATTTCAGCTTTTTTTCTGAGGTAGACAACTTGACTTTTAAAGACTATGCGTTCTTCAAGAATTAGAAATAAGATCAGTCCGGGCTGTACTTTTAATTTAAGCCTATAAATAGTCCTACAGAATCAGTGAGATTATTTCCATGTTTAATTATAGTGATTGTGAATTGCAAGATTTTGATGAAGATTATTCTGATAATGAAAAAGAAACTACTCTCTCTGTTACCTCAATTGTTTTGTATTACAGAATTTGCTACATAATTTAATGGAATTCAGTGGAAATTAGTCTAAGATCCAATATTGAATATCTAAATTATTTTCTAAGATTTTTTTAAACAGAGAAGATTTTGATTTTCATCAATTCTACTGCACTCTTTCACTTATGTGAAAGTGAACAAGTGTTCACTTATGTGAACACTTAAGTTTCACACTTATGTGTGAACACATAAGTTTCACTTATGTGAAAGTGACAAGTCACTTATGTGGAAAAAATGCACTCACTTGAAAGTAAAAGTAGATATATCCTGAGCAAAAAAAAAAACAATTTTGGTTTGAAATTCAGTTGTTCCCACATTTCTAGTTAAAAAGCCCACTCTTTTACTAATTTTGTGGAGCAAGACATGTATTTCCAGCATGGCTGCATTTTTTTGTTTTCTTAATTGTCCTGGTAATTTGTGATTTCCAGTGCTGTAGACTGACTCTATGTGTGGGTTTTGATATCTCTGATAGTACGTGGTCTTGTGCAGTTGGATTTAACTGCTGAAATGATACTCAAAAGGCCAAAAACAATTTGAAGTTATTAAGGTTATTAAGCAGAGACTGTTATGCTCAATCAACTTCATTAATGCACTTGGATTTTTTAATCCATCCCATCCGTATGTTTGTGGATTTGATTTTTATTGAGTCTGATGTGTAGCAGAAAACTATGCTGTATGATTTAAATTTGTGATAGGCAAATCAAAAAAGGTGAAACACAGGGCTTAATGTGAGATGTGGTCTATAAAATGCTGCTGCCAAGGTGGCACATTGCTATGCACCTAAAAAAAGAGGGAGCCGCTCTTCAACAGGAACGATGTTGGTCTTTTTATATTGCATGAGCCTGCCTTCATATTATGCAGAAAATATATCCATAAACAGCATTTGCTACTGGCAGCCGTGTATTCTCACTGTTGAAGAGCAGAAGCATCGTGGCCTTGGGTGAACATGGGAGGACACACTGGACAGGTTAGACAGCCTTCCCTTAGGCCCTTGAGCAGCTGAAGGGAGGCCACATGCAAAGGAGGTGGCTAGAGGTTACTTCAGGTGTGCAATATTGTCCATCTAAACTGGGTTCTCTCCTCTCATCCCTAGACTGATGGAAGAGCTTACGGATGTTAAGGATGCTGAGTATTTCTGTGGGATCTCTCAGGTAATGGAGATATCTACTGGTGGAACACCACCATCATCACCTCGTTATTCTTATTTAAATATTATTATAGCAATAATTATTAGAATGGTGATAACAACAACCACAAAAAAACCAAAAAAACCTCACTGCTGCTTTAAAACAAAGTTATACAACCAGACTATACAGATTTAGAGAGCACTGGAAGTGTTTAGCACAGGTACTCAATGATGAGAAATCCATTGGTTTTAGAGGAAGAAATCATTAGAGAGGGAAAGCGATGCAAATCCAAACAGCTCCCTGATATATCTAAAAGGGAACACTTTCAAAAATTAAACATGCACAACTTCTCACTGTAAGAATAGGGGGTTTATTAAGAATTGTCATTTATATCCATGAAAGCCCTCTCACTGTCAGAATTCAATGCTTTTTCTCTCTTCACTGCATTTGGTAATAATAAAAAATATAGTTTCAGGAGATTGTGCAAGCTCATAGTCCTTTTTTTGTGTAATAATAGCTACATGGGTTTAGATATCTCCCCAGTAAATTATAATTTAATTTTCAGCTATTTAAAGGTCACTCTGAATAATATATATGCTGCTTAATAATCAGTTAAAATAATGGCACCATTCAGGAGTGTAGGCTAATAGCAGTATTGCCTTTGTGCAGGCCTTTGCTGTTTTCATTTGTTGTGTGATCGGTGAAGCAAGAGAGAAGTTCCCCTCGTACGCCCGAGCCAGATCTTCAGTCTCTCTTTCTTTCTCTTTTTAATGGGAGGAACAAAAACCTTTTCGCAATCAGCAGTAATCTCTCCAAAGGTCTTTTAATTTAAAAAGTCATAAGTGTTAATTAGCTATTATTAAGTGCCCCCTGTATAAATTAACGTGATTGATGAAAAAATTAAGGGTAATGAAAAATGTAGCAATGCATGTATTTTTAAGAGACTATATTAAAGATGAAAGTCCCCAAAGACAGAAACTAAGGCCTGCTGCACCCGTGCCCTGCCTTTATTAGTATTAATAATAAAAAATATATAGATATATATCTCAGGAATGCAAATGGCACATTGAATATACCAGTTGTAACATATTTCTCATTTCATTGTGCTTTGAACACCTCTTTGTGACACAGTCTTATTCCAATGTGGTGTAATTTGTCCAATTTCTTTTTGGTTTGTGGACCAAAAGGAAGTTCTTTGAAAATGGAAACTGGGATCCAGAGGTAGAGAGAAAAGAGAACTGAACTAACTGAATGACTGGGGTTTCTCATTGATTTTATATGCACCGTGGTAAGGCACTACTGTGGTTTCCAAAATCAGTTCTCATTTTTTCTGTTGTCAAAATCAAAACTCAAAGTATAAATAAGAGAAATACTCATTTCCCAACAAGGCTGATTTTCTTCTATGTTATAAACAGTCAGTTTGTAACTGTTCTGGGTTCTGCAACCTGTTTGCTTACATGAACCTGGCTGGATCACCATTTCACAAGAAGCAGGCTAGGTTAGGCCACGGTGACGCTACATCAAGAGGTGTCTCCCAGCAGAAAATGTTTGAATAAATAATATCAGATCTGAACATTTTATTTGCCACCTTCTCATTTACCCAAAATATATTATCTGCATCTTATAGTCACTCATTTACTTGGACTTTTGTTTTATATAAAGGCCTTATATGAAATCATAATCACAATGTGATATCCACTACATGAATATCCACTAGTTCCCACTAAAGACTAGATTGACAATACAAAGAGAAATTTATTATTAGCATTCTTGCATGATATAAACGCAGGGTCCCTCTTGAAGAGCCAGGGATTTAGCCCTAGGCTGCAGCACCCCTCTGAGGTGTGCCAGCAGCAAGCAGTTTCACAGTTTGCATCTCTAACGAAGCCTGGTTTCCTATGACACTGTGTCACATCATGGGCCACAATAACTGCAGCCCTTGACTGTTGCTCCACCTCCTGTTGCTTGGTTGGCAGGCCAGAAAATAATCTATTTTTCTATGGGGAGTGTGAACCTGTGGGGTGCGGGCTGGCTGGTCACTCAGCTATGCTCAGTGGCAAGTGGGTTAGTATTTGCTGGCTCTGGGCTTGCCTACAAAGTGCTCAGCCTCTCAACAGCAAGTAGTCCCCAAAAAAGGCTTCATAGGGTTCATGAGGTTTCCTTTCCTCCTCTCAACCCCAGGCAGCTATTACATAGGTCTAACATGGGAGTATCTCTGTGTGTGCCTCTGCCAGGCATATCTGAAACTGGCCACAATTCAATTTATTGGATAGTCACCAACGGAATAAGCTTATGAGCCTGTTTTCCTTATTTTTCTTCTTTCTTCCTCCATAGTTTCTTCACCCCAGAATCTCAGTGCAGTTCTGAACCTTGCTAACTAAACTAAATGGGATTAAACCGCATTTTTTACAGTCTGTGAGCCCTGGAAGTTCACACTAACTTGTCTGTTTTAGAATCCAGCAGAAGTCAGAGTGATGGTACATATAAGTGACACCTAAAATCAAACCTGTCCAAAACCTTCCAGTATGAGACCTTTTTTTTTTTATTTGCTCATCACCTTTTCAATTAATTAATTAACTAACTGGAGTGAAATACAGGGCAAGCATCTGTGTCTCACTGATTGTTTTAAAGCAAAAAGGACTAGACACTTTTGAGAGAAAGTGTGTTTTCTGGTTCTAATAAAAAAATCTTGCAATTATTCCTTGATAATATGCCCCACATTTTATGCTCTAGTGCAAAAGTTTGAAAGTGGGAAGAAGATGCTAGATATATGCCTTTAGCACAAATTTGATCAAATCTCGAATCTCTATAAACCCTCTGAGAAGTCTGCTGTCAAGAATTGGAAAGATTTTGACAGCTGAAGTCTCAGAAGAGCCTGATTGCATTAAGCAGCCCTACGCACTGACCAAGGTGCACGTGCCGCGCTCCCAGAAGGCTGGGGGTTCTCTAGCCAAGAGCTCCAGAAGTGATGAAAAAAATTCTCTCAACACACCAGACAAGGAGAAAAGACCAAAAGAACAGCTATATTGATTCAGATCAAAAGTTAATCTGACCCACTAGCCTATTTCTGATGTTGACAAACAGTATACGCGTAAGAAGTACAAAAGTAGTATAAGACAATAGTAGCCTTGAATATCCTTCAAGTTTCCGAAAATTTGCAACTCTGGTACTTCCAGAGTCAGAGGTGGTTTCTGTTTATGAAATCCTCACTGGGTTTCTCCTCCACCAGCTTGTCCAGCCCTTGACTCCATGTAGACCTCAAGCTTCCATGCTATCCTATGGCAAGAAGTTCTATGAAAAACCCTCTTTGTTTTGAATTTGTTCCAATTCCTTCAATATATATAGTTCTTGCATTGGAAGACGAAGTGAACAATCCTTCTCTATCCAATCTGTATTAACAAGACAATTCAGGCCAGAGGTACCTTCAGGACACCATCTAGACCAACCTCTTCCTTAAAGCAGGGTGGGAACAGGCTAGTCAGGGCTTCATCCAGTCTGTTCTGGAAAAGCTTTGAGAAAGAAGACTGCACAAGCTCTCTCGGCAACCTCCTTCACTGTCCTTGGCTGTCCCTGTGGGGAAGAAATTTGTGTCAGGGAGCGGCAAGAGCAGGGCTGCTCCACAACAAGGAATGAGCTGAAAGATGAGTGTGACCACAGCCCAGGCAATGCCCAGACCAACTGGGATACAGTCACACAGAAGGGTGGGATGGGTAGACTTGGGTGGCAACAAGTTCCATTGACAGTCCCAGACAAGCCCAAGGCAATGAGTCAGGTCTCAGGTCCAGCCAGGGTCCTACTAGGCAATTCATGTCAGAAACAGCACATGGGGCCAGAGATGGAACTGGAGGTAACACTAGGAATGTAGGTCTGAGGTTCATGCAGCAAACAATCCCAGAAACAGGATCAGAGAGAGGTACATCTATGATGTACTTCAGGAAGATATTGTCCTGAGCTTAAATAGAGATCCTGAACCAATGATCTTGGGCTCCACTCAGTTACCCTCACCTGAGATATCCTAGAATACCTGCCCCAGCTGCCACACCAAAAGGAAATACACAGCAAGTTCTTTATTATATCTACCAGCAATGTGTGAATATGTCAGATTTTCAAAGATATCTCAACTGCTGCTGGATACTTATATGCAGGCAAATGAATCAGTTCTTTAATGTTAGTTGTACGACCCTTCCATCCCATAACTGATCACCCTCATTGTCCTTCTCTGGAGACCCTCCAGGTGTGTTAGATGCTTTTTAAAGTAGAGACAGTAGAGACTGGATCTGCATGCAGTATTCAAGATACACACCTGCAGAGGTTTATTGACATTTTCTGGTTCCATCTCTGCTTTTTTTCTAATGCTGTTTGGTTTCTTTCCTTGACCATTTGGGAACTGTTTTGGTATTTTCATGTAAATACTGATTTTTGATGTCATAATATCTGGTTCCTGAGATGTAATGAGGAGTACATAGAACATGTTATATATAAATCTGAGACAGTTTCTTTCCTGGCATGCCAGTGACATGTACCTACACTGAATTTGATCTCCCTTTCAGATGAACCTGACTATGGTCTTAGCTTTCATTCTGCTCAAGCCATATTGATTCTAGTATTTTTAACTCCAGAGCACTTCATTCCATAGCTTTAACTTTTAACATTGATTTGTTTTGCATAATACATAACTTAGCCTTGTATATGCACTACATGCTTTGTTTAAATCACTTTTTTTTAGGCACGAGAAATTAGCAATGCACATTTTATACTCCTAATAATTTATTTTTTGAAAACTTTATTGCTTATGGCATCGCACAAAATGAATAGCAACACTTAATTATATCACTAGCTACTGTTGAGAAGAAAATACAGTAAAGAATAGTTAAACAGAACTTGAATCTAGTGGAAACTCACCAGATGAACATCTGTTGTCATTTCAGTGCATGATAATATATGGAAGTGGTGTGAAAATTTCGGTTGTAGCAAATCTCTGCTTGAAAGATGAAAAGTAGTTACACAGAATCATAGAATAATTTAGATTGGAAGGGGCCTCTGGGGTAAAATTGTTCAACCCCAGCTCAAAGCAGCTCCAACTAGTTGCTCTGATCTTTGGCCTGGCAAATTTGGAATATCTCCAAGGATGGAGACTGTGCAGCCTCTCTGGCAACGTGTTCCAATATTTGACTGGGCTCATTGTGAAAATTTGCTTGCTAATATCTAAACAGAATTTTTCTTATTGCAGCTTGGGCTCACTGCCCATAAACCTTTCACTATGAATCTTTGAAAAGGGACTGGCTCCTACCGCCCTTATGCTCTTTTGGGTGGTATAGGACACCAGTAAGATCTACCCCAACACCTCCTCTTTCCAAAGCCCACTTTTCTCAGGCTCATATATCATGTGCTTCCACCTCCAGCCATCGTGTTGGCTCTCCATTAGACCTGTGTCAGTACATCTTTCTATAATGGGAAGGCCAAAACCAGACACAGTGGTCAAGATGCTGTCTCATAGATAATTAAAGTGCCATGTTCATTATTTATACTTCAAAGTAGTGTCACAGGGCCCCTAGACAAAGGTTTCATGCTTGTTGTTAGCAAATTGGCATGGAATAAGAGCACTGGAGAAAAGTTAGTGGCCCATCGGTACAAGCAACAGTGGCGGCTAGTTTCCAAGAATACAGCAGAACCTGATCCTCATTTGGTATAAATCATCACAGCTGAATTTAAGACTACGGAAGTTACCATATTTATATTGGCTGAGAAAGTGATTTGCTGTGCAAACCACAGCACAACATAGCCAGTCACAGAAAGCTTGTAGATGTGTTGCTTATTCTCAGTCATCCCAGAACAGAGAAAAGCCTTAGTAATTTGACTTTAAATGTAGAATAAAATTATTTTGTGAATAGCTAACAGCTCTATTGGTTTGGTCAAAAGTCAACCACATCAGCAGAATGATTCTCAGTGATTTCAGTGGACTGTATTTGATATTTCATGAAATATACGGTCAGTTTAACAAGTACTATTATTCTTTACAATCTGTAGCACAAGGAATAGATCTGCCACAGATCTTATGCCACCTATCTGCATGCAGTCTATTATTCAAGAGCAAAGTTCTTTTTCTCTTTGTTAAATATGTAAAAAAAAATACCACCAAACCATCGATCCAACATTTACAAGTGAAAAAAAGTGGGGTTTTAGACTAAAAACCAATAGAAGTACCTATCCACTTCTGTGAAATTAATGAATGTTTTTAATTGCACATGGTCATACTCTGTGAAAAAATACCCTTAGATTCTGTTCAAACATGTACAAAAACCTCTGAAATTTTGTGCTGCTCTATACCATAAATCACTCCTCCATAATAATGCCTTTCTGTCCAAGCACACTAATCAAATCTCTTCCCTGTCACTGGAATTATTACATTTTAACAAGCACAGGATTTAATCATCAGTGCAGGCTTTTCACGCATTTACTTCATACAGGCCTTGACAGCAAACCTTTACTCATGAGTTGTCCTTACAGTGGTGGTTTGATTACCATTTTGACTACTCATGTGAGTAATACTTTCCTGTTTCAGGCCTTTAATTAGCTGAATGCTTTCAGAGATATTTCTATATACTGCATTTTCTCTGTGCATTAACCATGGCATCCTTCCTCCCTCCCTCATGTTAATGACTTGGGCAGGTATGTATTTGTCTAACGTATCAATCACTTTCTTCTCACTTTCTACACATCTAAATTCTTTCTGATTGCTTCTCATGAATTTTAAGAAGCTTCTCTGATAGAAAAGACCTTGGCATCTGTATTGCATGTCACATAGGATTTAATCTTTCGTGATTGAAATTAAGGGCATTGCCCAGCTAAAAAAATAGCCCATGTTATTTTCAAACTTACCAGCTGCTTTGCTTCTTTGTCTTTCTGATGCCCTCTCAAGTCTTCTGCAGCTTGAAGGTCACCAGTGCATGTTCACAGGCCTCCATCAGAATCCAGGAGTGACTACAGATGTTGCTGAGGTGATTTCTTTAATTAGATATGTAGCTGTTCATTGGCAGAATATTCTGCACCTGGGACTAACAATGACTTTATGTAATATGTTAACCTATTCCTGCTAGTGACACCAGGAGAGAAAGGAGACAGAATTTATAAAAGATGACAAATTGTCTACATTAATTTGTTATTCAAAATGCTACTTTCAGTATAAACTCTGATGGATAATCAAAAGTTAAAACTCATCTGCAATACCGGGGCTGTCCTACAGCCAGAAATGTATTTACATTCTTTTTATTTCTGTGTTATATGTTGAAGGAAGTCCAAGCTAACAAAGCTTTACAAAGAAGTTATGTGAGGATTAAAAATCCATGTAATGAGCGAACATAGCAAGGTTACTCGTTGTTGGGTTTATTCTTTAAATTTTATGGTCCGAAACCCATATATGGTTCTGTGCAGACTGTTCTTTCCATCGATTTCAAGAGAGGGCTGTTCAGGTATTGTGGTCTACCTGGGTGATGGGACTTAGACTAATGTTGCCAGGATTTACTCAACAGGATTTTACATAACTTTACTTAGCAGACAGCTAGAGGGATTTAACATCCTTCTACCCCCAGCTGTTATTATACCAGAGATGACTAGTCCCACAGCAGAGCCAGAAGAATGGTCACCCTACAGCTGGTTTCCCACAAAGACAAGTAAGTTGTTGAAGGAAAGCAGCTAAAGAACACAAATATTAAATCCTGTTAACTCTTTGTGGTAACAGTTATATCTGTAGAATGTTGAAATGGACAACTGGGGAGGTAACTTGTTAGGCTCAGCTAGATTAGTCAGGGGTTAGCTGTCATCATGCTTGAGTTAGAGGCTGGAACAGCAACTAAAAGAAAGAAACTTTGACACAGAAATTCCCATTGTGCTCTGCTGTGTTTCTCATAGACACCCTGTGATACATCATTTTACAATAAATTCTGACATGTGATGAAGATCCTGACTTGTCAAGCCCATCCAGGGACCATTCCCCATTCTCCACCTTGAGGGAAAATTAATTTGTTTTCTTATAAACTATTTATTTTATATTCAAGTGTTATTCACAGTTTCAAATCCAAAACATTCAAACCCTTTCAGTTCAGAGGGAAGGGAAAAGGGATCCAATTTTTCATGTCAGATATGACCCTATGGGTTTTTCTCTATTGGATCAAGTTTCAGAAAGGGCTTTTTTTCCAGGTCCTTAGATTATTTTTTTTTCAATGATATTATGGTTAAAAAGGCAGAAACTTTTCAAAAAAAACCTTGAGATCATATAACTCAAATTTGCTCTTGGCTCATTTCTATATTGCCTGCCAGGTTTCATCTGCTTGATTGAGAAAAAGCTACACAATTTCTGTAAGATCCCACAAATAGCAAGGGGAATGTGGACTCTTTTTCTGACATGAAAAAGGCCAAAGAAAATAAGGGAAAAAAGGGGCTGTAAGTGAGGATTTTCAGAATTGTACCCAAACTCTAGACAATGCAATGACAGCATCTAAGTAACGAAATTAATTTTCCAATGCATCTATTTCTATTTTACTACTTCCACTATTCCTAGTGAGGATTTGAGGTCATCTCAAGCAGACTGGTCAGTCCATACCCTCAGATCAGAAACAACTTCATCAAATTCCAAGTCCACCCTTGGGTATTACAGATCATATGGGAAACAAGATAATTGAATGTTCTGAGAACCCTAGAAGCTGATTCAAGCAACTGCCCTAGATAAGACTGATAGGTGAAACAAGGAGAGAGTTTTAGCCTTAACTCTGAATATCCTGGCTTTCACCATTCATACAGGGATACTTTACAATGCAACTGCAGTCTTGGGAATGCAGGGGGCAGTCTCAACAAATATTATGGGTCCTGTGATACTAAGAAATCTCCACTGGCTCGGTGAATCAAGGTCTGACACCCTATAAGCTTTCTCAGTAGCACTAGGGGTTCATTCTTCCTCTGTAAATACCAGCAATTACAAGACAGCAAAAAAATAAATATTTTACTCTTATTGAGACTTCCGTTTCACGTGTGCACATCCCACTACTACTGTTTACAGTTATACCATCATGTAGCACACAGTTACATTCCTAAAACACGAAACCTATGAGTGTGATGTCTGCACCAAAAACGATGAAGCGACCCTAGAGCTGACTTTCACTCTTGTCAAGTTCAATTTCAAACAGCTCCCAGATATTCCTGAGACAGTGATACATTCCCCCACTCTAGGTCTTCTTATAAGGCATCAGAAAGCACAGCTGCATGAGGGAAAAGCATTGACAACTGTCTCGCTAAAGGACAAAACTAGAGCAAACCACATTGGCACTGAAAGCCCCTCCCTGTCAATAAAGAGGTTTTACAGCAAAAACATTTAATTTTATTTTGTTTTTAATCTGTTATTATCAAGTGCTAGCTGTCTTCCGGAAAAGAATGAATTTGACAGTTTTGTGTTGACTCTTATATTTCCCATTACTGACTCTTTTCATCTCTGTCCTGAAGCAAAAATAAATTTCCCTTTTTAAGCTTTTGATGATAAAAATCTCATCTGTAGCCTCATAAATGATCCTTTATTATCTATATTAATAATGAATAAATGTCTGTTGAATACCCCTGATCCTTTGCATTAATAGTGCCAGATGTATTATAGATAACCTTTTGATTTAACAGCACAAACTGTGAAACAATATTAAACCAGTAAAGGACTGATCTTACTGGAGTCACTAAGGTCAAAATTATAAACATTTCTTTCATTCTATTTGTAAATTGTCCCATTATGCAGCATCAGTCCCCGTCATTTATTTTTGAGAGAGGTACCAGAGTAGCTGCAGTCCTAGAAATAGAGCTCATAAATAATATCTTGAATAATTTTTTTAAACATTTCCGGCTCTTCCACTTCTCCTTCCTAATGCCTCCTGATGATCTTAATTAATAGAGCATTACTACATGAGCAAGTCCACTTCCGCTTACTGTACTATCATTTAAAAATATGTTGCTCACCTCTTTTCCCATTAGCCCTGTCAGAATCAGGCACAAACTTCATTCAATCATATTCTGAGATGACACTGAGAGAACTCTAGTTATTCCTGAACAAAGGGATGAAGCTCCCTTTAGGTGCACAACTGCACCTCATAAGTTTGCTTTCCTCTTACATACCTCTTGTCTCTACTTTTATGACCATTTTCAAATTGGTTGTTGCTTTACTCTAATGCCCATAACACCTGAAAATCCATTTGCTTGTAGATCAGGATAACACCCTTCATAAATCTTCATTTCTGCCTGCTGTCCTGTGACTTCTGTCCAACTTTCAATGCCACTAACAAGTACCTTTTTTTTGATATTGGGCTACAAAATACAGTGTGACTTTTTTCAGGAAAAAAGAGATTACCAATGAAGTCAAATGGGAAATATCCTAGTTCTGTACTTTTCTTAAGTGTAGCCTCTGAAATTAATTGCTTAATGCTGCTGAGGCTAAAGCACAGAAGTTCTACACGTCCACTTACCTGTAGTAATAACTGTAGCTACACTGTTATCAAGCCGATTTAAAAAAGACTGAAAAGCTCAAATTGCCCATGTAGCACTCTATTTATAGGATGGACACCCTAACAAAGTCCCCTGACAAATGTCAGCATAACTGAAAAGGGAGACGAGACATAAGGTGGCAGATGGAGCCAGGCAGCCTTAGTGCTGCCCAACTTTTATTCCCAGCTACATGCTACCAAGTTTGCCTAACAACTGCCTTTAAGTATCCTCTTGTATCTCAATGGCTAGGCCACAGTTTATGCCCAAATACATGAGGCTTTTTTAGAAGAAGTAAAATAACATTCTTCAGTAACACATTGACTACCAGCAGGGTTCAATATCTAAACAGAACTCGTCATTCAGTGACTCCCTAAATTCTGTTCAGGACCCTGCAGAGGCTGGATTTCAGTGCTAATTTAACTATCAGGAAAATAATTCAAGACTTGGGCATGTAAAATGTGAGATTAGGCCTTGGAGTCAATATTATAGGGAATTGCAACAGTTCTCTTGGCATTTAAGACAGAAAACTGGTTTTGGTGCATCAAAAATGTATCATGTATCAAGGATCAAGTATGAAGATAAACATCAGAGGAAAAAAATTATTTCACAACTATTGAGTTATACCGTCGGGCAATTTTCAACAATCCACTACAAAAACAACATTTAAGGTTGTGTTTTGCAATTATATATATTGTAACAAACACTTCTTGCAAGGACTGTTTTCAGGTTCTGTGGAATTACCCAGGCACAATGATGCGCAAGGAAAGGTTCCCAAACATTTCTACAGACATGTTGTATATAGGAAAGTAGCACCCTTCGGGCAGCTTAGCAATCTGTGGGCTGAAAAAAATCCTTTTGCTGTCATTTTATAGCTGAATTTGGATTTGCATGTCAGCTTAAACCATTCTGGAAATTGTGAGTGAAAACCTGATACCATTGAAGTGAACAGCAGTTTTGCTGCAGTTTCACACTGGCCAGCTGACAGTTTACCAGGTTCAGCTATTCTAAAGAAAGTCAAAGGTGGCTCCTGAGAAATAACAAAAGAAGAAGAAACAATGTAAATAAAACTAAATTGCCAAGACAATAATAGCAATAGTTGACATTAAAATTTATGGTGTTTGTTACCTACTCAAAGGCAAAAATAAGTACTGCTCTTCACCCAGCACTGTAACATCATACATCAACTAATTCCATTTGATTCATGATTTACATCTATAAAAGTTATGGCCGTTAGGCAAGATCCGCTTTAAAGGCCTAATCCAACAAACACCTGCATACTTAATCACTTCAGTCACAAGCACAAGTATTTTCTGTCTTACAGACCCGTTTTCAATGCTACATGCATACAGCTGTCAGGAAAGCCATGTAAGACACATTTGGCCGAGTTCCTAGCTAATCTGGTCTGGAAAGTTTCATGGCAATATTCTGATGCTACATATTATCTCCTGACATCACTGGATGAACTACCTTTTAGTTGTATCCGTGAAAATCCAAAGAACAGAATTAGATGAACACATTTACAAATGCTGGAATGAATCTGTGTATAAAATCTTGGCTCAGTGGGTCCAATAGCAGTTTTGTTGCTGGCTTGGAGTGGTCACGGTTTCATTCAATAACTCCAGCAATATGCATTTGTTAAACATCATGTATGCATCTCAGTAGTACCTAACTTAAACTCCCTGTAATCTCAAACCAAAGAAACAGATTTTCCAGTCTACACGGGTAATTAAAGAGTTCAAAATATATCTAATTTACTTAGGCTAAGCTCTGACAGAAGGATTTGTACCAAAATGCATACTTTTGCTACATTCTTTCTTAACTGCATGACAAACCACTGTATAGTTCATCATTTGCTTTCTTGTTGAATGATAAATAGTGCCTCAAATTAAACATGAGTGTTCCCTGTAAAACTAAACCACATCTTCTCAAAGACAGTAATGGCATTTTCTCTTTGTGTTGCTTTTCTCTCCATTTCCTGTTGATGAAAGCCACTGTCTGGATTGCCAGGTTTTAGTATTTCAGCTGGACTGATAGCATCAAAGATATTTCTTTCCTTGATCCTTTCCTTTTTTACTACCTCACATGACTGTTCCACATAATAAATACTCCCATGTCTCATTCACAACATCTCTGACTTTATTATATTTCTTTAAATTAACATGTATTTCTATTTAATGTCCCAGGTACCTAGGTGGTTAAAATACCTTTTTCTTTCCTACTTACTACATTTACACTATTAAAACCTTAGCAAAAGTTCTCAGTCTATCATTTTTTTTATTACTCTTTATCATGTTGAATAGCACCAGCCCTTCAAGGCCTTTTGCTGAAGTCACCTAGGGACATTCCCCAGATTTATTTCATAACAAACTCATGAGCCACTGCAGAATTGTTACTGACAGCTAACAGAATTCTCACCTTATTCTCAGACTCTAGAAAATAAAAGAAGAAAAGTTCTAGTCTAAAACCGTATCTCTTTCTTTCTTGTTTATTTACAACTGTGTGTTCTGGATTCAGTTAGATGCAGAAATACAAATATGTTGTGAAAAGGCTGTTTCTGCTTTCAGAACCCAAACTACTAGATATGTTAATCAGCCACTATTTTTTGCAGAGATACTGCCACAGTGCAAACACTGTAATAAAATAAAAAAAAAATGAAATAGCAGCTGTTGAGAGAGGTAGAGTTCTAGCTTAGACATTCTGGATGTTGGACAAACTTCAATTCATAGTGTGAAACCCAATAAAATAGTCTTGCACGAGAGATGTACAAGAAAGATTAAGCATGAAGCTCCAATATAACCACTACTGAAATTCATAGGCTTGCAGCTGATTTATGAGAACAACACTAACTTCTTTCATCCAAAGATTTAAGGAACTAGATGCAGAATTCCCTGACTTATTTTCTCTCTCTAAACTTCTTTCTATATTGCAACACTGCAAATGAAGTTACACTAAATGGGACTTAATCAATTCTTCAACCTTATTGCATTGTTCCCTGCGCATAAGAACAGATATCTATTGGTGTTTAGCATCTTCTGCATTTTAAACAGGTGAAGGTAAGATTTACTTCTGAACACAGAAAAATCAACCTGTAAAATCTACGTATGCTAACCATCAGCATTTGATAGATTTTTTTACTATTGTAAACATTTTTTGAGGTTCCATTTAAATGAAATTGCTGAGGCCTGTCCTAAGTGGCAGTTTATATTAGAATTAAATTCCATAATTGACAATAAATAAATCAGAAAAGCAGGATTTTACTGTTCCTGACGTGTAACGTTGCCACACAAAGAATAACACATAATGCTTTTACCAGAATAAGTAGAAGCAAGATGACATTCTCTTCCAATCCTGAGACAATTTAAGACCCTATGCCTTTAATGATGACTGATAATATAAGGTTCTAGCCACTTTTTCTGCTTATTTTGGGGGAACCTAATCCTTTTCCTGCACAGAACAAGCATATTAAACACAATGGGCTTCTTTTTTAGCCTTCTTCACAGTCCTCACCCTTTCTGCTTGTTCTGTCAGCCTGGGATATTATCTGAACCATCTTCAAACTGGTCATGATGGCACAAGGAGGCAGAGGCAAAATGCAGTGAAATAAGCGAGTGTAATAATTGTTCTTCGATGAAGAAAAAGGTAGAAAAAAAAATACCCAGGTTCATCAGTAATGCAGGCCCTGCCATCCCCAGATGTTACAGCAGCATTAGAATTGCTCCCTGCAAGAAAAATTGGATTAGTCACAATCTTGTCGACTAATGGGCACACTCTGTGATCTTTAGAGCTTCATTTACTGGGTTAATAGTGCTTTGCCTGAGTTCCTTTGCAATAGGGAAAAAAAAAAAAAAACCTGTAAGAAGAAATATTCTGGGTGCAGTCCACAGCCACTGACACGAGTAATATCATATTCATCACAGACAGACCTCGTATCTCATTACTACTGAAGAGTTTGCCCCCAAGGCATTTGAGCTCAGTCAGGCCAGGCCCCTCATGTGGAACCGTTCAGGTATATTGTGAAATGATTTAATGCGATAATAATGTCCACTTTGTGAGATAGATTATGTTTTTTATAGTGGCTGATGGTTAATGAATGATACATTAGCAAACATCACTAAAACATTATTGAGAAAATGCAGATAAGAGATAGTAACTCCCTCGTTCCCCACCCCCACTCTCTCCCAGATGCATAAAAATGGAAAGCAGAAGAACTTACAAAAAACAGAAAACTTCACATTTTTGTGATGCTACCAGCTTGCATACCATCTCACTTGCTGGTTCTCTAGAGAAGGGGGAAAAGAGATATTTAAAAATGTTGTAAACACAAACTGAAATATCTCTTCTTAAATCAAATGAGAATCAATGAAAGTGCAAACCTGAACAAATACATTATATGTTGACCCAGTTTATTAGATGAAGCCGTTTACCCTGATTTGATTTATCTGGCAATACACTGCTCAGCTGTGAAATGAGATAAGAAGAGCCTATTCACCTTATTTACAATATTATAGTGACTCCCGCTAGCACCGCTATAGTTAAGGGTCTATCAGCAATTCCATTACAAACACCAGGTTTTTTAGGGTTTGTAACATGGCTGTAGATTCATGCTTAGCTTGAACATGGTAATCCAAAACCAATAGATTCAATTAAAATATCCTATTGAGTTCAATGGATTTTGGATTAATGCAGCACAATCTTAAAAATGTGAAAATCTAGGTAATTTTCTACATTTTTAGTCATTATTGCTGTGCCTTAGGAAGAAATACAAAGAGGGTCATATCCCCTGACAGTGCAACTTTACTGAAGTCAATAGGGTTACAATGATTTACACCACCTGAAAAGCTGCCCCTTCTGTCAGGATTATACACTTGGCAAAGGTGATTCACACCAAGGAATTATTTTTCTCTTTCTACACTACTCTGATTTGCTGTGTTATTTGGCTTACATACATTTCTAAACCCTCTTTGTTTCCTCAACAAGGGAGGAGTATGTCCCACACGCTTTCAATGAGAGTTAAACTCCTGAACCTCCAGTCTAGAATTCATATTGCTATGTTTTCCTATCTACTTTCGGAAATTGTTCCCAGCCTAGCATTTTCTCTACAAAAAGATGCTTTCTGGTCCAGGCCTTCATTCTGTTTTCTTTTGCTTTAAAGCTGAAGTCTCCAAAGAAAAGTTCTGTTCTGGTTTCTTTCATTTTAATTTGTGAATGTCTTAACAGCTCAAACTGAAAAGAATTTTCCTCTCTACAAAAATAAGGTTAAATACATTTCTATACATACTCTACAAAGCACAATCCGTTTGGTTTCATTTGTGAAGCTGAGAATAGCCAGCACTTTCTCTGCCATACACATCCACCTATACATTGCTAGATTCTTAGACAGACAGTTAAATCAGCATAGGTCCATTGGCTTAGCATGGTTAACTGCAGCCAAAAATCTAGTCCACAACATGACTGTTGTTGTGTTGTCTCCAGCGTTGTTCAGCCTGGAGAAGAGAAGGCTCCAGGGAGACCTTCTAGCTGCTTACCAATATCGGAAGGGAGCCTACAGGAGAGCCATTGTCAGGAAGTGTAGTGACAGGACAAGGGGTAATGGTTTTAAATTGGAAGAGGGGAGATTTAGATTAGAGATTAGGAAGAAATTCTTTACTGTGAGGGTGGTGAGGCACTGAACAGGTTGCCCAGAGAAGTTGTGGATGCCCCATCCCTGGAAGTGTTCAAGACCAGGCTGGATGGGGCTTTGAGCAACCTGGTCTAGTGGGAGGTGTCCCTGCCCATGGCAAGGGCGTTGGAACTTGATGATCTTTAAGGGCCCTTCCAACTCTAACCATTCTATGATTCTATGTTTCTATGCATAGCCCACATCTAACTCATCCCCTAGGGCTAATACCTGATAAGCACAAAAACGCTGATGTCATATCCATGTCATTTTTATATTTCTGCATTTCTAACACTGAGTACATAAATTAATATTGTCAATTAAATTCCTTTTGTTTTACATTCCTCTTTTGTACTGTGAGACACATACACTTTATAAGAAATTAGTATAAATAGCAAAGGAAAGGTTTCACTTATCATGTATATTTCACTTTCCACATACCTTCTTCAGACCCATTCCTCCAGTGTTTCTGGGTGTGCAGAAAGTGGGAAAATCATAAATGTGACTGAGAAGAAAAGGAAGTAGAGAGGGCTAGTGAGGTAGCGTCTGCTGAGGTCACACAGTACACGACAAACACAATTATACAGATAAAAAATAGATTTTATCCGTTTCACAGACAGTAGATCAACACTTATCACCAGCATCGCCCAGTGATGCCTAATTAGACAAAATGATGTGTACAAAATAAAGGCTTCTGCTGTGCTAGATTTCATTTTGATTTGCACCTGCGTGACTGAAGAGAATGGATTACACCGGTCAGGACACTTTCTCCTTATTTTGTAACTCCAGTTTGACACACATCAAAATATATTGTAAAATACATGTAGCTCTAAAAAAATAACAGTCCTTCTACAAGATGGTTATTGCAAAGAAACTGGAGAGGGAAAAAGTGGAAATTTGAATAAAGGAAGAACGTAACAAAGGGATGACAAGACCTTGAATTTTAGCACTGCCCGTTTGGCAATGGGTCTCCTACTTCACCTCAGAAACAGTAAAACCGCCAGGGGCAGCTGGCCCCTTTCCTCACAGGAGACCGGTGGGAGGACACGGCAGCACTGCCATCCCTCCCTGGGCCCACCACCTCAGAGCATTGTCCGTTCATGGCCTCACAGGCCCAATCACAAGTTTTTCACAGGTTAATGGATAAAGACAGACACCTGTGGCTGTGCTCCTGGGGGTGGGAAGGCGGCAGGTCAGGGAGGAAAGCTGCTCCCTCCACCCCACCCAGGCCTTTCCAGCTCCCACAGCATTTTGTGAGGGAGAAGCATGGAGGCAGCCAAGAAGAAAAGCTCTGTCCCAGCACCTGAGCCAGTCCAGAGAGCTGCTGCTGCCATGAATCCTGTCAATGCCTGCTACTGCTGGCAGGGGAGGCCTGTGGTGAAAGCAGCAGCGGCAAGAGGGACTTCTCTCTGAGGAGTAAAGACAGAGCCCAGGATGGCAGTAGCCGGAAGCTTGGGGTTAAGCCTCACCCCTCTTAAATTGTTTCTTAGCAAAATAAGGCAGTAAGTATTATGGCAAGAGGGTTGTGCAATGACGGGGTTCCCTGCTTTTGGTACTGCAGCCAGCAGGGCTCTATCTCTGTAAAAGCCTCCTTAGAAATGTGGAGGCAGATGCATGGCTGGCGCTTGGAGCCAGCCACAGCCTGCAGGGTAGAGCTGTAGGGACTAGGGACTCCTATGGAGAAAGTATATCTGTAAGAAGAAATATTCTGGGTGTAGTCACAGCTCTCTGAGTGGCACCCCTGCTCCTTGCAGCTGCCTGAAGGGAGAGGTGTCTCCCTTGGGGCTGTAAGGAACACAAGAACATGTCAGACCCCCTGGGGAGTCACCTCCCTCTTGAGAGTGTCTGGGGGCTGCAGGTGGAGACAGCCCCAGCCTTGGGGTCAGTGGGAAACACAAAATGTTAAGCCTGTCCTCCCCTCCAAGGGATAATTGGTTTTAGAGTCTCAAGATGAGATCGTTTAAGGGCATAAGGCAGAGTTTCTTTTTTTAAAGTGGGCTCTGGCAGGCAAACGCTTGGGATCTGCTGGGTCAGGGCCCTTGTTGAGGTGCACCTTGCTGTTCTAGGTGGGACCTGCCTTGGTGGGAACTGCAGCAGGAATCAGGCCAGTCACTGGGCATGATCTGCAATCAGCCATCAAGCTCCAGTTTTCTTCTGTTGGTAAGATTTTTACTTTGTTTTCTTGCCTAATCAAAGGTTTAGTAGGTTTTCTTTCTTGGTTGTCTGCATTTGTAATGGTCTGAAACTTAGTATGCGGATTATCTATGCTACTTAAATGCATTCCTTCTGCCACGTAGGCTCCAGCACATGTGAACTGTGTGCAATATTGAAAAAAATTTGCAGAATATTGTGATTGTATGCCTAGGCAGAAAATAATATTTTCTGCTTGCACTTAGCATCTCATTAATCATTGCTGCAGTCATGATGTCTTATTTGTGATGCGTTAGTTGCCTCAGTCTTGTATGAAAAGTTCAGAAATAACATGTATAGTGCTTTTATATCTTCTGTTGTTTTTTTACACTGCCTACTGTGGTCAGAATGAGAGATGAACATAATGCTTGTATTTGAAACCCTCCCTTGGTTCTACCAGTGCTTTGCTTTGCACAGCAGCAAAGTTGTACTCCGTTTTCGTGAATTGCAGATTAAACCTACTAACCATATAAAAAATCAAGGGAGATGTGATTTATGTTACCTTATTTTGATGGATAGAGACTAATGGGTTGATGAGTTAAGGAAAACAAAATGACTTGAGCTACTTGCATTTTTTTGGAGGGCTGGAATTCATATAAGCCAGGTTTTTTTTTTTAATTATACATTTTTATATATGGAAAATATGCCATAGTAAAACTCATAAATGTGTGGGCTTTTTTGCTGTGGCAGGCACCTCAAACTATCCACTTCAAAGCAAGGCAATGGTGACTTGAAGAATATTCAGTATATCTGGAAATTAGACAGGATATATCTGAAATTAATCTCCTGAAATTATAGATAGCCAGAACACATGAGAAATTCTTGATTTTTCCTCTCAGTGTATAACACTATGAGAAATAGGAATAGTTTGGTTTTTTTTCCTACAGACATCATAGGAAGAGCTTTGAAATGAGACAAGGATCTCTGTTTGCGATGAGATGTATCAGGCAGATAGTAGAGGTTAGAAACTCATGAACTGATGTGGTCTCTCACAGTCAAGCTAAAAAAAATTACTTTTTTCCTTATCAAATATGGGCGCTGATTGTTGTCAGTCTCTTCACTGATACTGTGTATCATAAATTATTTTAATTCAACATTTCCTAACTTTTAGGTAGAACTGCAAATTTGTCTTAGTTAATGATGTAGGAAACTAGTTTTTTTAAGTCTCACAATAATACTTGCTTTGTTCTTTAAGTGAAACTATATAATAAGTTAATTGCATTCCTATACATTGAATTTAAATACTTGGAATTTAAATACTTTTCTAAGCATTCCAGAGTGTTTCTGGCACTTTCCTGTAGCTGTTATTCTGGCAAATATGTTTTGTGAAGCATGACTATTCTTGTTCTTCGTTTCCCCAAAGATAATTGATATATATGTGCAGAGAAGTAGAATTCCAACTTGCGTCACCAATGGAAACAATAACATATTAAAAAACAGTCTGAGTACTTAAAGAATTTTCTCAACTCAAGAAGTTGGAATTACTGTGGAAATTTTAGTGTTATACCTGTTTTCTAGTAACACCAGAAATCCTACTCATGGATTAATTCCATAGTGTGTTAGAGATTGAACACAAATAGAACAGAAAAATCACTGCCTCAGTTTGTAAAATGAGTATAAAGCAAGAAGTAAAATAGAGAAACAAGAAGATTAGAGAACACCAGAAAATATTGTATAGCATAATAGGAGTCATCCGAGGAATCTTTTTGTTCATTGCTGGTACAGACATGAGAATGGCATTCTGATATCTATAAATTCAGAGTCAGTCAACAGGAAGCAACAAAATATGTCTGCATGCTTCACAACCTGGAGGAAACTTCAGGCTGAGTTTGCAGCTAGACATACATGATGTATTGCATCATACAGAGGGTACATTGTGTGGAGGGATTTAGTTTGCCTTTTTTCCTAAATTTGCTATTACGTAATAAATCCTTAGAATAAACACAAGGAGAAATGGGAGAATACTTAAAAACCTGAGAATAAAACAATGATATGAGCAAGTCAATGAAGCTTGTCTCATTTACAAAGTTATAAAAGTGAGATGCTTTTTCTGCCTTCTGTTTGTTTGTTTGCTTGCCCATGTCAGTTGTCTCCAGGTGTTTGGTGTTATTCTGTGCTTTTCAAGACGACAGGAAGGGGAGGATGCTTCTAAATAATATGTTGCCCTGACTTTATAAGGCTTGTTTTGTCTGGCAAATGAATTATGTAAACCTTCTCCACCCGAAACTGTTTCAAGTCAATTAATTGTTGTAATTACTTAAGATTTCTTTTTAATGAATATGACTCTCCGGGGATTTGATGATATCCTGTCATCTGTAGGCCTGATAAATGAAATGTGATTTGTGGCTTGCTGCAAACTGAACCCTTGTACTTGAACAATGTCTCTCTTTCCTGTGTGCTCATTAAACGGAAGAAATGCCCTTGATGGAATTAGGAACGTTTGCTTTAGCTGGTCTCTAATAAGAATGGATCGTATAGACAGACAAATTTTGGCTTTTACCTGTTTTGCTCTCTCTTCCTTTAAGTGTGGGCCTTGTTAACACATTGACAATTAGGCAGCCCAAACACATGACCCCAGTGAGGCTACCTATTGTAATTGAGACTGGCTTCGCTGTGCCATCTCTCATCTCCATTAGGTGCACTGATACGTGAAAGATTAGCAGTCAGTCGGCAACAGAACGAGACCAATGCTGTATGATAGATTTTTATATTACCTTTTTTACAACCCTCTTCACCCCAGCCAAAAATTTGCAATCGGAACAGCCAAATTTGAAAGCAAGGCACCCTTTTGTTTTTGTGCAACACCTAGTTTCCAGTGCTTCTTAAGAAAAACAGAGCTGCCCAGCGCTGCAGATAAAGACATGCAATTTGAGACAGCATGACAAAGAACCATGAAGTCTGCATTGAGTTCCTACAAACAGTGTGACTGCTTATATATCAATTTCAACTAGCCTCTTTTCCCCTACACTGCCATGTACATAATATAATCTAATCACCAGTGCTAGGAAAGTATAAAGCAGGTGGGCTTTCCTGATTTAAATTCCATTGGTAAAATGAGGATTGCTGCTTTTATTGCAAGACCTTTCCTGAATATCACGTGAGTACATTAAACATCATAAAATACATAGCAAAATGTAGTGTCTTGGTCATATTTTGCAATGTAAGGACAATGAATTATTGTGTATCACAAGCAAAGATCACTTTGACCTTTTTCCAGTCAAGAGAGGGTGCCTCAGACACATGTAGCAGTAAGTGTACAGAAAAGACAGCATCCCTGATAATGGAAATGAATTAATAAACAGAAGAAACTGTTGAATATATTAGTTATTTAGAAGAAACAGGGAGTGTGAAGGGTAGAAAGGTGAAAATCGTGAGGAAAGAGTGACGAGGAGGTACCAGTCCAATGTTGAGGAGGAAAATACCATGGAAAAGGCGAAAACATTGAATTTTCAAGAAAGGGAATTTGCACTTTGGGCTTCAAAATCCAGGAATGGCTGTAGTGATTTAGGCAAAATGACATCAAAGCCAGAATCTTTCCTAAACTCTGAATCCACTTCTTTGTGCTGGTGTAAAAGACACCATTCTACTCTTCCCCTTCCTCCCAGCCTGCCCTTTTTCTTTCTGGTTGGCCAGAGATATAGACAATGATACAGATGTACAATAAAGTGCAAGGAACTACTTTTCCTGGCTTGATGGACCCAGCTGAAAAAGCAGTATCTGGAAGTATTACGACACTGATTGTCTTTGGTGCAATAATTGGATGGAAGACATTCAGATCACCTTTGATTAGATGAACTTCTGAAACTACTGAGATTTATCAGTGCACAGATCTTATTCTCAGAGGAGTCAAGAGAAAGTGTCCCATTAACTTAATGAATCAGGCCGCAAGAGAACAACTGCTCTTGAAGTCAGAATGAGAGATTTCCCATCAGTGGCACAAATTCTGCCAATAAAGGCAACAGGATTTCTCAAGTGAAATGAGATTAGAATATGTCTCCCCTGATTTTCAGTAGTTAAATGATTGACTATCCTGTAATAGGCTAATTATTAGATTTCCCTTCATTTTTTGTGTTGCAGGAAGGAATGAAAGTTTTCTTTCTCTACCTAGATTGTGTTGCAGCTGTGGCAGTATTTCGTCTGCTGTTGCATGGTCTTGACCTTTGAAAGGTGGCATGGTGCATTCATCTTTCCCAACCTCATCTGCCTTCAGCAAGGTGTCCCCAGTTCTGGAACTTCTGGCAATTTGACAAAGGCGTCTTCATACATGTCAGTTCTCGTTATCCACTCTGTCTTCTTGACATATGACACACATGTCAGCTCACATTTTTTCACTGCTTGCTTTTTTTGCCCCTTCACAGGTGGGAGATTCCACATTCTCTTTTTTTAAGCCATTTCCAGCGTGCTTCTTTTCCTGAAATACCTTTGTGGGCTTTCTTGACAACTTAAATGATCTTTTTTGTCACTGGTGGTTTGTGGTTCTTCACAAAGAAAAACAGCTTTTTAGAGGTCTCATTAGCTAGCCATAGTACCATGCCTTCTTTATAAATGATACTCTTCCAGCTACCGTAGAAAAGTTCTTGCTTAATGTTTTTGACATAATGCCTATGGAAGTTACTCACCTCAGAATGCTTGTTTAGTACCAGCAATGAATACTTTTGTAGCCTCTTCATCTCTTTTTAAAATGTTTCACATACTGTTCGCTTCATCATTATAGAATTGTGTTATTGCTAAATATTAACATCTTAATTTTACAGATGGCAAAACTAGTACCTATCTCCAACATGCTTTAGCTTAGGCTGTTTGACTGCAGTAGAGTTATTGGTGATGGGACATTGAGAAAGAAGGCTGTGCAAATCCTTGATCACTGCCTCTCCTCTCATCTGGAAGTGAACCAGCAGGAAGCAGAGATTGTAGAAACATATTCTGGTCAGTCTGTCCTTTGTAAAGGCAGGGAGTCTCTGACTGTGCCTCTGGTAGCTGCTCAGTGGTCTTGAAAGTTGGGTTTAGAGGAAAAAAAACTAAAGGTTTAACTTACAAGGAATAGTGGTTGCTAGGCAAGTGGTTCTGAAGGGTGAAATGTAAAAAAATATTCCTGACCCTTTTATTCATGTTTGGACGCTTGCAGTAAGGAGGTCAGTAAGAGCTGAGACAATGGGCAAGTACTGTTCCAAATGCTAAACCACTTACCTGAGGTGATGAAATTAAGACTTTTAAGTCTTCTTTCTCCTTTCATATGTGGCTTTTTGCACTACTTTACCTTTGTAAAGGTAACTTACATTAATTTGATGTCAAAATAACATCATAAATGATAGGCAGATACTTATAATAAATGTAAGCTTTGGAACTACCAAGTTGCTTTGATCTAATCTGCCTAGGTTTTATAACAGTACATCTATTTTGGTTAATTTTGAGGGTTTTTTAAGTCCAAGGTTTATTTCTACAATCACTAGCATAAATAATTGTACCTAACAAAGACATCCCATTGCTAAGATATCTTTCTGTATAAAACTGGACTACATTGGAAGGCATAATTAAAACAAATGTCCTTTCTACACATTTTGGGATTTTTCTTACAAATTTTGTAATTTATTTTTTCTGGTTCACAAAGCAGTGTGAATAGTCATGTTTATCTTGCTTTTCAGAGTCCTTTTGATGCAGTCCACAGAGATGATTCTGTTAATGACTTAAGTCAAATCCATTACTTTGCTTTTTACATTAAGTTTATAGGGATAATTTGTGTTCTTAAAGTTAGGAAGGTTTTTCAATAACTGGCTAAATGGGAAACGAGATATCTGAAATTGTAATTAACTTCTATCACAATATTCTTACTGTTTTCTTCCACAAAAAGCAGTTGCCAAACAGCCAAACTGTCAGACTGAATTAGAACATGGTTCAAATGAAAAATGCAAAAGAATGTACAGCCTAATCTTAAAAGAAAGTTAAATAACATTGGCAAAGAAAAGGTATTAGAGGTATTTAAAACTTTTTCTCCATATCAGACAGTTTCCAGTAATAAAATAAAGGTTGTAATATTTTATTATTATAACAAGTAGAATTCATACTTTCAGAGATCGCCTATAGGCACATACTTTTATGCTATACAGTAAACACTTTAAGCTGTGTGTCTCAATAATAAAATCATGAAGACCCTGCCATTTACATTTGATAAGCTCTTCCCTGTTACTTATGTATTTTGAGTGTAATAATAATTCCTACTTCAGAAACCTGATGTGGGCATTTATTAATTGATGTTTTAACAAGTTTTCACAGTTCTTAAATGCAAAACCTTTACGTATGTATGTGTCTGTCCATATATATATATGCAAAGCAGTATGTGAATATATTATTCTGACTGTTCTAAATGTTTCTTCACTCTTTGCTCCCCTGCATCAAAACCTTATTTTAAAAATCATTGGTACTGAAAGTGTGAAATACAGTCAATTATTTGAATATCTATAAATCAGCCATCTGTGATACACACTGTAACAAGGAAAAAGGAATCAAGTTTGCCAGTAAATGCTACTCTGACAAATCCAATTTTAAATATAATGTATTGCTAAGGGTGTGTTATAACAAGTTTCATGACTCTAAAAGGGCAAATAATTTACTTCTCTCTTTACTAATTGCATTGTATGTGGTGATTAAGTATAGTTTGAATATAGATTTTTTACTTCTGTGGTAATTACATTCATCTCAAAGAAGCTTATTCTGGGCTTTTGGAGATATTAATTGCTTTGCACACTACTATAATCAACAAACCAAAAAAGCCATGCAAATTGATACATTCCAAACAGCCAGGCACTTGAGGGGACAAAGGACAATGCGTTCTCTCAGCTGTGTTGTACCCTTCACACCAATTTATCTGGAAATAGGTTTTAAGGAAAAGCATGGCAGAGATCTTGAGGAGCGTGTGTGCTTCTAAACAGGTTTTTGCTTGCTATTTTGATCTCTATATTTTTTTAAGATTATCTTTGTCCTTTGCAAAATCTCAGGATTTTGTTAAGGACAGCCAAGTAGGCGTTTTGTGATTATTAAATATACCACCCTGATATCACACTCTGGAGGTTAGACGTACACATCAAGATAACAGTTTAAATACAAGAGATGCCCCTCCACGGTGACCCACTCAACTCATTGCACTGAGGCCAGCTTTTTGAAAGATGTGACAAAGTGACTAAAAGACAGCCAATAGCAATGGCCTAATGTCAGGCATAGCCATAAAAATGTATGCAAAACAAGCGTGGAGCCAGGATGGGGTGTAATACACCCATAATCTCCCCATGCACACACAGACACACACCAGTTTGAACTTCGTGAAGCAGGAGGGAAGTAAGGGTACTGTAATGCAGCATTATATATACCTTCATGTCAAAAGGTTCTCCCAAAAAGTGAGAAAGGTACTGTGGCAGTGTCTGTCCTAGCACAGTGGATGTGTGCAGCAGTTGCAAAACAGAGTATCTATGTGAGCTTTATTTAATGAAATACAGTCTCCAAGTGATCAGAAAGTACATGATGAAAGGTCCTCCTTTCATCAGGTAAAAGGAAGTTGAATACTGTAATTGCTTGCTATGGATGAATCTCCTTAACCTTTAGTTAGTGCATATCTACACACAGCAGTTCCATTTTATCTCTAGATGTTCCTAGACGGGTAAGTCATGAATTCATTTTGACTATGGGCATAGCTAATGCACAACAGCAGGCACTTGAGTATGTAGATATGCTTTATTTAGCTCAAATTAGAACACGCATTATCCTGTTGGTTTTTTTTTTTTTTAGTGAATGCAAATTCTTCAACAGTTTCTATCAACTTTATTTTGTAGTGAAGCTTACCTTCATATGCACCCAGATGAAATGTAAGATGCACAAAGTCAATCAGAGGAAAATCAAATAAAATTATGTCATGTAATACCAAGTACATTGAACAAAAAATGTTTCCCTCAGTTTTTCTTTCAATCAATCTGAGTATATTGTCTTAGTACAGTTCTTTTTTACTTTTACGTCAACCACTTCCAAAGGCAAAGGGAGAAAGAGCAGGATACACAGAAAAAAAGAAATTTATGCCATTGAACTTTTTCTTAAACTTCATAAAGAATTTATAGGGCAGTGTTCTGAAGTTCTGTGGGGTCTTGCTTGGTGTAGTTAGATTGGCTAAAGATCAGATTAATTATTTACTTAAAGTGTCCTTCATTGTTTTATGATCTGAAACAGTACATCATAGATCATAATCGGATGTTCAATAAATAAAATTTATCAATGGGGTTGCATAAAGAAATGTGCTTACCCTGATTTAAAACACATTTAGTGTTTCCCCAGGGAACACTCGCAAAGGTGATTATTTGGGAAGGGAAGCTAGAATGTATTTGTGCCTGGCAAAATAAGTCATCCAGGAGAATGTAGATATTGGTGAAATATTTGGATGGAGAAACCATGATTGAAATAACTGCACAGTCAAGGTAAATTAGTTTTAAGCAGTCTAATTTCGTAAAAGGGCTGATTCCAGAGAACTGGCAATGAATGAGTATATATTATAATAACACTGCCACCAGTGTTGGATAGAGGGCTCCTGAAATAATTCAAATGTCCTAAAAGTCATGCAGTTTAAAATAATAATAGTTAATTTTTAGGTACTTTTTATTAACTTTTTAAGTTAAAAGCCTGTAGGAATTAAGTCATGTTTTCAGAGGATTCTTTGCATCTGCAAAGAAACTTTTAAGAAAAGGTATTGAATGGAAACTCGGTTTTTTACTAAATCTGTGTGGCTGTAGGAGCTTGCTCAAGAAGGCTATTAAATATCACGGCAAAATAAAGATTTGGCAAGACTGTTTACTCATACATGTTTATAAAATATACGTGACACACAAACATGTTAACTTCTATCTTTGTATCAAAAACAAGAAAATGAAAAGGCTTTTCAGATATCTAGCATTTTTCTTCATGTGGCAAGCACAGGAATTTCCTAGTTCTACCAGCCTTTGGCAGGTAGTAAATCTTCAATAGAAGTAAATAGTTCCTGTGCTATGGTCTTTGTATAGAATACATATATAAGAAGCAGAAAGGCGACCTTGTAACTCTGCAGTATTAAATCCTTTAACAGAAAAAAATGAAGAGAGATGTAGAGAAAGCTGGATGGATGCATCACTTAAACATACTCCTTAAGAATTCCCTTATGCTCCTGCCTTCTTTCTCATCACCATAAGCTCTCTGCTAGGTGTGAAACCATAAGCATATGAAAGCTTGTCATGCAGGTGTATTTCGTGTACCTGCCACACTGTGAACTCACCATGTCTCTGGCCCTGAGGAGAAGTTCTCTTTCCTTGCAGCAAGATTATGTTTTAAAAAGCTGACTTTTAAACCTCTTACTGAATTTTTTAATGGATTAAATTCATCATGTCACCAGCTGCTGTGCAGCTAATAGAGCCATAAAACACTGTATTAAAGGATTACCCATGCAAAATTTCCTCTTGTGCTAATGTGAATTTTAATACTTTTAACATTTAGTTGAGATGGGAATGTCCAAGAACAGCTTGTTCAATAGGTTGTTCTATAAAATTAAGTTCCTCAGCTCATCACAAATGCCAGGACTCCATTAAGTTAAAATTTTACAGAGAGGCTAAGATGATTCACTGTATAGCATTTGCAGGGAGGAAGGCAACATCTGCTTCTCCATTAATGCTATAAAACAAGGAAGTAAAACACACATGAGCATCGTAACTGCAGGGGAACCAGGCTGAACAGCTGAGAGTCCTCGCTTCAAATGAGTTGGAGGTCAGTTTATGGCATTATGTACATGGCGTATAAGAACAGAGGGAACACAAAATCCCACTCCCTGAAGCAGGGTGACAGCTATAGGGCTGAAGCCGAGTCTCACATTAATCTAAAATCCGGAGGAATTTTGTGAAAGCGAATTATTTAACTTGGGTAGGAGATGTGGGGAAGAGAAGGGATAGTCATGCTTTCAAAACAGGGAGTGAGACCTTTAGTTTTATTCTTATCTATAAACAGCAATTAACAAGGTAGCATTTATGTACCTGAAATCATGAAGTGACTGCAAATAAGCTATAAAGGGCTGCAGTTTGAATTTCTTTCATCTGACAGCAACAAAATGGTCTTCTAGAGGCTATCTCTGTAGTAGCTGTAGGATTAGGAGAAGGGTGCTTTTTGTGGCTTTTAACTCCTATTTTCTGCAGAACAGGATAGTTTGAAGGGCTGCTAGCAGGTGTTAGAAAGAGCCTCACCAAGCACTCCCCTGCTCTCACCCATAAGGATCACTCATGGAAACCGCTGTCATTGAATAGACGCAATTCCTTGTTTACTGCTGGAATGAATACGTAATTAGGCACTTGGACCTTGTTCAGACATTTTTGTCCTGACAGAGGCAACAGGATAAGCTTGAAGGAAGGGCACAGAGCAGGCAAGAAATGGCACTCGCAGTTCACCAATATCTACACTGAGCATCGCTCTTGACAGTGCACTGTTTGGGTTGACAAGATTGTCAAAAATAAGGAAGACGAAGCTTTCTTATGACCCTTCTAACACTTGGAAAAGAAGAATGGTCAGTAATGGAGGCAAAGCATTCTGTGTTTTCAAATCACCATGTAAACATTGGTTTCTCCCTATGACAGTTTATCTCAGCACTGATTGTCCCAGTACCAGCTAATGAATGACAGCAGGACCCCACACACTTTACCCTGCTGGCAGTGCCTTCACTGTGCAGAGGCTGCTGTCAAATTAGAAACCACTGGTTCTAGGGGCAGCCAGAGTGCTTCTTGGTTCCCACCCTCAGAATTTGGGAAAGAGGAAGCCCCTACAGACACTAGCTCAGACACTGTGCACCCTGGAAGAGAGGCAGGTGGCTGGCTTTATCATCCTTTAATCCTAAAGCAACCAGAGCCACTGCCAGCAACCTCCTCCTTAGAAGCCTGTGGAGGTGTTTACCTTTGATAATTTCCGGAGGAGGAGGAGATCTTCACAGTAAAGAGCCTGATCAACAGGCAGATGAGGGCAGTAGGAACAGTCAATAGATTTTAGGTTACATCTCTAAATGGTTTAAAAATCCGGTGATGAGCAGTTGACTGCATTTTAAAATAACAGTGTTTCCAAGTAAGGGAGACTTTCCATATAGCAAGAAGTTCATACCACTAAATTATTTGACAAAATTTTGTTGAAGTACCAGTAGCAATAGTAGTAGTAGTAGCAGCAGCACTAGTAGTAAAGGTTTCTGATGCTCACTTCAGAACAAAAAAAAGGAGTTATTTAAAATCCTACACAGGAATGGTGAGAAAGTTTTAATAGGAATATGCTCAAGCTGCTGTTTCTTACCCCAACTGAATTTTCTCCACAGCTCCATATTTTGTTCTCCATGTGTATTACTGTTCTGAGAGCCTGTCATTTCTTATCAGAATGAGAAAGGCTAAAGAGATAATATTTCAATAACATACTGGCCTGATCATAAAATAACTCAATGGAAATGTGTAACTGCCTCAGGCAGCACAGCAGGATAGTCAGCAGTCAGATGATTTCTATTCTGGGTTTCTTTTTTTTATGGTTACATTTTCTGTTATATCAGACATACCCTCAAGTCTTAGTTATGCTTTTATTCAAAAGGAGAACCGCAGTATAAAGATCTACAAAACTTATTATGATATATTACTGTAAAGAAATAAAAGTTGGTGCCACAGTAGCATATTGATAAGGACAGGCCTGCCACATTAATTGACCTTTTTTCATCTCAACCACCAGGGCTGAGGCCTAAGCATCTCAGTTGCTTAGCAACAGGGTCACTGCTTTCAGGACTTAAATGCACCAAAAAAAAAAATAGTTAAGAAAAAATCAGATGTGATCTTATGAAGGCAGCAGATATTTGGCAGAAGAAAGTATTTTTTTTCAATCCTTTTTTAGCTTATGCTGTTGATTGTAATGCAGAGAGGGCAAAAGGGAGACCAGGGTCTGAAGTTTTACTGATCAGCTAAACAGACAAGCAAAACAGTACTGAAACAGCAGGCACATGTTCCTGCTTAATACCAGTCCTGATGAGATGCTTTTGATTTTTAGTATATCCATAGATGTTTACAAGTAATTCATATGATTCTTCTATGTGTATAAAATATATTCATACATGCAAAACACTAAGTGACTCTGGATAACATACATATATTTTTAGGACAGCAGGGTGCAGCAGAAAAGTAAAGAGGGGGTCCTATTGTCTAGATCCTTTTTTAACATTCTATCATAAACATTAGTGCTCACTGCTATGTTTAATGACAGGGCTTGAGGCAACACAACATCTCCTAAAGGTCAGTTCAGAGAGAAGTTTGTTTCTTTCCTCCTCAGCATAAAATACAGGAAAAAGCCAACACTTCTTTTAAACTTTAATAAAGGCCATGGAACAAGAGTGCTTCTCTACCAGAAATCAAAATCCTTGTACATCAAAGTAGCCAAATGTTCACTGCAGGTCTCTCCTGGAGAGGAATCCTAGTGTTGGAGTCAGGAAATCTTGTGTTTTATTTCCAAATAACCATCAACAAAAGTGATAAATGGCCTCATGAATGCCACTGTGCCTTAACACATATCATTCCCTAGCTTAAATTTTAGTTGGGAAGCTCCTATTTTATCAGTGCTAATGAAAAAAAAAATGCATGTTTCTCAGTGAACAAGCATTTAATGTAAAACAAAAGTCAGTGTTTTCCTCTCACAAATATCGGTTATGGCTAAATTTAATGTTAGATGTGGGGCACAATACGGAGAGTTTTGAATTTTCTTTATTTACAGTATTACTCTAAATAGTTGTCTAGACCTTCCCTGGTGTCTTTTAATCTTCTTTCACTGTTGCTAGTTGGCAATGTAAGTATTTGTATTGAAGCTCTTCACAGAATCATAGAAACGCTGAGGTTGGAAGGGGCATTTAGAGACTGTCTAGTCCAAGCCCCCCTGGATAAGATTCCCTGTGTCTTCTTTTCTTGGCTTTGAAAGATCTCAGCTCTCTCAGTCTCTTCTCATATGACAGATGCTCTAATCCCTTAATCATCCTAGTGGCTCTACACTGGACTTGCTCCAGTATTTCTTGTACTGAGAAGTCCAGAACTGCACCCAACATTCCAAATCCGTGCAACCAGGGCCGAGCAGAGGGGAAGGATCACACCCCTCAACCAGCTGGCAGTGCTCTGCATAATGCAGCCCACAAGGCTTTTGGCCCTCTTTGCCACAAGAGTACGCTGCTGACCCGTGGTCAGCTTAGTGTCCCCCAGGACCCACAGGTCCTTTTCTGCAAGGCTGCGTTCTAGCTAGTGGTCAGCCTCCAGGTTTATTCCTTCCCAGATGAGGACTTTGAACTTCTCTTTGTTGAACTTCATAAGGTTCCTGTTGGTCCTGTCCTGTACCTTTTGAATGGCAGCACATGTACCTGCTTGATGGGGGTGTACTAGGTCCCATTACTTAAGTCATTAATGAAGATGTTAAAAAGTATTGGCCCCAATATTGACCACTGAGATACTAATGACCACCCTCCAACTGGACATTGTACCACTAATCCCAATCCTTCAAGCCTTGTATTTCAGCCCCCTATGAGCCCACCCTACTGTCCACTCATCTAACTTATGCTTCAGCCGTTTGTCTATTAAGATGTTATGGGAGACAATGTTGAAAGCCTTAATGAAGCCAAGATAAACAACAACCACTACTCTCCCCTCATCTACAAACCTAGTCATCTCATTGTAGAAGGCAATCAGGTTGGTGAAATATGATTTCCCCTTCATAAATGAATGCTTCTTTTCCTCCATGTTTTCAGAAATAGTTTTCCAGGAGGATATGTTTCTTCACCTTCCCAGGGACTGTGGTAAGCCTGACCAGCCTTGTGGCTGCAACCTATCAGATCCCATGGGCTTGTGTCTGTCCATTTTTTAAAATGTTCCCCAACCTGGTCCTTTTCCACTGAAGGTAAGTCTTCTTTGCTCTGGGACTTTCCCACTGGTCTGAGGAACCTGGGATACCTTTAAGGACAGTCTTACCAGTAAAGACCAAGGTGAAGAAGGCATTGAGTATCTCGGCCTATTCTCTATTCTTTGTCAGTATATCATCTGCCCTGTTCATCAGAAGACTCACATTTTCCCTAGTCTTTCTTTTGCTGGTGATGTATTAACAGAAGATCTTGTTGCCCTTCACATCCCTCACCAGATTCAATTCAATGGGCTTTGGTTTTTCTTACCTGATCTTTGCATACAGGGACAGTGCCTATATATTCCTCCTGGGTCACCTGCCCCTGCTTCCACCTCCTGTATGCTTCTGTGTTTTAATTTTGTCAGGAACTCCTTGTTCATCCATGCAAGCCTTCTGCAACCGTTACTTGATTTTCTGCTCATTGCAGAGCTTGGAGAAGGTGATTCCTGAAAATCAGCCAGCTCTCCTGGACCCATTTTTTCTCCAGGGCCATTTCCTATGGGATTTGTCCAATCAAATTTGGCCTCTTCAGGTCTCCCTGAAGAGGCTAAAGTCTGCTCTTCTGAAAGCCAGTGTTGTAATCTTGCTTTCAGCCTTCTGTGATCCTTAGCTTTTTGCCTTGTTTTTGCCTTTTCCCATTTAACGTGTGTTTTAGTGTGAGGAATAAAGGACAATCAACTGATTTAGGTTATAGCTTGAAATGGCAGAATGTTGCTGTGATTGCATATTATCATGAGAGGATTTTAAGACTGTGTTCTGGGTAGTAATGCAGCAGTAAGCTCTTACCATATTAATATATATACAATATATACAATGCCCTGTCTTTCACACCAGGTATGCTTCTAACAAAATGACCAGAATATCCACACACTGTTGTTGTCTGGATCAGCAGATGAAATGGGCAACTCTGTATTGCTTTCTAATCCTAGTACCCAAGAGGGGAATTTGGATGCTCTATTTTGGTGCTCACACTTGTGTACTACCTTCCAAAATAGTTATAAGTGATTGGAGAAAGCTGTGCATCACATGGGGACTCTACTGGACTTAGTGACCAAGCATTAGTTTTTGCCTATGATATGAAGCTGGAGCATGTTGTCTGCACAGTACATTTAACGAGGAAAAAATATTTAACCAGAAAAATTCATTTAGAAACTGTGAAAATGGATGTCATAGACATTACTAATAGTCTCCCAAAACCAACTCCACTTGTATAAAAATTTAAATGTCTGCATACACTGTGTCTAGGGATGCCTTTGGTTTGATAATATTTAACAGTTGTATGCAGGGAACTTCGGGATTTGCACAGTTGTTGTTTGATCTTACTGTTGATTTTAAATAAGATCAGCAGGATGTTTGCCATGAACAAAAGATCAGCCTTAGTAGAATTCCTTTTGGCTTATTGAGTTTAGCCTTCTGATATCTTGCTGAACATCAAAATGTTAATCAGTTGTAACAAATAAATCGGCATGTCAGGCTCTGTCGCTGCACCAAAATGGGGTATTAAATATCTATTAGCCTTCAGATTTAACTGCTTTTGGCATTCATTCATACCAAAGACGGCCAAATACTTTTGATGAATTCCAAACCAGGCAGCACTTAAAAGTTTTGTGAAAGTGTGACTCTTAACAGCATGAAAGAAGCACAACTGAGTGGGCATGTTAGTATAAATGTAGTTATACAACAGGCACAGCCCTCCTGCTGCTTCTCTCATCAAGGTGTACTGTGTAGAACTTCTCAGCAAAACCACTCTTTTACTAGTGCTGGTAGCTCAGGTGTACACCACTCAGCAAAATGGGATTTCTAATACAAACCCCCAAGTATGTTTCTGACTTGGACAGAGGAGGACCTGGAAATGGAAACCTATGGCACAAATACGTCAAAACATGCATGATTGTGCCTTTGAATGGTGATTAATGAAACCATGAACTGTTGCTATTCTAAGACCAGATTTCAGTTTCAGCAGCTTCTAGAGTAGTATGCTTCCTTTTTAATGTCAGTGGTAAAATGCTATAACGTTCTGCAGATTATATGGCTCTGCAAATGTTAGTTTGCCATGATGGTGAAATTCACATCTGAGAAGCTGGGAAGTATCACAGACAAGTGTCCTTGGGTATATCTTCACTTTTCCTCCTGAATTAAAGCAATTATTTGTGTTTACTTGTGCTGACTGGTCTTTACAAAAGTAGTTTTCAGGTGATCTCTCAGTGGAGTGCTACATTTTATTCCCCTCTTATCCTGAAAAAGGAGGATAAAATATTTTCCCGTATTGATACTGATATGTGGCAGCAGAGTATTGTTACTAATTATGTGTTAGAAGCTCACATGACCTTACAAAGAGGGAAAGGTGCATTTTTTGACCCGTTCAGAAAGAGGAATTGCATCATGCCTACTGCATATCACCTGTTACAAAAAGTCTCATCCTTAAAATCCTTAAAAGGATCTGTCACTCTTAAATCAGTCCTTGGTTTTGATCATTATCCCAGGTATTCTTCTAGTATTCTGCAGTACCACTGATAGATTTCTGTTTACTGGAAAAACTAAATTTGAGAATTAATTCTACATATTTAAGCCAATATTTTTTCATCTGTTTTATGCTTTCATTTTTTTATATGTTCAGTTACTTAGGACTGTCATGAAATGGTTTTCATAGGCATATGCAGTGTAGTACAGAGCACAGGGAGATGCTACAGACATGTTTGTAAAGTTTCAGCAATAAAATATCTGCCATCTGGCTACATTAGCATTTGAAAAATAATATGCAATTAAACAACTGAAAAATTATTGAATGTACAAGCTAAGATTCACTAAACTGATGCTAAAGCCTTTAACTATGGAATTTGATCATGCAGTTTTTGTCATTGCACTTACTGTTCTTCCTCTGTGATTTTCTATAGTAAGAAAAAGCATGGTGGGAAGAAAAAGTAAAATAGCTCACAAATTTCAGGATTCTTTGACTTCTGTATACGTGAGTCGTTATGTGGAAAGCATTTCACCAGGCCCAGCCTGGAATACAGCTACCTCACCCAAGGCCACCGAAGACAAGCTGTGAAACTTAAAAAAACACCCATGATAGATGGGAGCATTTTAGAGTAGCTTGGACGTTTAAGGCATTTAAGGACTACTAAGGTATGTCCTGTCTCCAACAGTTCAAACACATAGCAAAAAAAGAAAATACTGCACAGACTCTGTTGTGCAAACCCAGATATTCTCAAATATTTACTCAGTAGTTAAATGAAAGCCATTTGCTATAAAGCAAAAACTCTAGTACTTTTCCATGTCAGGCCGAATACTTACCTTTTAAATTCTGACTTTCTAGCAATATATTTGTTTAGCTCAACTAAATTATTATGAGGAATAGAGCATTATGAAAACCAAGGTATAGCAGTACCAAAGCTAACTGCTTCACATCTCTGTGCGAATTCTGTTTGTCTTCAAGTCTGTCAGGAAGAGACAGGTGTAAAAAAGTTCCTCATGACTAATTCTGGGTTTTCTATACAGTTTGCAAAACTGGTGAGTTTAAGTTGGAGAAGTTCTAATCACTCTCCCTTGCCTTGACTTCTGGAATGCAAGGAATAACTTCTATCTACTGGAATGGCCCTAGACCTGCAGGATTGGAACACAGATTCTTGAAAATGTAATCAGTGAGAGCCGTTGATCACAGAGATCACAAGAGGACCAGTTGAACTGAGTTATGCTATTATTGTCACAAGCCAATAATCAGTATTTTTAGCATACAAGAGGTCTTTGTTTCATTTGAACCAGCAGCTTAGCAAAATCAACAAGGGCACAAAAGTACCAAAGAAGAGTGAAAACAATAGTAAATTTTGTGATGAAAAATACAGTAAGTAAAGAAATGTTGGACTGCCAGTCTAGTCAAAAGGATTGTCAGTATCTGCACATCGGGTTCATTTTATATAGCAGTGCATAACACTTTCCCTGCGTTAATTTGAGGTCAAAACTGCTCAAGAGAAATGTTTTCTTCTCCTCAGTCCCTTTGAGCGACGTTTTCTGTGGTAACCTTGCAGGAGGACTGAGTGGAAAGTTGCTGCAGTCACTCCTCTTGCACACAGATAAAACTGATTGCACTTTTAACCTTCTGGTTATGCTTTTGGTCTGTAGCCTACATGATCTCATTAAGACTATATTATTTAGCTTAAACTTCAGTTACTTGACCATTTCTCATAGTAGCCCTGGGCTGGGTGTAGTGTAATATTGTTCATGTCGGCTTCCTGGCATGGCAACGTGTCATGAAGTACCTGTTGGGGTATGACAGAAGAGGTAGGTTGGAGAATGGAAGCTGGAATAGAGAGGCTCAGACACTTAAGAGAGCTTGCAAGGAGAGGTCATTGCCCATCAGCCAGTAGGACACTAAATCCAAATTACTCAGGAATGCTCAGCATGGGCTGCCTGATGCAGACTGTAATAAATCTTACGGCAGGCATTAGGAACACCTGGTTTCAGATGAGAATGCCTTTCTTAGGTCCATCTAAATCAATCCTCTTTCTTCCCCTTGCCTGCACTGATCTCTATCTAGTGGGAGGAGAAAGGGGAAGAAAAACAGGCAGGTGATCTTATTATGGGTCTTGTCAGCCTCACGAATACAAAACAGGTAACAGGCAGAAGAGATAAAGAGGAGAGGGTTTAACCAGTGCAATAGCTCCTGTCATCTGCCTTGCGATTTGAGAGGAGCTTCTTTAACAACTGCCTTCAAATTGGCGCATGTCACAACACTGGATTTTGTCCAACCCACACTGAGATGTCAGATGAGCTTGATGGTCATGAGTCCATCCATTAAAAGCTTTTAACATTACTGACCTCCTGGATATCTTGGGTCCATTGTTCTACCTGAAGAAGAATGGGAAAGGTAAACACAGTTCAGCTATAGTCAGCGCTGCTGATCTAAATCGGAATAGTGATGGTGATATCAGGGAGCTGAGTCTCGCCACACTCACCATGATCCTACCCTGCTTTTAAAGGACAAAAGGGTAGCTCCCAAAGTAAAAAATTTTTAATAAAACCATGAGCCCTACAATTGACTGCTTACAGATTTGTATCTTTTAGCTTTGTTGTCTGAGAAGGTGTAAGCTCGGATTTAGGTATTTTCCCTGGACTGGAATATCAGCAGGATCTTTCTCCTCCAACCTGCCCTCATAAAAGCTGCTTAATCTCTCAGAGATCTCTACTGTTCCGTGAAATTCTGTTGATATTGGTCAATAGACTCAAAATGTACCAAGGAGGGAGAGATATACACACATGCACCCAAAGAGATAGAAAACAATTCCATGAGCTTATTCCTTGGGAAGGAACCTGAAAATCAGTCAGTGGCAGCTGGGGTTGTGTTTTTGTGTGGTGTCCATTCTTTTCTTTCTATGTCCTTTCCTTTCTATGTCCTTCCCTTCCCTTCCCTTTCCCCCAAAATAGTTTTCTTGTCCTTATCTCATGATGGGCTCTTCCCTTTTGAAAGATTCTCATCGGCTTCCCTGAGAGAATTTGACATGTAACAGGTAAACATATGACCCAGTTACAAATAGAGGATGTATTCATGGACTCATGGTGACCTACCAATACACGACTGTCCTAGCACTGTTGCTTGTCAGCATCCATTATAAACAGACATCTAGTTCTGACCCTGGCAAACACATCTATAAATTACCATGATCTGAAAGGCCAGTTTAAGGCCTTACACAGGGAAAGAAACAGAATAAAGCCTTCATACTTGCACTCAGTGGCAGTCTGGAGCTTATTGTCTTCTGCACTGCACCTTATGAGTAGCAGCTGTATTCCCAGGAGCTCCAGGAAGAAGGCCCACTTCATGTGCCAGCCTGAAGCAGCGTAGCTACCGACACCATTGGCTGTGTCTAAAAGGAACTGGAAAGCCTGCCATGTAGGATCATTTCAGTAATGGTTCTCACTGGGTTACCTAACTGATATACCTCCCCCTGGTATACACAGCAGCACCACAATTCAGTGCACTCAAAGCTACAGGAGCCACTGATAAACTTCACAGTAAATTAAGTACAATTAGCAGAGCAAACATCACCACTGCTAGCCTCATAGTCTTGTAATTATTCTGACAGCACTTATTATTTGGGCCATTTCTCAAATCAGTGGTCTTTGTAAATGAATATCATCATAATACAGTCCCTTTTCAAATAAAGTATCCTAGGGTACAGTGGAGACTTGGGGGAGAAGGGGTTAGATCTTCTAATTCAAGTAAATATTGCAGTCCCCGTCAGGAGAGAGTAGCCATCAGACTCCATCAGGTGAACACCAGAAGGACAGCTACAAAAAGAACCCATGTCCTGGTTCTTCCTGACCAAAGCAGTGTTTAGATGTTGAATTTTTGAGTGGTGTCCAGATGGCACTGCAACGCAGACTGCAGGAGAAAATCTGGCGAGTGATGCAAATAGGCATGTATCAGACTGCCCAGGACCAGCAGAGGATCTCTCTCGTATATGCTAATTGTCAGCGAGTCTGTGAAACTCAGTGTCAGTATGGGATGATGTAACTGAAGTGCGTGCACACCTTCCACACACAACTCAAGACAGATTTTCTCACTGCTTGGCAGCCCCTGTTCATTATCCATTGCTGCTTATGAAAGCACTCTGCAATTAGCCTTAGGCTTGCATTTAACATCCCTCACCTAAGAGTGTGCCCGAATAGGAGCCAGCCTGGCTAGACTGAATACTGGGATTTAGTGTCTGAAGTGGGACCACAGAGACACAATTATGTTTTTAGGACCATCACGACAGTTATCTGGAGATCAGATGTGGGATGGGCTAGCATTTTCAGCATCTCAAATTCCTTCTGAAGCCAAAGAGGTCTGTCCATCTTTGCAGCTTCTGAGAACTTGTTAACTCTACTGCTGTTTTGGTGCCTAAATATAGGTGGAGGTGACTAACTTCAGGCACCAAGGGCCAAAAAACTGTGGCTAGTACAAATAACAGTATAATTATTTGGAAAGGTTCATCACCTTTCTTACTATATACTGACTTGTCTCTATTGTGTTAGACAGGTGGCGATTTGTTCCATTTTCTGCAACAGAATAAGGGTGAACTGAGGACTAACCTGTTGAAAGCAGCAAAAGATCTAAGTGAAAAGTGACTGGAAATGACAAGATCTCCCCCCAGAAATAAACTGCAGTAATAAAAAGGTTAACGTTTGTGATAATCCTCTCTGCATAGCAGAGGCCAGGCATAGACAAGTGCTTGGAGAGATAAGGGGTAAAAGGCCAAATAAAAACTGCAAGAAAAGATAGAAAAGGAGACTTTTCATAGTTAAAGTAGGGGTGGGTTCCTGACTCTTTAGTTCACAATTTACTCCTACTGAAGGTTTCCTATGTACTTGAAGACCAGAGGCATACAGAATTTTAGAGAAGGGTATTCCAGATGCATTTTTCATTTAGAGAGGAGGGACCACTAGGTGGCACAAAAGTTGCCTAATTTCAGCAAATGGTCTGGTTTTCTGATTGGAAAATAACATTCCAAAGGGTGAATTACAGCTTTATAATTACAACATTGTACTGCAACCAGTAGCTGAAATACATGGATGTTTAGAGGCTTGAGATTCTTTAAGTCTATCCTGCACTACTACATTGCAGGGTTAGTGTTACTGTTATGATTACTGTTATTGTTGTCCCTTCCCTCCTAGAAGGCTGATTTATTTTTTAAAGAAATAATTGATTCAGTCTCGTAAAAAGAAAGGCAATTCTTCAAAATAAGAAAAGAAAAAACCAACACAATACTTCTTGTATTACAAATCAAAAATGCATAACCAGAAAGAGTTGACAGATTAATTGTACTAAAATATGGAAGTAAGTATGATGTGCCAAACAAATAATATTGTGCACTGCTGTGTGGTACAGTCTACAGAAAGCCCCATTGGCAAGACACCCTGACTTCAAGGATGTAGAATTATTTTTGAAAGAGGTGAGAATGACATCAGGAAAAAAGATAGGAAGAAGAAAAATACAAATGGTGGAAGAGGTTGTAGCAGTGAGTATTTATAACAGAGCCACCCAGCAAATGTAGAAGTCATCCTTACCAAAGATATCTCAGAGGCATTTAAATATCGCCCTCATTAATTAATAAACCAGAAACAACTGAAGACCAATCCCTTTAGTCCCAGAGGATGTGCAAAGAACATCCCATGAAGGAGAATTCATCTGACCCTCTGGACATACAGAATGTTGCACAATTTGCTTCTGGGGCTGCCAACTGTCTGAGCAATGCCTTATACACTATATGAACATCCACAGAGTCATTCTGGTCAAGGAGAGTCAACTTACAGTCTGAAATCAGTTTTAATGAGAAGACTTTGATGGGCATTATGTCAGCTTCTTTCAACCTTGGGTTTTTGATTGACTGCTGAGGACTGTCCTTTAGATGATAACAAGGATGCTGTCAGTCCTGCGCAGATAGCTTGCACCAGGCTTGAATGCAAAAGCAAGTAGTGTGTACATCATACATGCTTTCTGGATTGGAATGAATTTCAGTTTGAATTAATTTCACCGTAGGTAGTATTTAAAAACCAATTGTGGATGACACATAATCAAAGTGAGTTGTTCCTGCTGAGATAAACCATGGGTCTGATCATGAAAGTGCAGCTCCTGAGATCAGCAATGTGAGATGCAGAGCCCAGTATGATCCAATTGCAATCACTAGTATTGATTACAGTAGTTTGTGCGCTGATAATCCAAAATGAAGGAGAGAAGGTTGATTTCCTACGTTGCTTGTGCAATTTCAGGAAGGATTTTCAGAAGCACTTCAGTGGTCTGCCTTTGTTCCTTTGAATTCAGTAGTGAATTTTACCTGTGTTTAAATGGGAACTGCATTAGACTAGTGCTGTGTGCTTAAAACCCTGTGGCTTATGCTTTCCAACTGGAAGGTAAAGATTAGTAAAATTAATAATGACTACAATCAGAGCTGGCTTTTGGTTTTAAAATATTTTTAAATCTAGGAAAGGAGAGGAGATGAAGATAGAAGCTGTTGGAAAAACTTAGTTTTGACTTTCAGCCCTGTTACTGCAAATATGGTAAAACAGGATGTATCTTTAAGAAGTTGTTAATGACATTCGATTTTCTTCTGGTCCAGTTCCTGCTTTCTCACAACTAGTGATATCTGCTAACACCTCTGTACTTTAGATGTCAGAGCAAAGGGATTCAAAAATCCCCAGGTAGAGAAATAAAAAAAGAGGAAAACTTTTGTCAATGACACCTTTTTCAAAGCATATAGAGCTTTGTATCAAATATTCAGAGACTGGAAACTTTATACTATGTTAGAAAAGAAATAATATTTTTATAATAGGACTAATATAAGTAAGGTTTTGAATTCTACAGCAGCACCTCTGAGTACAAAACGGCTACAGTCCCCAAGCCACATCTTTAAATGAAGCTATGACTAAGGCATGCAGTAAGCTAGGACTTATATTTTTTTCCTGGAATGTACAAAAATACATGGATTCTCTTTATACTTTTGCACACACAAAACACAAAGTTATCACATGATCAGGTTGAAAATGCCACATCTGCTGGGAAAAATTATCCCTGGTTCCCACAAGATTGTACTTGATACTAGCATTCCACTTTTAAGTGGTTTATAAAGGGTTAATAAATAATTAATGGATGTTATAAGCACATTTCAGATATGATCAGTATATGCAATAGATGCATATCAGTATGTGGAATTGTAGTTGGTTATATGCTACTGGGCTGTTATAGTCCATTTATTAAAACAGCTGCAAATAATTTAGTAACCCTTTCTATACTTCTTATAGCTGGAAGAATAACATGAAGTGTGACCAAAAAAGGAAGAAATCTTCCTGTCAAAATAAAATTCTTTCACTTCCTCAGCAGTACAAGTCAGTTTAGTCTAGCTTTGGGTTGATTCTGACTAATCATTCAGCTTAATCGTTGTTGTTTTAACTATAGAATCTATTAAATAAGTATTAATCTGTAAGATTTAAAATCTTTAATGTGGGAGAGGAACGAGCCCCTGAAACAACAGGGACAGATTAGCATTTGATTACAAATCTTAAGGAATTAAACTTGCATATTGTAAACACAAACATATGTAAGAAAGATTTGTAGTATGATACACCTTGTCCTTTTCCCACCATATCATTCACTGGGAAACTGGAACATGCAGGAATTCTTGTGAGTCACTGAGCATTGTATAGATCAGGTACACAATTTTCTGCCCATTTTAGATAGGACCAAACTAGATTATGAGGTGTTTTTATAAGAAAATATATTTTGAGCAAAGACTCTAAGTAGGTAGTAGCAAATAAAAGGGGACATATCTGCCTGTACCAGCAAAAATGATCAACTCTGTCTTATCCAAGCTAAAAGTGGATAAAATCTTTCTACTTGGATTGGCTGTTGGCTTCACTGCTGCTCTAGCTAGGGACTGTCACAGACCAACTGATGGATGTAGTTACTGGACTGTAAAGCGTCTCTGCCCTTTGCCACACGTGCTGTCCCTCTGCCAGAAGTTGCTGCCCCGTATCTGTGGCTGCAGAACAGAACACGTAAGCCTCTGCATTGCAACCTCCTTTCCATGGTCCACAGTTAACCTTGAGGTACAGGTGCCTGTCATTCTGTTGGCTGTACAACGGGGTGACTACCGAGGGCCTAAAGTGGAAGAAGGAAGCACTAATATTTTTAGACGGTAGGATTTGCAGACTACTTCTGTTAATATCCCCCAGGAAACCAGAAAGTTTGCAATACCATGTCTCTCATATTTTCATTTTTAAGCTAATCCTTACCTTTGTCTTTTCCTTTAGTCTATCATGGTATTTGGGATCCTCATCCCGTGAAGAGCTCTAGACTGTGAGCAGTCTCTGAGCTTCTTGCCAATTAAATCCTTCCTGGAAAATCAGGAAATCTGTCCAATGTATTTCTTTGAAACAGGGACCAAGTCTGTCTTAAGAATTTTACTAAAAAATTATTTAAAGTGAATTTATTGCTTTTCAGAAATATTTATTCATGTGATGATTAATAGCAACAACTGTAGTAGTAGCAGTAGTAGTGGTACCAGCAGCAGCAGTGGTAGTAGTAGTAGCAGTAGTAGTAGTATGAGTAGCAAAAAAATATACCCTGTTCAGGCCTAATGGTTAAAATTAGGGCTTTTTGAGAAAATAGTAAAAACTGGTTTGTTCAATACTAACCAGGGAGATGGTAACAATGCAGGGTAAAATGAAGTAAAGGCTACTTAAAACACATTAGTTATTGTAGCTTAGAGCAGGATCCAAATTCAGGTCTGAACTGATTGGAGTTGTGTGCTTACTTCAATTTGCCAGATTATCACACACTGTACATTAGGGGCTCATTAAGATTTTATTTTGACCAATAAAGCCCATATTACTTGCACTTGCTCTTTCTCCAGTTTGTGGTGTTGGAAACCTCAAGTCCAGGACTTCCCTGGGGATATCTGAGATCCCATAGCACTCTCTGTTTCTGCCATAAGGACTAAAGGGAAAATTCCAGTCACTGAAGCCAATGACAAAACTGATATTAGCACAGTGAAATCAGAACTTGAGTTGCACACTATATCTTTCAGATTATTATCTTTATTTCTTCCTCATTTCCCAGATTTATTGCACTTCCAAAGGATGCTGTGTTAATTAACTAATCAATGCATAGCATTTTCTTTTTAGCATAAAAAGCTATTTTTTCAGCTGAATCATTCACCATGTCAAGGAGGTAAAAAAGAATATGTTGAATGGTTTGCCCTTGATTAAAACATAAAATGTGGCAATAAATATTTTTTATTGGTTATAATACCTTTACTTTATTAGGAAGATAACAGACTGCTGGTTAACTGATCATGAAATATTAATTAAAAAGAAAAATATATGATAGGGAGTTATTTCTGTTGTGTCTGCCCAGTTTTTATGTCTTTTTGTCCTCCTTTAAAAATTTGAGCTTTTCTAGTTTGTTTCTCACTAACTACATATGATATTACCCGTCAGTGCAGAGAAACAGCAGCTTTTTAACTGATATTAGCTCTTCTTTTACTTGCTTTTCTAGTGCTATTCCACCATCATCTCCCCAGTACGTAGATTTGTTAAGCAGAATGAAAAAGAAAAAATAACTTTTAGCACTGATTTCAGGGAACATCTTTAAAGTATCTGATATAAAGAATCTGAAATGTACACATGTGCATGAGCTTAGTGTTGTTAAGGATGAACTGAAGCATGTGCCGGAGTACTTTACTGAATTGGAGGGGGCTTCATTTCAAAAATCCTTTACCAATATGTTGTAATTATTGTGATAAAAATCCGTCTAAAACTTCTTAACAAGTTCTACATTTTGAGAAACCCTTAGTGCTCTAAGAGGTTGATTGTATATTAACAGTGCATTATAGTATTTAGAAAATAAAACAAATGCTTGTTTTTCTGGTATGCTTTTACAGGGTCTTTGTTTCTAACTCCACTAATGCTAGATAATTGGGTATCTTATATGCCTACTTTTCATTTCATAAAAAAAAAAATCTTATTACTGTAAAATTCCATTACTCTCATGCCTCCCTATGTAGTACAATGTTAAGTACACTACAATACTGAGTCCCAGATGGAATACAATGCTGTAATTCAATCGAGGGATCTTGCTAATGTCCCACACTGAAGAATATAGCTTAAGGGTTTGGGTATGGTAGCAAACCTCTCAGCCTGGAGACTGAATTACAACCTGACTATTCAATCTGGGCCTCTGTGCAGTTGTTTGTAACGTACAGGATCCTGATTATTTGTAGTACATCTGTAAAACAATTATTACAATAAAAAAGAGGAAGTAAGAACACTGTAAATTAAAGCTTGCCCAGAAGAATTATACTTTTATAGGAGAGTTAGGGTTACAATAAGTGTGGAATAGAGAGAAGGCTTGCAAAGTGTGCTAAAAATTGCATGGACGGTCTATTGAGTAAGGGCATAATTCTGCCATCCCAAATTCTGTTAGAAAGGATCGCTGGTTAACTTCTCAAAGAAGAAACATTAAATGCTGTGAGTAGGTTTGGATTTTGATTTAGTTGTGGAGATAGTCACGAGGACTATAATTTCCTCACTTTAGATGCCTAATATCACGTTTGATTCTGAAGCCACCTGCCAAACTTCCAGCTGACTCTTGTAGCACCCAAAATCTACAGACTCCTAGTTTTCAGCTGTAAAGCTTACTCACCAACAGCAGCTCTGTCTCCTAGCTAGACCAGAAGTGCTTCAGTCGTGAGAGAGCTGCACAGCTCATGTTGAAGCCCTTTCTGGATCTGCAAACAGCAAATTCCTCCCCACCTCCTCTGTGGGCTCTGACAAGAGCAAGATGATGATCAGGCTTCACACAAAACCAGGTGCGTTCAGAAGATATACCACCCCTTTCTCTGCTCTTTCTGGGCAGTAGCTTTCCAGGCAGTGGGTTCAGATAGCGATGTGGGTACAGCCCCATCTGTCCATGGGGTGACTTTTGCCTAGCTCTGAGGGGAGCACTCTAGTCATGAGGCTGCTGGAGGTCGGGCTTGTGGGCCACAAGGCTGTGGCTCCAAGAATGATGGAGCCAATCTATCAGGCTGCTGCTGCCCATGGAGGCAGATGTGGGCCCTTTTTCTCCCCACTCTGTCAGCCATGTGTTCCTGCCTCCTCTCTTGTACTGACCCTGCCACAGGTCTGATTCTGCAACAAGCCAAGCCAAGGAGTTAAACCAATCAAAAATTAGCCATACAACACCAAAATAAAGAGTTTTTAAATGGTTTGGTTCCTTGAAGCACTTCATCGAAATACCACGCAAGCAATGGTACCAACTCAACGGTGACAGTGGGGATGTGCATCTGGGGTTATAGGAAGAAGTAATGAAAGAACTGACCTAGTTCAGTGCTACAGCTCCAGCCATTTTTGTTGTTACTGCTCTGTTTTTAGTGGAGTATTTAAAAACCAGTGGAGCCAGGCAAAGAAAAAGTAAGCATAGCTCTCTAGCTTAGTGATTACTGCACTCTAGCCAACATTTATTTTAAAATGGAGAATTTTAAATTGGGGAAAAAAAAACACGAGTAGTACTGTAGCATAGCAGGGAAATTTAATAGTCCTGTGGCAGAGTCAATCAAAACCTTCTCAGTCCCTCAAACGGTACTTGGCTGAACACAGGAGTTGGTTTTCAAACCATGCCAATCTGTTAACCTTTCACTGCAGAATACGCTCTTACTAGATCAATACATCAGAGTTATATGGACACCAAGTGAAAAAATATAATTGGTTAAATTAATGGCCTTCAATGTCACAGCAGAAGGGAATGAGACTTGAAAAGAGGCTTGTTATGGTGCACCCTCGTGAGCCAACATGGTCTAGATGTTCAGGAGCACTAGGTTATTGGAGTGTCAACAAGTTTTGGATTACCAGGTACCTCTCGCATGTCCCCCTTATTGTCAAGCAATCTGTACCTTCATAGAATTACCAATAAAACATTCGTAGGAGCAGATTAGGTTTTAAAATCTACTTAATGTAGCGTGAAATTTAGAGTGTATGCTCCAGCGATCAGAGCTGCAGTGTTGACCCATTATGCTCTGCAGTCACATTCTTCCATTTTCACCCTTTGAAGCCACAAGGGGAGGGGGAACAAATAACACACACACACACACACAACAATTTTCTCTTGTTTTTTTTTTTAAGTAGGGCTGTAGCTTTTGCTGCCTGTGAGGGCTTGCTTAGAGCTTTGGTTAACTTTGCTTAAAGGACCAAAAATTCATTGCTTGGATGCCTGATAGTTGTTCATTGTGCTTTGTGAAAAAGCAGCATTGGGTTTTCAGACTCATGGAAAGGAAGCACCTTCTTAATTCTTCAGGCACTGGGGCTCTGCAGAATTGGTCTGTCATCCTAAGTGAGTTAAGAACGATCTAAGCCTTATCCTTTAGCATACAGTGAAATGTACTTCATTGAAAGTCAGGGAAGCAGAAGGCAGTGTGGTAGCTATAGCTTGTGTTACAAGTCAGAAAGCTGCAGCCATATTAAAAGGAGTACATGTAAGATATTCTGCCCTGATTTAGCAATTATGCTGTATTATTAAACGTGAAATATTTTTTATACATTCATCCTCTTCTCTAGATTGATGAGAAACAAATAACACATACTCAGTAATCAAAAAAGTTCAACAAGATTGTTTGCATATGTGAACTCAATTTTTAATTTCTGATTGGGTATGCATAGGGATCCTAGCACCTACTGTAACTTTACATTTCTGGGCCTCAACTGAGTTGTCATTCCAAGGAGAACTGCAGCAAGTCTTAGCTTCAGTAATATTTATTGGGTGGACAACAGGAGAGATCAATTTACGTCAGTATTACAAAATAGATGGTTACACTCACGATGCTACTTGCAAAATCTGAAGCCACATCTTAATCTGACTCACTGAGGCTTGGACCCTGTAATACGATAGAGTCTGATTTGGATTGAACTGTGGCAAAACAAGATTCTCAATTTTCATTCTGCCAGAGCTTGCCTAAGAGTTTTTGAAGAGTTCTGTCCTACCATGTCAAGCCATGTTGCATCTCCCTGGAAATATCCCCAGTGTGCAAATTGAGCACTCATTTCCCCATAGCACTTGCAGAAATTGAATTCCTATCATGATTTTGGTGAGAGAAGAGCAAAGATACGAAAGTTTGATGACAGAAATTTTGGGTTCACAGTGAAATAAAGACTTCTGAAGGAGGGAGTCGTTTTCAGGCTTTGTCTGGCAGACTAGAATTTTCCTATTTTTGTTTGTATATTCTAAAGAAAATATAAACTTTCTGTTCCTCTGTGCTTTTTCAAGAACCCAGACCATGAAGATGGATCTTGCAAAACTCTCATTCCCGCCAGAAGCACCTTGAAAAATCAAGTATATTCTTTTCGTGTTACTGTTTAGCACAACGCATTGTGCTATTTGGGACCTATTGCCATGTATTAAAGCCTTCAACAAAAGACCAAATAGTTCTAATTTTAAAAAGTGCTCAGGAGTGACTGCACCCTGCACGTGTATTTCTGTGGCAAGTTTTTATTCCCAGTCATAGAAATTGTAGACAACATTACAAAAAACAAGGGTTACCAGTATTTAACTGTTTATATCACATAGTCTTATAAAAAGAAGAAATGCTCCTCTCTTTAAAAAATACAGAACTGTATACATACACATTTCAGCTGCTGCTGAGCTATTACAGTTACATTGGGTAGCCCTCTCTCAGCATGAAACGATTTTCCGTCGTATCTTCAGCTGTGAGAGTACTGTCAGAGGACAGAGATCTCATTTCCCAGATTCCACTGCCATCAGTGAAACGGCCGTAATGGTACAGAGATGGAACTGCGATCAGAATCTGGCCTTGCCCACTGAAGTGAGGACAGCACTCAAATATATATGCATGACTGTACCTGGTCACAGACTTAGTGATAATGGGATGGATGGGATGGAGAAGAGTTAGAGGAACAGTAGTACTTCCATTTCAACCCCCTGCTATGATGCGTACAGTCTGGATCGCAGGATGCTGAAATGACCACACAGCTGGGCAGCCCTTCTTTTCACACCGTTGTGGTTGTGAGCCAGTAATGGTCCTGACAGCCCTCGCAGTGTCTAATGTTTTTCTTTATACCCCCTCAAGTCATTAAAAGGACAATCTTGGCTATCAGTTCAAAGGAAAGATTTCTAGCCCTTCTGGTTCAGAAACCAGAAGGAAATAAGAAAACCTGAAAGGGCATTTAAATCTCATGATTTTTAAGACAATCGATTGATTCTGTGGAGCCTAGTTCATGATTCTTCAGTGCTTGGGTGTGTGTTTTCGTATTAAACACTGTCAGTAAAAATACACAATAGAAGCTGGTTGCATCCCTGTTGGGAAACTGAAATTTTCCCCTGTGTAACAAGCTCAGGGCTCTGTGGGACTTGGTATATAAGCCAAAAGATTTCTGCATTACAGCATTAGGTTATCATAACCTATCTCCCCCTCCTTCCTACCCCCAGAACTCATCTATATGCTAATTTAATGTGACTAATGCCGCCCCACAATATAATGGCTCTAATGTTTTCAGGGGAGGAAAGAAAGTGGAAAGAAGCTGATGCTCCTCTTTGATTAGTGCAGTGTCTTCTGACAAAAATCCCAGATTTTCTGATAAGGTATGATTGCATCAGCACCCTGACTCCATCTGGTTCAGCATTTGACCAAGCTTGCAGTTAGGTTTGAGTTTACATTCCTGTGAGTTAAGTAGCAGTGTGTTAAGCAAATGTAAAATACATTTTTCTCACTTTGCTTTTGTGGAAATTAATCAAGCTCAACAGTTTGTTTAAAAGGAAAGACACCACCGTCACTCTTACTGTCAGGGGCTAATAACTACTGTATCCACATCTGACAGAGCTCCCCACTGAGTTATGAGATACCTGAACTAGCTGGGATTTGGCTCCTGGGCCTTTCTGGTTCAGTCGTACAGCCTGAGGAGCTTTCGGTTTCTCCACAAACATGTGCATTGATAGTCCCTCTGCCCCTTTCCTCCTTCCTCCCTCACACTCACTGTAATGTTATTAAGATATCAAATGCAGCAATTACAACAAGAAAACCCTAATTAGGGAGCAGCAGCTTCTGTCATAAAGGAATCAAAGAAATCTGAAGAAAGAGCTAAGAAGAAAGACAACAGAGGCTTTCAAGTCGCAGACATGTTGTTCTTAAAGGACTGCTCAATGCCAATAGTCCTCCATGAATTTTGCTTCACCAGCTTTCTCCGTACTTTTCTAGGACAAAAGAAGTAATACCAATATAGAGTCCTGTGGCCATAATCAAATAATAATTGGCCTCGGAGATCACTTATGACAATCAGGGAAGTAATAAGGTTTCTGAATAATTATGAATAATTAGGCACATTTATGAATAATTACATTGTTAATAACTATCTAACACATCCAGTTTTTAAACTGTAATTCAGTCATTATTGATTGGTTAGCCATCATCCTCACTGCTGTTTCCCTACTCATTAACGTCCTGATTCAGCCAGGAGTCCTGCAAGGCTGCATTTATTCTTTTGGCCTGTCAGTAAAGAGATTTTATTACTATAGTTTCTGAATCCCAAGAAAGAGGAAAACCTGTTTCAGAGAACAGGTTTCAATGAGCATAGGGGAGGGACATTTATGGAAAGAAAACGTCCTGGCACTTTCTAAATGTGATAATAAGGCAGTACAAAGACACTATGACAATGAGGAGTGCAGAAAACAGATTTTCAGTGCTGCGTCTGGAGCTTGGGACCATTTAACTTTGAGTGCTTGGACTGTGGGGTTTTTGAGGTGTGGACCATCTCCTATGAAATGACCGGACGAGAGCTGACTCAAGATGCCCCCAGCGGCACAGGTAGAATTAAACATTCTTTCTTCAAGAAAGAGGGGCTGGTACATGTAATTCCTTTCTTGGAAGGCAAGGGGCAGGGAGCTAGGCAGAGTCACCGCTCTCGCCCCAGGCAGGACCTCAAGCAGAGGGAGCTTTTCCTGCTGCTGTGGGGAGAGACAGCACATGCCCACCCTCCAGCAATGTACCAGCCACCACTGCCATTAGCAATTCTCTCTGTGCTCTGCCTGCAATCCAAAGTTTGGCCATATGCTAAAACAACAAGGTTGCAAGGGCTCTGGCAATTGCCAGCAGAAAATGCTGCTCCTGACTTTCTCCTGTCATCAGCAAATGTCTCTTTTGCCTATGTCTAAAGATGTCCCTGGTTACATAAATTAGGTGCCTAAATGTATACTAGAGTTACAGGCAAGGCCAATAATAAAGGGTAATACTGTGTTTACCATCCAAAACACCACTGTTTTCAGGGACATTGCATCAGTTTTACACCAATAAGACAGAGTGAGGCCAATCATCCAGACAAAGTAGGTGGAGCATCCTAACTTTTCAACAAGGAATGTTCTGAGCTGTTATTGCTCCTCTGCTTCTTATTTATACAGCGCATTTCATCCAGAAGAGCTGGGTCTCACGTAGAGAAAATTTTAGTCATGGTCTTGAACAATTTCAATGCGTTGAGCCACACACTATCTACTGTTGGAAAAATATTCAGGAAAGAAAAAGATACAGATCAGATGCCATGAACTGTAAGTCCCAGTTGGAAAATAAAGTAATGCTGCAGGATGGACATTTGATAGTCCATGGATCCAGGACATTTTGCATCAGATCAAAGCAAAACTAAAACCAAGCCTTGTAAGTTCCTGTTCGTTATTTCCAGGGCATGAGTAACTTTCTGAGTGCTTTTGGATGAAATGTTTTTATTTTTGTAGTGCTTACAAGTCCTGACATACAGGATAGCAAAGTACATGGTAGGCCTAAAACCAAGTGCTTGAATCGCTGCAAGTATTACTTTAAAGAAGAGTATTAACAGAAAATAAGTGTTAGTACTCTACCTGTATGTTTCCCTGGAAAGCATGCTGATTCATTTTCCCTTTGGAGGAATTTACTTTCTGCATTTTCTCCATAGCTTTATAATTCATTTCTGTGCTACAGTGCACTATTTTTATATTTCAGGGTAGAAAAAAAAGAAGAAAATTACTATTTTTTCAACAAAACTTGCTAAGGTCATGGCTCAAACCCTTTTTCATCTACAAGGATTAAAGCAGCCTTGATAACCTGTGTTCTTTCATAATCATCTTCACGTGTAGTCTCTCTAATCATCTGATTCTGAAGTCTCAGAAAGGAGAAGAAAATAGACCAAACCACTTAGCAGGAAATTGAGTGACTGAATGTTAAATGTATGCTAAGATGGAAGTGACCATTTCTAAAAAGCAGAAAAAGGTGCCAGCATATAATTCTGCGAAGGCAGCCATGGGAGACTGGCTCTTCTACTTTGTTTTTGAGATGCTAAGAAATGGCATGAAAAATGGCTAGGAGAAATGGCAGACTTCTCATTTTCAGGAGGGCAGAAATGCAAATCTCTAGAAAAGTCCATTATTTTCTTTTCATATAATGTCTCATTAAACTGTAGAACTCACTACCATCAGATCTTGTGGAGACTAACAGGATGGATTCAAAAAGATTGGAGAAGTCCGTGTGAGAAAGGTCCATTAGTGGGCCAGAAGTGGCCTCTAGATCACACATTTCAAAATGAAGGAGATTACAAGTATCCCAGGTTATATATAGGCTTATACTTTTCCCTAAAAGATCAAATCAAGAAAAAATCATTTTCTATAGAGGCATAGATTTTAGCCATTATTCCAGTACCAGTAGTTCACCTTTCCTTTCTTTCCCTAGAGCTGTGGACAAACAAATAGCTTGGGAATTCCCTGTCAGGACATCTGGTTCTATCAGCTGGCACAGTAAATGCATTCAAGGCCAGAATCTCCTGTGCTTTAATCAGAGACAACTATTGTTATTGTGTTTTCTGTGGAGACCACATTTCATCCCCTCTGTAATGTGTTTCCTTGATTATGTCAGCCCCATCCTCTGGGTGTATGGCAAACAAAGTTTGCCACTTCATACGTGGGGAAAGGGGAAAGGATGCACTGACAGAAAAATAAAGATTTTGCTGGGGCTATTTATTTATTGGTGTGCTTTGAAGTGTCAGGTAGCATTCAGAAACCTGTGAGTTTTCTTTCTGGTATTTGTCACTACCAATTGAATTTTGAGTGTGGTGAATATTAATGCTTCAGTAAATGATCAAAGCCCAGCATGAATACACTGGGAAAAATAAGGAGCAGATGAACGGTTGTTCATTTCCATCTCACGTTGTTTGATTCTGTTTCGAGAGGATTGCTTTTTGCTGTGTGTTGGTTTTGTGGTCTACACAAGATTTTTCTTTTTTAATTTGTCCCAACTCTGAACTCATCTTTCTAGAGTCTTAACTAGGGCAAGCCACAGTGTTATGTCTAATATTTGACTGAATGCTGCACCAACCTGCTCCTTCCCGGATCTAGCACACATCAGCAACCATCATTTCACCAAGCTCTGAAGTAGCCCTAAAAACATTTTCTTTCCTGTCTTGTGAACATCTATAGGATCTGTCTCCCCAGCGTTAGACTCTGCAAGGCTTTTTTTTTCTATTCCTGCTTTCAAGTCATAGACAAATACTATGTTGTAGTTGGTGTCTGTAACAGGGAGGGAGAGAAATGTGAAAGACCAATCTTCTTTCTTTCAAAGTGGAAAAAGTCACCTTGCACATAGCCACCTGGGGCTGCCCCAGACCCCGCACCCTCCTCGCCTCTTCCCAGTTGTGTATGACACTGTGCCCCAGGCCATGCTAACTTCCCCCTGCCCCCACCCCAGCCCACCCTTTCATCTTCAATTTGTTCATCCCCACTCTCTGGATGTCATCGAAAGCAAGGGCCAATTAGCTGAATGTAGTCAGGGCACAGTGATTTGGATCCTGTTTTTTGAAAAATGGATCCAAAGAGTACATTCAGAGTGGTTCCTGACTGCAAATATCAGTGGTGGGGAAATGCTGGCAACCTGGGGCAATGAGAGGCAGAGCAGCAAGACAACTCACAGGCAGGGAAACTAGGTCCTCAGACTAGTGATTTGAGACATAGTTTTGAGATCACAATGGCTTCCAGTAGGTCCTTTGGCTTCCATTAAACGTCATTAATGTTTTCAAAGAAGCATGAAATACATACTTATGCTTCCCTGTTCCCCTTCCCTCGTCCCTGTCCCTCCTGTAACACAAAGGGGACCTTCTTTTGTTATATTTGGGTAATTAGTCTGCTGCCTTCCCTCCTGCTACCCACTAAAATTCCCATGATTGATGAAGAGGACACATTGAGAGTTTGAGATGAAAAAGTGAAGAGAGAGCAAGGCCGGGCAAATGAGCCAATGGGTTGAAGCACTTGGGACATTAGAGGGTGTCAAGGATGGCAAATGACTTCATTGAAGTAATGATGATAAACATTTTATCCCTGTGCATATATGTGCATTATACCTAACGATCTCAAGCATAAGTAAATGAAGAAAGGCACTAAATAAATCATACGAACAGGCCCTAAATGGGAATCCCTAAGGAATGGGATCTGAATTGTAAATGCACGCCTGAATTTCACACATCAAATTACAATAAGGAGATTGATATTTTAAACAGCTCTGTACTTAAAGGGTACTGTATCTAGTCCTGAGGATTTTTCTTTTGCTTAGATTTTTTTTCAGTTACACTGTGTGTGTATGTATATAAATACACACATATATATGTGTGTGTGTGTGCAAATTCATTAAATAAGATACTTTGCATATCATTGGGTTACTCTGGGTTTCATTAGCATCTCAGAGAGTGACTAAAAAGTGTTTGCCTGACTGAAATTTTTGAAAGACATAAATGCTTAGGGACAAACTCTTTTCTGTTACCAAAGAAAATATCAAAAAAAATCCTCCCTTTAAATGAACTTACTCTAGACTTCATCTGTTGTAACTGGAAATGCAGTCTGACACTTACTGTTTTACTTCTTTTCACTCTCTCTTTCCTTCCTTCAAATTATGGAGCCAAATTCTTAGCTGGTGTCAACCAGCAAAGCTTCATGAGCAGTCAGCAGAGCATGACTTTTGGAACAAGCCAGTTTGGTCCAGTAGCTACTACACGGGTAGAGAGTGGACTTGGGTGTTAAAGGGAACAGGTTTTATTCAGAACAAATTATGCTAGAAATGTCGTCCCATTCCCTTCCACAGATATGATCAGAGGGATGGAGCACCTCCCCTATGAAGACAGACTGAGATAGCTCGGGTTGTTCAGCCTGGAGAAGAGAAGGCTCTGGGGAAGCCTTTTAGCAGCCTACCAATATCTGAAGGGAGCCTACAGGAGAGCTGGAGAGGGATTCTTTGTCAGGAAGTGTAGTGACAGGACAAGGGGTAATGGTTTTAAATTGGAAGAGGGGAGATTTAGATTAGATATTAGGAAGAAATTCTTTATTGTGAGGGTGATGAGGCACTGGAACAGGTTGCCCAGAGAAGCTGTGGATGCCCCATCCCTGGAAGTGTTCAAGACCAGGCTGGATGGGGCTTTGAGCAACCTGGTCTGGTGGTAGGTGTCCCTGCCCATGGCAGGGGTGTTGGAACTTGATGATCTTAAAGGTCCCTTCCAACTCTAACCATTCTGTGATTCTATGATTCTATATCACAGCCATCCCAGGATCTCCACGTCTTTCTCCCAGCAGTTTCAGGAAGGCTGGCTGGAGGAGTAGGGTCTGTGGGAGAGTTGAAGGACTTTTCCCACCACATTCCTCAGGCGATGCTGCACCTGACTTTCCCATTCAACATTTCCAAAGCAGGAAGAAGCAGTTAATGAACCTCTTAAGAAGCCCTTTTCCCCAGAGGACTGCCAATCCTGCACACAGACTTTGTTTCCCAGGTCTTGATCTTAACTTGAAAAATACATACTGGATTCAAATACAATATGCATTGGTTCTTTGTGTTGCTGGTAAGGATATGCACTTCCACATGCTTATATATCTGTACATTTATACCTGCATACAGGCTTTGGAAACATGCATATGGCACACTATGCCAAAAGTAAGAAATTTAGCCTATCCCATGATTAAGTCTTACACGTCGTGAGGAATCTGAAAAGTGAACATGTGGAGCACGCCTTTTTAATTTTAAACAAATCTCTCTTGCTACAGATACTTTAAAAAAATGAAATTCATTTATTGATTTGTAAGCAATTTCCATGTGCTTGGTGGTGTATAAAGCATAGCAAGAAGTAAAGGTCACGGAGTACCTTCTCATGTAAGGGCTAGATCCAGAGCGCACTGAAGTCCTTCTCCAAAGACATTTCCAGTCTTACCCCAGAATAGAGCAAGCTTTGAATACTGGGGACAAAATACTTATCCAAACTGAATATGTTTCAAAGTGTTGCTAAATTATAAATAAGCTTTCCCATCAGCATGGCTACCATTTTAATTTTTATATTTACTGGAAAAGCAGAATGCCTTTTTGAAACATAAAAAGGCATATCCACTTACTCTTTATATTAACAAATTATATTTTCCATGAACTGTAAAAACAAAATATAATGTATTATATCCTGTAGTCCCTACTGGAATGCTCAATTCGTCACTAGAGTTATTTGACTACTATTGATTAATTTTCAGAAATAGGTTGACACAAACCTTTCTGTGAAAAAGTCAGTTCTCTTCCATTCCTGAACAGGCATGTCACATTTTTGCAGCTGCATGATTAATGTTGTTTTGAAACCTTCGAGAATCAATAAACATACTCTCAAGTGGATACATCTGTATTTTAAATATGTCCTATTATCTTAGTTTCCTAGTCAATCTGCAAAATATGTTTCCTATTGTACTTAATAGGTGTGAGCTGTATGGCTGGTGATAATGTAGACTGTCTTCTGATCTGACTGGGTCCTTGCCATGAAACCAGATCCTCCTTGCAGATTCAGGAATGTGGTGTATCTGCTAAGAGTTCCCTCCAGGACTCAAAATGTGTTTCTTATTAGATCTTTTTTCTTTTCTTCTTCTTTTTTCTTTTTTTTTGTCAAGTACCACTGTTTTGTCTAGCCATCCTGGAAATATTTTTCAGGACGTTGCACAAGACATAGACAGTGCAACACATCTCCTCTTTGTATCTTTAGCCAGGAGACAACTTCATGCTCTCAAATTCCTCTGGCCTCCTTAAATATTCAGCATTATTCAGTGTTCAATTCAGATTGCAGGATCCAACCTTCAGTGGATATCCCTTGGGAAATCAAAAGAAAGATTCCTTCAAGCCAGCTAGCATCATATATATTCAATGAACACAAAGGGGATGAGACGGAGTGTAATCCAGCATTTGAGGGATTTTACTGGCATAATATTGCAAGGATCATGTAGTCCATGCTGAGAAATACTGCAGGATTTGTGAGGGCTAAACGTGTGTGCTCTGTCAATGTAGGAATCTGCCCTTTAAGTAGTCAATGTACTCAGAATCAGAAACTGATTGCCAAACTGCATGAGCCCATATCCTTCAACATGCTGCAGTCTGGAGGAGGGGAAAGAAATATTTAACTGGCAGGATTCTTTTTTCTCCTCAACAGAGTTGATACTGCGTGCTTAAAACTTCGCAGAAACAGTCCCAGAAAAAATGAATCTGTGGATCGGAATATGTCATAACTTGTAAAATCCATTTATAAATGTTGCCAGCAACTTATGTTACATCTGTGATGTCTCTGCAACCTCTCATACTGTTGTGAAAGTTATTACATATCTGTATGAGACTGTGTGTGCCTCCGTGGCCTAAGCCATAACTAGAAAATAGTTATGCCACAGTAAATGCAGAATTTGAATGTAGGCACAGCAATCTATTCCAGGAGAAAGATGGGAAGAGGGATAGGAAGAAAATCTGCTGAAAAGCACAGTTAAGTCCTTTGTGCTGTCGAAATGAATCTGGTTTTGGTGCTGGGGGCTGAGTTTGTGTTGATGCATAGAAGTAAAACAAGAGTATTCAGACAAGTGGAACATGATCTGATAAGCCTGGAAATGACTCTGCCAGGTTATCCAGCCTGAATGACATCCCTGTCTGTGTCCTTTCAACACATTTGATTTGGGCAAAAGCTTCCCAGAGGAAGGCTTTTCCTGTGCTTTATGTCCTGCTTCACTACTTCACAAACTCCCTGATGGCAGAAGTAAGTGCAGGTTGATGTGGGAGGAGAGCTGTACACTTTTCTTGAAGGGACAATATTTCTTCTGTTTGGGGGCTTTTTTTTCAGCATTGTAAGCTGGCTGTCCTTTCAATATAGTACAAACCGAGCCTTTCCTTACTCTGCCTGTATAATAGGGTAATGAAGTTGTGCCTTTCATTTATTAGATGCTTGAACTCTGTGTGCATACTCTGTATATGGACAGATAAAACTAAAAATAGATCTACTCAGGTTTCCCAATATGAAGAAGAAACCATTTTTATAGACTTCCCAGGGTACAATTTCATTAAGGTCAATATCCATTGAATGAAAATTTGCAAAATGTATATCCTTATTAAATGAATAAAATGCAACTAGATTTGTGCCTGAAGATTCATAGATATGAATAATGTTCACACAATACCAAATTTCACTAAACTGAATATAAAGATTTATGTTTGAACTATAGTCTTCAATTTGTACGATTTATGCCCTAGTGGTTGCATGACTGCATTTATCAGAAAGGGGCTGTTCTTGGGAGGTAATTCTACTAAAGCTTGTGATCATTTGGCTCTTGATCAGTGAAATGAACTGAATCTCATTTTCTGTGTCTGTCTTTTCATATGTTTTCCACCCTCATATGCTTTAACTCTGGCAAGAAGAATACGTATTTCAAATCAGGATATGAATCACGTGCCCACGAATCAGCCCAATACAGGGTCTGCACCTAGCACCACCTTTAACATTTCTCCTAGACATGAAAGTTTTCCTATCCACAATACACGTCTTCTAGAAATCTTAAATGTTTTTACATGGAAAAGTAAATACTCCACACTCTTCTTCTTCAAGCTTCATAGTGTATCAGATTGTGCAAGTGTTTACTTCTAAGCAAACAAGCACATCATAGGTGTGTGGGAGATCTGCAGTCCTCAGATAGTCTTTAGGCTCATTCTGATACTTCAGTGCTCTTATTGTCTACCCATTATCACTGATCAAATGCTGTTGCCTTTCGAAGAGGGGTCTTGACTCAAGTCTGAAAATTGCTGAAGCTCAGGAGAACTTGGATCAGAATGCAAATGTGAACAAGTTGACTCTTTTGGGCTACGGCAAATAATGAAGATCATCAATACAGTCTCATTAATGTGACAACTTATCCCTGAAAGAAACCTTATTGACTGCTGTGATATCAGTTGCATTAATCAATTAACAAATACTTTCGTCTTAATAAGAACAGAATAGTCTCGAGTAGAAATAGCACGCTGGAATAGAAATAGACGGATAACCAACTCTGTTAAAATAAAACAGTGTAGAGCTCTTCATACTTTTTCTAAAAATATGGTTTGGGTTTAAAATAACAAAAATGAAAATTAAAGGGAAAGGATCACCGAAAGCACCTTTTTTTTTCATGACCGATGCCTCTTCTGCAGCTGCAAGCACATTCATTTCTCCATAATCCCTAGCAGTGCAGAAGAAAGAGAGCCTTCAGGTGAAAGGTTACCTACATTTATAATGTCAGGCACTGAGACTGGTGAGGTAAAAGGTAAATGGTAATTTTATCATTAGCGTGCCTGACCCCTTGCCCCCACCATATCTCATAGGAGATGTTAAGAACGGCTCACCTGTCAAGATGCAAACACTTAAAGGTCAATGTGCACAGAAATCTTCAAGAGCTTACAACTGAATTGCTGACACCTTTTATTATCACCGCTTAAATAAATGATTCAAGTGGCAAGACAAGGGTAAGATTGGTTTAATGTCAAGATTTACACGAGGAATTCTTGGAGCATTATTTTCTAAACTCTGACTACATAGGTATGATTTTTTAATTCTACAAGTGTGGGAACAATGAGGTGGATTTTGCATCATTTACAGGAGGTTAAATATGTATTCCTCTTTTGCAAGGCTTTCCAGCACTGCACAATAAGGAAGTTTTGCTTTCATTGGAGCAGGGAAAGCAGATTCCTGGATCCACCATCATCCTAGTGTACGATGTTAGAAAACTCATTTGACCTCTGTGCATGAGAAGTGGATAGTTATGACTTAAGAGGATGAGAGGATGTCTTGTAACCTAATCACAAATATTTTAAACACTGGCTACACTTCATTTTTACTTCATGAAGTAACTGGGTAAAGATCCTTTCATCTTTTTCTGAGTTGTTTTCCCATTTAAAAGCTCTGAAGTGTGGATACATCAGCACCAGGGTTTGGAAGAGCATCAGTCGAGCATATCCTGAGCATCCACCCATATAAAGTAGTAATATTTTTAGTTTGGCAACTGCAAACACAGCAACTGATTATTAGCATGTGATGTAGGCCCTCCTGCATATGTCTTTTTTGTCCTCCCCACACAATGATCACTATTCTCATTTTAATCTGCTGTCTTCTGCCTTGTCTCCATCTGCTCCATCTCTCCTCAGAAATAATATATCCACTTCCTTTGACTTGGTGACCTTCAAATTTACTTTTCCAGGTTATGTTCCACATACTTTTCCCACATATTCATGAAACTTCCTGAAACAGTTGCATACCACTGAAGCTATCAAATGAAAAGCTTCATTTCTCCTTCCCATCTATCACCTATATCACTAGCACACTTGCATTTTTTTCCTGCGTTATTTTGTTTCTGGCATCTCGATGCTGTACTGCATAAAAAAAGCAATGCAGTCATAACAGAAGGTTAAAAAAGAAAAGAAAAAAAAGGTGGGTGCCCAAATAATGCTTAGATCCCCTTCATATTTAAGACAACAGTGTTCAAAAACAGGGAGTGAAGTGAAAGTTCAAACAGTGTTCATGGAAAGCAGATTTTTCATAGAAGCCTCTGTCATCCAAGTGCTTTGGTAAAAGCAGCAGCAGGTGAGCTGTACAATCCTGGCTGTTTGCACCACAGCAATACTTCCAAAGAATTAAGGGATTGATACAAGAAGGTGCACCTGCTGGATGTAAAACTCAGGACAGGCATTTCTTCCACCTGTTTTTGAGAAATTCTCTTATTTTTTTTCTTCTACAATGTTCTGCAATAAGCAATCTGATCATAAGTGACTTTCTTTGATTTCATTTTTGTAATGTAATTCTATTTAGAAACATATGAGTAAATGTTATCGCAAAGCTGCAATCTCACTTTGGCTTTCACATTTATAAAATGAGAGACAACATTGGAACTACAGAGGGCTCCTAGGTATACAACTGAAATGAAGTTTAAGACAGCATTTTCATATTATTTAATAATAAATCCTCATTGATAATAATAATTATTAATTATAATTATTAATTATTGTTATCAGTCTTACTAACTGTGCAGCTTAAGGACACCAGAGATTGCTAAGTATTTAATTTCTACAGAAATGCAATATTTCATATTTATTTGCCATCCTCTAGTGAAACTACTTATGTCTGAAGGCAGACATTATGGAAGAGCAGAGAAATGACCATATATCCAAGCGTTTGGAGTCATGAAGTCCTCAATAGAAATGGGAATGGACTCTAAAACACTTTAGGAAGGTTCATCTTAAGCTTGAATGATCTTGAACCTTGACTGGCAACACAGGACAGCAGGTTCTTCAGCTTATTGAAAAGCATCTGCTTTCCCAATAATTCTGCATCCATGGCTAGTGTCCCCGCTAGGACATTTTCCATCATTGCTGCCCACACGGCAGGTCCATCAGTGGAAGATAAAAAGCAACGGGAGGACTAGTTTCACATAGCCATGGTACACTTGGTGCCATAGCATGTAATATTATTAAAATAAAGTTCTGCATGACAAGATGACTAAAACCTCAGTGACCAGTGGCACCTTCTCCACAGGAGTACCTGATTGCATAGGCAGAGCCTAAGTAGACGCATGCCAGGCGTATCAGAGATTTCACTGGAGCAGACCTTGACTGAGCCACAGATTTGACTATGAGTAACTTTACACGTGCAAGCTATCTCAGTGGGACTTAAACTTATCCTGACTTAAGCACTTAGCTGAGTCAATGATGTAATGGGTGACGGGCTGGAATTACAGTTGCCATTTCATAAAAGAAAGCATATAAAAATACATACTTTTGGAGGCAACTACAGCTTTCTACCTGCAGAGCTGCTTTTATGTAATTAAATACATAGAACAAAACTGTATAAATGCAATGTCTTTTGCCTCACATTGGTCTTGTGCATCAAAAACTTCTGTAGTATCTCAATTTTAACCATGAATGATTAAGATATTGTAAAATGGTTTATAACCATTATAAAATTATTTTCACTCTTTTACCTGGCCACCTGAGGAAGACACCTGGTAGTAATAAATTTATTTTTACTACATGCCTTTCAGGACACAGGAGAAATAAAACACTTTCTTCTTTTTTATGCAAGTATTATACAACTGTGCTTAAGCAAAACATCTGTTATGCCTCACCGAAATCAAACAGACACCTTTTTATGTTGCTTGGTTGTTTTTCTTGTTTGTTTGTTTTGAATTATTTATTTTCAATACCATCAGAAGCATGCAAAGAGTAACCAACAGGTGAGATCAGCCTAGCAAACACTGTAAAAGATCAAAGAGATGGAGACTTCCTCATTTAGTACCATGCAAAACTACTTCTTCTTGCATCACAGTGGTCCGTATTTGAAATCTGACTGTGAACATGTGCAGAACATGCCACTGCCTCTGGTACTAACTGCTTTCTTGCACACGTGGAAACAGACTCTACTCAATATGGAAAATAAGCATCACATTGCTGCTCCTGTCCAGATGTTGACATGTTAGATAATAAAGACAGAGATTCTCTATTTGTAATATGGTGCTGGTGATGGTACACCACCTACTTACAGGTGGAATGTGACAAAATATATCAACTCACTTGCTTTTCCCTGCAGAGAAAGAACAACAGATCCACTTGCACCTCTTCACAAACTGCAAGATGCTGCTCTGACCACTTCCAAGACATGGAAGAAAGCAGAGCTGCCTAGGGGGATACTCACTTTTATATATGTTGATACTTGCTGCCATAACCTTCACCATGGTGGCAAACATATCTTATTCTGTATGCACAAGGAAGTAAAACTGAGAAAAACCTGGGATGAGTATTCTGAAATATTCTTGGTTTGAAGGACCTGATATTCCATTTCAGGATCAGGCCCCTCCTTCTTTCTTTCTGTGTATCCACATAGACTAATGCAAAGTGGGTACACATCACAGATGTCTTGATGTGGAAGAATATGATGTGCACTTTTCCTTGATTGGAAGTGCCATAACAATGGTGCAAAGGAATGGAGCTTTTGGTCCTACCACTTCACAATAATGGTTGCTCTTAAAAGTGGTTACAAGACTTTGCAGTATCTCTTTCATCCACAATTCTGCCTCCCCACAACACACTTGCTCATGCACATTTGTGGAATCAGACCTTAGTGCGGTGGAGGAGACAGACAGTCAGACTAATGTATTCTAATACCTCCCAACGCACACCAATTTTTCTTTGTTGTTTTGTTTCTTAATAATCTCCAAGTGTAAAATATGTAGGAAGCCACGCGTAAATTCTGGTTATAGCATCATTCCCTAAGAGGCAAACACAGGCAGGAGCATTTTTATGGGAGAAAAAAAAGAACATCCAATTTTCCACTACAAAACAGGTGCACTCAGATTTTCAAAGTACATCGCACTTGTCTCTCTTGTTTATTTAATCCTAATTTATTGGATCACGACAAAGAATAGTACAGTTTGGTTTTCTGGCATGTTCATGTCCACAGCAAAAAGAAGGTCATTGCATTTGGGTACTAATCTACCAGTGCAGTAAGCCGTGATTAAAATGTCTCGGTAATGTTCTCAAAAAAGCATTACAACTGCTTGAATCCATATCCATCCATGGCCAGAGAAAAGGGGATGCTAGTCTGGTTTGGTTAAATAGATATAAACTTATTCCCCAGTCAGTCAGCTAGAGCAGCAGCCCTGCATTTCAGTGAGCTAAATAAAAAGATTGCCTGGGGTCAGGATAAAAGCAAAGGTACGCAGGGCCATGAAATAGTTTTCACCATTATCATTTCACTTCAGAGGACTCAATAGAGCTCTCACCGGAGATCAGGAGTGACCTCAGCTCTCCCTATAAGTTTCTTATGCCTCTAAATTTATTATAATGTTCACAAAGAAAGTGAAGGGTTAAACAAGGAGGATAACTGGAGGGGTGGGTGTTTTGCCTTTGTGTTCTGTTCTAATTCTGTCAAGGAGTCTGAGCTTTGGACAGATGAGCAGGGAGGGACGGAGTCCTTAGAATAAAGTGAAGTGAAGGTACAACGCAAAAAAAGATCTCTCTGTTCAACTTCTGGGTGAAGTTCCGTGTGCCTGAGCCACGCTTCCCCTGCTGCCACTGCATAATCGTCCCCGTTATGAGCCTTTGTTCACAAAGGTGGAAAACACGGAGGGCTCTAATGATGCATTATCACAGGTCAGAGAATGAACCACATAAATCTCCCTGGCATTTGCCTCCACACAATACCTCGAAAAGGACAGCAGCATTCCTTAAAGATGTAGCTTTTCCCCAGTCAGAGGCGGCTCGGCAAGGCAATGTACCTGTGGGCTTTTGCCAGGATAATCACCTTTTCCTCTCGCTGCTCCTTGGGCAGCTCCGACCTTGTCTGCTTTTCTTCAGTCTGCGTGTTTTCTGTAATGAAGACTAGAATTCAATTGTACATCTGGGACTAATAGCTTTTAAACCTAAATTATTTCTCAGCTGCAATTACAGTCAGGTTGTCATAAACATGCAAGCAGTGCAGTACAGAGAGGAAGATGCCTTCACTGAAAAAGCCATTTTGAAAGCAAAACTTCAGTCTAATTTAAAGATGTTATTATTGTTATAGTTGGAGACTGATGGAGCTGTCTTTGAAGACCATGTCAGTTCTGCAATTGGCTTAGTTTAAATCCGCAGAAAAGAAACCTAGATTGTAGAGAGGAGTGAGAGTAAGTCTATGTATAAAATGTCAGTAATCAATGGCAGTTGTGTTATTGTTATGACACTCTGATGGCAGCTCAGTGAAGCAATTATGATTTTTTCATAATACCAGTGAAAGCAGAAAGAGACTTTCAAAGAGACTTTCAAGGAAATAATAAGGTTTACTAGAAATTACACAAACAATTGCCAAGGCTAGGTGAGGATAGTCTAAGCTAGGCAAGAATGGAATGGAATGGAATGGAATAACTTTGCCAAATACTCCAAGAAGTATCTACTTTTCTTAACAAAGACCGTTGTACAGGTTCTCTGCTGTTGTAAATGGAATAGCTACACCACTGAATGCACTATTTTAGACCAGCTGAGTATTAGAAATTTGCAGCTAAATTTATGATGACTTGCTTCACATGTAGACATTACACTAATGTTGACTGTATGAAAGATATCAACATTCTCATTTTGTACAAATCTGAATCCCCTTTCCTTGCACCTTTCATTGGAATCACCAGCTGTACGTGGGAAGACAATGGTGAATTGGGCACTAGATGAATACTTGTGATATTGCCTAAATAATGGCAACTGTTCTTAGAGCACCACTGGCCATATGAGACCAAGTGCAATAATACTGGCAGTTCCTACTAGCTGAGTCACCCATTGTTGCACATTTATATTGTAATACATAATCAAGTGTAACTTAACTGAAAGCCCATACCCTTGCAAAGCAAAAAGTCAATGCAAGCAGCGGTGGCCCCCAGTGTGCTACCCATCCTGTTATTATAACTGGACCTACAATAGACTCGGATTGTATGCTTATGGACTATGGCGTGTGCAAACTTTCTTCCTCTCCATCCTGACAAGAATCCTACAGTCCTTGTGGGTTTTCTGCCAGACTTTAACAAAATAATTTTCCTGTACTCCATTTTCTTCTGATGGATTGACTGCTTAACTATAGAAAGACTAAATGGGAGCCAATAGCCCCAGGAAGTACTAAGTTGTCAGGCAAAGGTTGTTCTAGATACACTGGTTTGTCTATCTGGTGCAGATGTGAATTCAACTGCAAAACCATAGTGGAAACTTGTGTCATCATTATTTCTAGTGTTCTCAGAACTATTTTTTTCAGAATGAAAACCTATTTATTTTGTACAATGCTCATGTGTTTATTTCTCTCTTGCTTAATTTTTGCTTCATCCTGCTTCCCGAAGAACAGTTTTGCAGCTGTTACTATAAGCAGGATCTTTCCTTCCATTTCCAGACTACAGATTGCACAATATCAGAACAGCGTATTTTCTCATCACAACACCTCTAGACTGACTAACAATCATTTTCCATCAAGCTCAATTTTTAGTTATGATTTTTAAACAAATTAATCTAAATCACAAAACCATTTATGGTTGTGTTCTTCAATCTACTTATTTTACATTCTCTTTCATGAACATTCAGATCTGGTGATCAAAGGCTTTTAATGGGTCCCTTGTTAAATCAAAATTCTTTGGCTGTTGGGCTATGACTTCCTTTGCATCGCACTCACAGGATTATCTTTCTTTTAGTCATACAATATTATAAAGCCATGGTGTTTAGTTAGTTCCAAAGCAGAACTGAAAGCTTTTCTCCTTCTTACAATGCAGTGGGAATTAAGCTGTTCTGTAGATCCTAACATGCTGATCATACTGCCTTTTTCATAAACAGCTGTGAGATATTTGGTGAAGAATAACAATAATAATAATAATCCTTATATTGAATTTGCATTGCATGATGCACATCTCTGCTACAGAGTAGCAGGTTTTGCTAACCAGTCTTTCAAGACAGCTGTGTCTTACTTCCTATGAACACAGCAAGGGGTCAACTGAGACAAGAAGCCATTGCTCAATTTAAAGTCCATACACAATTAAGTGTATACAATCATCAGAAATCATTAGTGAATCTGAAAACAGACACATGGAATTCTGCATCCACCAGTAAAGATGGTAACACATCTGACTCTGGACAAGGCGGCATTGCGCTCACAGGCTCTTGTCCTTCTGGGGGACTTCAACCACCCCAGCGTCTGCTGGAAAAGTAACACAGTGAGCTGTAGGTAATCCAGGAGACTCCTGGAGTGCTTTAAAGATAACTTCTGAAGCCAGATAATAGCCCCACCAGAGGAGCGGCAATACTGGACTTGACAGTCATCAATGCAAATGAGCTAATTGGTGACATCAAGATTGCCAGCAGCCTGGGCTCCAGTGATCTGGTGTTCACAATCCTGAGGGGTATGGGTAAGGGAAAGAGTAAAGTTAGGACCCTGAAATTTAGGAAAGCAAAATTACAGCTCTTCAAGGAGTTAGTCAATAGGACCCCCTGAGAAACAGCCCTCAGAGGCAAGGGAGCAGAACAGAGCTGGCAAGTCTTTAAGGATTCTTTTCTTAGGGTGCAAGAGCTCTTGATCCCTAGCTATAAGAAATCAGGAAAGGAGGGCAGAAGACCAGCATGGCTGGGTTGAGACCTGCTGGTCAAACTAAAGGGCAAGAAAGAGATGAACAGGCAGTGGAAGCAGGGACAGGTGTCCTGGGAAGAGTACAGGGACACTGCCTGGTTGCATAGGGATGGGGTCACAAAGGCCAAGGCATAGCCAGAGCTGAACTTGGCAAGGGACACAAAGAATAGTAAGAAGGGCTTCTACAGGTATGTTTACCAGAAAAGGAAGGTCAAAGAAAGCTAAGAAGGCTGAGTTACTCAAAAACCTTTTTTGCCTCTGTGTTCATTGGCAACCTCTCTCCCCACATCTCTTAAGTGAGTGGACCACAAGGCAGGGGCTAGGGGAGAAAAGTCCCTCCCAGTGTAAGAGAAGACCAGGTTTGTGACCACCTGAGCACCTGAACGTACGAAAGTCTATGGAACCTGATGAGATGCATCCCAGAGTCCTAAGGGAATTGGCTGATGTAGTTGCCAACCCACACTCCATGATACTTTAAAAATCATGGCAGTCAGCTGAAGTCCCTGATGACTGGAAAAATGGAAACATTTCACCCATTTTTAAAAAGTGTAGAAAGGAGGACCCTTGGAACTACTGACCTGTCAGCCTCACCTCTGTGCTAGGAAAATCGTGGAACAGATTCTCCTAGAAGCTATGCAAAGGCACATGGAGGACAGGGAGGTGATTCAAGACAACCAGCATGGCTTTACCAAGGGCAAGTCCTGCCTGACCAACATAGTGGCCCCCTGTGATAGGAGTGATTACATCAGTGGACAAGGGAAGAGCTACGGATGTCATCTATCTGAACTTCTGTAAGCACTTGGACATGGTCCCCCACAACATCTTTCTCTCTAAGTTGGAAAGAGATGAATTTGATGGATGGCCTGATCAGTGAATGAGGAATTGATTGGATGGTTGCATCCAGAAGGTAGTGGTCAAAGGCTTAATATCGAGATGGAAATTGGTGGGAAGTGGTGTCCCTAAGGGGCCCGTATTCAGACCAGTACTGTCAGACATGCAACTCTTGGAGCAGGTTGCAAAAATGATCAGAGGGTTGGAACACCTCTTTTGTGAAGACAAGCTGAGACAGTTAGGGTGGTTCAGCCTGGAGAAGAGAAGGCTCCAGGGAGACCTTATTGCAGCCTTTCAGTACTTAAAGGGGGCCCACAGGAAAGATGAGAACAAACTTTTTAGCAGGGCCTGTTGTGATAGGACAAGGGATAATGGTTTTAACCTAAAGAGGGAAGATTTACATTAGATATAAGGAAGAATTTTTTTATGACGAGGGTGGTGAAACACTGCACCAGGTTGCCCAGAGGCCCCATCCCTGGAAACATTCAAGGTCAGGTTGGACAGGGTGGCTCTGAGCAACCTGATCTAGTAGAAGATGTCCCTGGTCAGTGCAGGGCGGTTGGACTAGATGACCTCTAAAGGTTGCTTCCAACCCAAACTATTCTATGATTCTATGACGAGAACATCTGCTGAGGAACCTCCAGTGATGGCTGTCAAGCTAAAGATACTTATCTGCTGAAAGCTTAGAGTGAGAAGC